>NC_071397.1:8290452-8659566 GCF_022682495.2 Desmodus rotundus | reverse complement strand
CTGGTTACAGCCCAGCCACAAGGGAACATGAGCCTCAAGGGCTATGCACTGGTGCAAGGCGCACATGAACTTCTCTGGAGGGACAAGGGCTCCAAGGGAGTGGGAGCAAAAGCAGGATTCTTGGGAGAGATACCTAGGGGGTGGGGGCTGTTTGGAATTTATCCTGATTTTGGCAAAGGGCACCTTCTGAGATGGTGTGTGTGTGTGTGTGTGTGTGTGTGTGTGTGTGTGTGAGAGAGAGAGAGAGAGAGAGAGAGAGAGAGAGAGAGAGAGAGAGAGGAAGCTGAGTAAAGTGACCGTAAGTCTATCAGAAAATAGTCTCATGGGAGTGTGTGTACAGAGAAATGAGAGAATGAATACAGTGGGTATGAGTAGCAAAAAAAGTGTGTGCTCCCAGAGAAATGGTCACGTGACCAGAGGAAGCCTATACGTGAGACCTACAGCTGAGAAGGGTGAGCAGGAGGGGACAGCCCTGAGAGGGAAAGTTGTGTCCCCTGGCCCAGGATCCTCCTGGAGGCTGGAACCCTGAGGCAGCCTGTGTGCCGTTTCCCACCTTCTCCCCCTCCCTTCCATGCTCACCTGGCGGATGAGGGAGGCATAGGTGAAGGGGGGCCTGACATCCGCGTTCTTGTAGAACTCGTGGTTCTGGGCCAGCTCTGGGGGAGACAGGCAGAGGGTAATGTAGCCACTGGGGAGGCCCAGCTTGGGGAAAAATGCCCCTCCTACAGCCCTTACCTGAGGAGATGGGGGAGCAGAACTTGTCACTGCTCCTCCGCCGTGCGGGGCCCCCGCCATGAAGGGAGGCAGAACCCAGGCCTGGAGGCCTTAGGGGAGTGACGGGAGCAGCAGCTGAGGTGGGGGGGTGCACAAGGCCATCTGGGAAGGAGTCTGCTGCAGAGACCGTCACCTTGGAGAATGAGGAGCCGGGGGCTGGGTTCAGCTGTGAGCAATGGGGAAGGCGCTGAGACCAGCTTGGAGGATGGGGTCCAGAAGGCCAGGGAGCTGTGGAGGTGTGGTGGGAGGGCTGCAGGGAAGGGGGGCACTCACCGGCTGGCTGAAGGGCTTGGGCTCGGAGGGCCGCATGTGCAGATGGGCCATCATGGCTTGCAGCCGCTCACTCTCCTTGGCAAGCTGTGGACAGGTGGAGAGGCTGGGGGTGAGCAGGCGCTCTGCCTGGAGGCAGACACCTTCTTCTCCTCTGTACCCCACCAGACTCCCCAGGAAACCCCTATTCCCACCACCACTCGCCTCCAAGCCTCAGCATCCCGGTTCCCTCTGTCCCCTGCCCCTCTGGCCCCTCACACCCTCAAGGCCCTGGACAGGGGCTGCCTGCTCCATGAAGCCTTCCTTGCTTCTCTTCCAGACTGTGTATCCCAGGCTCCAGCTCATCAACAGTTGGAGGCCCTCTTCCTAATAGCACACGCCTTTTCTCCCTAACAAGGGCAGAGGCTGTGGCTGAACAACACCCAAACCCAGTGGCACTTGTGTGTAAGAGGGTCCTCATGCAATGAATGGAGACATAGGAATGGTGAATGATTCATTCACCCCCATTAATAAATTCAACAGATCTTTTACAACTAGCATCCCACGCCAGGGACCTCTGCTAGGTGCCAGAGGGAAATGGGTAAATATTGATTGGCTGCCTGACCGTCTGTCCTGAGGAGCCCCGAGTGCTCTTGTGTTAGGACTCAAGACTCTGGAGCCAGACTGCCCAGGTTCTTTTCCCAGCTGTGCCACCTGCTAGCTGGGTGATCAGAGGCAAATTACATCACCCCTCCTCTCTGTTCCTGTTTTCTGTAAAATGGGGGTAATAATAGTACCCACCACACAAAGCTGTTTAGAGGATTCCCTGGGTTACATGGGTAAAGTATTTAGGACAGGACAAAAGACGTTAGTGTGTTAGCTATAAACATTACTTTTGTTTCTATTAGCATGAGTCTCTTTTCTGGACCTCCCAAGCAGACAGCCCTGACCCTGGTTTACCTTTCAGAGCCCAGCTAACCATGGTAATGAGGACTTGGGAAATAAAAGATGCTGGCTCTGACCATATGACCCTTCCATAAGACTCCCCCAAGCCCCTCCTGGAAAGTCAGTGCTGTGGGTGGGGCAGGGGATGGTGCCCCCTGTCCGTGTCCCTCTGCAGCTTCGGCCACACCTGGATCTCCAGCTGCTGCACCACCTGCATCTGCACCCGGCACTGGGCCGTGCTCCGGTCGTCCAGGGCGTGCTCTGTGTTGAGGTGTCTTCAGGGGGAAGTGGGGGTGGAGAAGAGAAAGTTGGCCCTGGGTTTCCTTCTATCACCACCCGCCCACCCACCCTCTATGTGGGCCCACAGGCTGGAGAGCAGACAGACCGAGAGACAGAAAGAAAGGGAAGGGATGGGGAAAATGGGGCAAAGGAGGAAACTGCCTTCTCCTCATCCCCCTTTGATGTCTTTGCTAAAATCCCAGCTACAGAGAGATCTAATTGCAAATGAACTAATTAAGTAAACCTCTGACGAAGCGTGAAAACAATTTGTTTGACCCTGATGCTGCAAGGGTCTGGGAGACAGCGGAGTTAATCAGTCAGTGACAGAGCCTGGCACGGCTGTGGCAGCTGGTCGCCTGCTGCCAGCCGCCTGTCTGCCTCCCGCCCTGCCTGTCCACCGGCCAGGCCTGTCACTAGGCCATCACTCATGGGGGTTGAGGCTGGGGGGAGGACAGGGGCGGGAGTCCTCTCCTTGTGCTCACACCCCCTACCCTGGGCTGTGCAGCTTGGGGACAGGGCGGGGAGGCGGGCAGAGGTGATAGGAGATAATCAGGGCAGAGAAGGAACTAGGGCCCCTGGAGGAGGACAGCTAGTGGCTGAAGGCCCAAGAACGGACAAGCTATGTGGCTGGCGGGGGGAGGGTGGTGAGGGACCCTGTGGAAAGGCTTCTGGGGGTAGGGGGGCGGCCGGGGGCAAAAGGAGAGACAGGGTGACACTTACTTGATAAACTGGCCCAGGTCTTCACACAGGGTCTCACAGCCAGGCCACTTGCACTCTCCGTGTCCATAGAGGGGGTGGGAGCTGGGGGTCTCCTCATGGGAGGAGCTAGGAGAAAGGACAGAGGTGGTGGTCAGGGACCCTGAAGACACCAGCAGCCCAGCCCCAGCTCCCCTGCTGGTGAAGTTTCTGTCCCTAACACAGGTTTCCCAGAGACCTGGCACAGTCTTGTGTGCCCTGGGAGAGAGGTACATTTCCAGGTCCCTGAGCTCCATCCCACTCTCCCAGCCCCCACTATAGATTCCACCCATAAGGGCCCAGAGGCATGCCCCTGGGCAGGTCTGCAGTGCCCCCTTCTCAGCCTAGGCCCTGTACCTGTCTCTCCGAGGTGTGAGCACAGTGGGCTGTCCATTGGGCAAAGTGTGGTGGGAGAGTGGGGGTGAGACTTTGGGAGGGGCAGCAAACGAGGTAGCGGTGGTGGCCGTGCCAGTGAGGTCCAGCCCCTCCTGCTTGACACTGTCCTCAGCGGGCTGCCCAGGGGCACCCTCGCCCTTCCATAGCTGGGGCAGGTCCGTGGGGCACACAGCTGCTGTGGGAGAGAGAGGGGAGAGGCTGGCAGGGCTCCAGGAACATAAGGACCTCCCCATCTCACCCGAGGGTGGGGAGTACCAGCCCGTGGGTACAGTGAGGGCTGTGGGGCTGGGCTTAAGGGGCGGGTAAGCCACTCACCTTGCGGGAGCGTCTGGAGGGGCCCCGAGGCTTGGCTAGGTTGCAGGCTGACCAGCCCCTGTCTCTGTAGGTTGAGCAGGTGCTGTTGCTGCAGCTGCTGCATTTGTAGGAGCTGCTGCTGGAAGGCCAGCTGCTTGTTCCCCAGTGCCTGGTGGGGAGCCCGAGGGGGTGGGCAGAGAGGGGTGCCATCAGCCTCAGGTGCACCATCTGGTGCCCACCCTGCGGCCACCCCCTCCCAGGGCCTCTCGGCCCCCGGAGCTGTGGGTGCAGTGTCCGAAGCTGCAGCTTCTCTGCTCCCGGCCCAGCTTCCATAGGGCTGCATGCCTCCTTGCAGTAAACACACGCACACACGCACTCACGCACGCACGCGCGCGCGCAAACACACAGCCAGACCCAGGCACGCAGCACGATGCCTCCCTGCTCCTGCCTCCCTCCTCCTGCTGCTTAGCGCCTGCTCCAGCTCCCCAACCGCAGCTGTGCAAGCCTGCTGGGGGGGGGGGGCGCTCTCATCACAATGATCGATGAGCCTGTCAGACTCCAGGGGCCACTCCTGCCTGGAGGCACCCTTCCCACATGCCCGGGGTGCCCCCCTTCTGCCTGAGGAGGGGGCCTTCTCCCCTCCAGCTCCTCTCTTGCTTCTTAGATACAGAGAATCACAAAGTCTGATGGGACTTTAAAAGATCAGCTTCAGCTGGTCATTAGGACCCAGGATCCCTACTGCTGGGGGGCACTCTCACACACGCACTTGTTCACACCCTTGCTCTAGCTCGCTCTCCCGCTCTCTAGGTCTGCCCCCCCCCCCAACAAGATTCAGCTCTTCACACAGGCACTGACAAGTCAGCAGGCTGCAAGTCTTTTCTGGGCCTGTCCTGGGTGCTTGGGAGGCAGGGATGTCTCTGCCTGCCTGCCAGCCCTGGGGCTGGGGGCGGGCTAGTCAATAGAGGCAGCCTAGAGATAATGCAGAGAATGCAGCAATTACTAGACCTTCAGGGGGAGGCTGAAGCCTTGGGGAATGACTGGGTGTCAGCAGGGCAGCCTTCCGGGTAGAGGCAACTCAGAAGCTGGTTGTGGTTTGCACAGCAGGAGGGAGGCACATGTCTAGGATGGGGGTGGGGGAGTGGGGGGAACAGCAGGGCCTGGTACGGAAGCTCAGGAGGCACTGTTGCCCAGATGGGGCAGCAGATGTAGGCTGGGAGTTAGGTCTCTGGAGAGGGCGGGGCTGAATATTATAAGAAGGGACAGACGTTGGGGCAGGACGAGTGGGTGAGGGCAAGTGGTTTGCTGAGTAACTGAAAGATTCTCAAGACCAGAGGGGAGGACTGAAGTGCTGGCTCACTAAGGGACAAGTGGGCAGGAACAGGGCATGTCAGCGGGGCAGGTGGTCATAAGTGCGGACCATGTGACACCATACACACGTGTCCATACGCATGTGCAGAGACAACACAGAGCTGTCTTCCTGCTCTTGTTAACCCAACAACACAAGGCAAGGAGAGGACGGAATGTGGATGAGGAGAGATGGAGAAATTTGAGCCCCTTTCCCCATCTCCCCCATGCTCCCTGATCCCTCTCCCAGGCTTTTCCTGACTTTTCCACTATGCCCACCAAGCAATTCTGAGACTCTCAGCCTCTGGCCAGGAGAGGGCTGGGACGGCAGGTGAAGGCGTGGGGCCCTGCCCGGGCCCCTTACCTCTTTGGGTGGCTGCTTCCCAGCCTGCTGTTGGGTGAGGAGCTGCAAGTGGAGCTGCTCTTGCTGCTTCTTGTAATATTCCTGCAGCTGGGTGGGGAGGAAAGGGTGGGAGTGGGTTACCACGGGCAGCGGACCACTGACCCCAGAGCAACCCCAGCCCTGAGGTGACCCAGCTCCTGGAGGCAGGAGTGGGGAGCCTTTCTGGGGCAGTGGGACGAACAGCCTGGCAGGGAGATTTCTGCTGAGAGAGGCTCAGTGAATGGAGAGGGGAAAGGGAAGCTTCACCCCACACCACCTGGCCCTCCCTGACTCCTGGGTGGGTCCCCTGAACAGGTCAAGGTGCTAGGAGTCAGATGTTCCAGTACTTTGACCTTCCCTGGGGTTCTGGAGACAGAGGTGGGCCTAGCACCAGAGAGGGAGTGCAAAGGGGAGGGGGGCGCTGCTGTGGCTGTGGGAGAGGCCTGACTTCTGCCGCGCCCCCCCACTGGCCTGGAGGAATGCAGATCAGTCCGGCCTGAGCGGTCTCTCCGGTTTCTGCCACTCAGTGATGTTGGTAGTAAGCAGGGCGGAGGTGGGAGGCCGTGCAGGTCCCCCACCCCCCACTTCTCAGCTGCCCTGAGGCCAGACTCACCTGCTGGAGCATGAGCGCCTGCTGCTGCTGAAGCAAGGCCTGCAGCTGCGGGGGCGACAGGATCTGCTGCATCTGTTGCGGGGTGAGCATCTGGGGCGACATCATGGCCACCGACACAGGCACCTGCAGGATTGGGCCCCGTTAGCCTGCTTACCTCGACCCCACCCGGGGATGGGCATGTACCCAAGGCCCCATTCCACAGGATGGCAGAGGGGCGCCACAGGGAGTCTGCCTGGGTTCCAATCTGGCCATGCCACCAACCAGCTGGGTGTCTTCGGACAAGTGACTTGCTCCCTGTTTTGCTTTTGAAATGGAAGCGGCAACAGTGCCTACCTCTTGGCAGGTTTTCATGAGGACTAATGAGTTAATACCCAGAATAAAGCCTGGCATACAACAAGCACTCATGAAGGTTGCCTATTATTTGGGACGGGCGACCTCAGGTGCAGGAGGATTAGACTCTAGTGACACTGGTTGGTAGAAGCCATGTAATGGGAGGGCAGCCACCAGCCATCCCCAACTCTTGCTCTGTCTCTTTTGGGACCAATGAGGTGGGCCTGACCCGGAGGGCAGCCTGCGGCCATGGCGGGGATTCAAAGGTGGCCCACACGGCAGGAGCCCTGGGCTTTGGCTGTGCTCACGGCTCGCTCGCACACGCACACACACACACACACACACACACACACACACACACACACACGTCGTGTGCTCCCGCACAGCTGTCTAGAGGAGGCGCAGAGCCAGACATCCTTGGGCGCGGGGGTGTAGGTGTAGTTATGCCTTCAGCAGCGTGGGAAGAACCCCAGGCAAGGAGTTAGGAGGCAGGCTTCCACTCCTAGTTCTGCACTGAACCTGCTGTGTGACAGTCACTTGCCCTCTCTGGGGTGTCAGTTTCCTCAAATGTCAAACAGGGATTGGATGATAACAGATGACTCCTTCCAGCTGGAACATGCAGGGTTCTCCAAGTAGAGCAGCTTTCTGTCCCTGCCCTGGGTTAGGCCTCTCTAGGAGGCCCAGAGAATCTAGCCACAGGCAAAAAGTGCAGGCAAAAGCAGTAACAGCATTCTTTTCCCAGCCCTACCTCCCTCTGAAACCCTGAGGCTTGTGAAGTCACAGCCAGGGAGGCCCAAGTTGCAACACTATCTTAATGCCATTTTAGCAGGACCGGTGCCCTAATGGGGCTATCTGCCACCCCCATCTCGCTGAAAGTCCGCAAGACTCTTCTCTAATCTCTTCACTCCCAGGCCCTGGTAGAGTGTCCAGCATACAGCAGGTACTAAATGCTTGCTCCCCTGAGCTGAAATACCTTCCCCAGCAGATGCAGGCCCCTTTGCCAGCCCCGGGTGGAGAGGGAGGGGTGCAGGGTGGCCCAGTCAGGGAAGAGTGTCCTGCAGGGACTTGTCTTGAGCAACTTGTTTCAGGTTAGGTCCCCAGGGGACTCATGGCCCCTCTCATTTCCCCCCAGTCCCATGGGTGGGGCAAGGGAGGAGGAGTCGGTTCCTTCTGGGATCCCTGGCAGGGGCAGGACTCAGCCTCAGGCCACCAATTAGGGAATCCCCAAGCAGAGGAGCAGCCAGGGGAAGTGCGGTGAATCCTCCAGGGACAGGGGAAGTTCCATTGCCCCCAGCTCCTCTTGCCCCAAAACTAGTGGCTGAACCCAGCCCTGGGCTTTCCCCCAGCCTCTCTGCACACTCCCCTGGAGGGGCACCACCTGGCTCTTTAGCCATGGACATCCCGTGGGAAGGCAGGCTCCCAGAGGAGCCTTCAGTGGCAGGGCCGTCATTCGAGCCCAGGTCTGGTTACTCCATGGTTCCTGGTGTTCCCACATCCCATACTGCCTGCTGCACACTGGAGCAGGTCTTGAGAAGCACTGCAGAGAGTGTGTAGAAACTGAACCATCCAAGGAGCTTAAGGGAGGGAGATCCCAAAGGCCAACCTCCATCTTTACACTCTATCAAAGGAGACTCTGGAAAGCCAGCCTGCAAGGGTATCCTGGTCCTCACTCTCAAAGGGGCCTAGGGGAGGCGGCAGAGGGTGGCCCAGACCCACCCCCCTTGCACAGCCAGCCCCTGTGTAACCCCTGGGGCAGCTGGGCTGCTCACCTGTCCTTTCCTCCTATCATGGGAGTACCCAGCATGGTGGCCTTGAGCTCAGAGTCCTAGATTTCTGAGTCAGGTGACCTAGGTTCTTGTCTCTGACACTGACTATTCTTTGAAACCACCAAGCCTCGCTTTCTGCATCCTGTAATTGGGACTGGAACACCCGCCCGCCCTGCCTCACAAGGACTGCACAAGGGGCTGTGGTTGACTGCGGATTATGCACCAGGCACTTGGCTAAGCCCTTAATGAGCATGATCTCCCTGAATCTTCACAGCAACCCTGGGAGGAGGGTGTCATCATCGTTACCATTTTACAGACGAGACAACGGAGGCCTGGAGAAGTTAAACCGCCAGCCCTGCCTTAAAGGGACAAGGGGTGGAGGAGCAAGTGAAAGTGATTTCTATGGTACTAAATGCCAGACAACTGTAAAGACAACTACTTTTTAAAAACATTCTGAATGTTCCCTTTCCCCCCCTCTTTTCTTGTCTCTGCCTTTCCCTCTCTCCTCTCTGCTACTGCACCTTAGGTACTCAAGGGGCCCCGAGGGCACTGGGGGGGCAAGGGTCACAAAAGCAATGGGCCTCCCATTCTCATCAGAGCAAGAGCTGCACCAGCGATGGACTCGGCCCACGGCAGGGGAGACAGACCAGACACCCAGCTCTTTCCAGGCACTAGGAGTGAGTCACTGTGAGGGGCATGCAAGAAAGGATGTGGCATTTCCTTCCTTGGGGCTTTCCTGCATGAGGCAGGGGAATGGAAGAGATGACCTTGGAAGGCCTCCCCAGCCTCAGCCGTTCCTGCCACGTGGCGGAGCTGCTGGCTGGAGAGGTGGCTGCGGGATCGATGGGGACAGATGACCTTCCGTGTTCTTGTCTCTAAGGTGGTCCAGGAGGGTCAAGAAAGGTCAGCAAGGTGGCTGCCACATCTTCTCACACCCCTTGGGGTTCTGGGCACTGAGCTGGACCTCCCCTGGTGTCCCCACTGACCCCTCCCCAGGCCAGAATGTGTCAGGATGGGTACTGTGGGCTAGTTGGCTCAGCAGAGCTGGTGAGTCACCACCTGGCGAGCGGCCAGGGCAGCTACATGCTTACTGAAGCCCTGGCAGCGTGCGCTCAGGGCTCAACTCGGTCAGCTGCCTGTAGCCCCGCCCCCGGGCCCCCGCTCAGGCCCGGACCCTCCATCCACTGTGACCACGGTGCGCTAGGCCGGATGGCACGACGGGGAGGCAGCTTTTTTTGGGAGCTGAGGGTTGGGATGGATGCAATTTAGTGCCAATCAAGGACCCGACCTCCAATTCTTAAGTATGGGGCCAGAGGTCCCCGGGTGACTTTGGAGGCTAGGCCAGAGCTTAGTTTAGGTTCAGTTCCCTTGCATATCACCAGAAGGAAGTCCTCAAACTAATTCTGGGCTGAACCTGCAATGAAAAAAGATCGTGGTGGGACACTAAGAAGAACTTCTAGAAATGCCAGAAGGATAAGCCTCAGGGGGCTGAGGAGGGGAGACAAAGGTGGGCAGAGCTAAGGAGCCTGGCCTTAGAGGAGCATCTGTCCAACCTTCCATCGACCTGTGCTACTTCCCTGCCTGGCGTCCAGGCCTGGGCACAAACCGGGCGATCTCGTTAAAACGGGGGACCTAATGAGGTTTTAGAAACTCATCCGAAGCTGGCTCCAGGAGAGGGCTAGTGATGGTGGCTGGAAGGAGACTGCGGGCAGGAAACCCGCCTCGAGCTAGGGAGTAGGACAGTGTCCTGTGGGGCCACTGGGGAAGGGCTGCTATTAGCCTCCTTCACCACCCATTTCACTCAAATGCTGCACCAACAAAATGCACCTTCCTACTCGCTCTCCCCTACTGCCCCACAGACGTGCACTCACAGGAAAGCTCTTCCTAGGCCCTGTACCCCACTGCAGAACAGAAGCCCCATCTCCTTAGAGATTGTGAACTTGGAAGGCAAAGAAGGCATCAAGGTTGGAGGAGAAGAAGGACCAATAGTCAGGGCTCAGGCTCCTGGGGAAGTTCAGACATGGCCCCCAAAACTGCCACCTCCCTGAGCCCAGAGAATCACCCAGCAAGGGCTCTGTCCCCACGGACTGTTAGTGTTTACCACTGCACTAAGCAGGTGGTGGTGTCACGGTACAGGCAGTGAAATGTGAGTGTGGGGGCTAGTTGTCTGGGTTCAAATCCTGGCTCTGCCACTTATTAGCTATGTGACTTTGGACAAGTTACTTAACCTCTCTGGGCCTCCGTTTCCTCATCTGCAAGATGAGGCCAATAACAGCATCTACCTCATAGGATTGTGAGGACAAATGAGATGATACTTACAAAGCACTTAGTGTCTGCCCCCCGGGAAGCACTCTGTAAATGTCCACGTTACTAGGCAGTACTGAGAGTCAGTACTTGTTGAGTGAATGGATGAATCAATCATTAGGAGTGAGGGGCAAGATGAGAGGAGGCCTGAGAATCATTTTATCTGTCCCTCTGACCAAAACCTCTGCCTCTCATTCCAGGTTATCCAGGGACCTCTCTCAATCTAGGAGAGGGGGTCTCCCAAGGAAAATTCCAAAGCCTCCCTTCCTTTCTCATTATTCAGGTCTCCTACACCTCATACCCGGCTGCAAAGTACTTCCTGTGCCTAACCCTCAGTCCTTCCAACTCCCATCAAGCTCCTCCTTTCTCGCCTTGGGTCGGCTGGCCCTTTCTGGCTTGGGGAATATTCCTGTTCCCCAGCCTGCCTCTCCCTGTTTTAGTTGGGGGTACTAGGCTGGGCCCAGGGTGGGGAGAATTAAGAACAGTAGCCTGGCCCTGGCTGGGTAGCTCAGTTGGTTAGAAAGTCGTCTGGATATGCCAGGGTTGTGGGTTCGATTCCCAGTCAGGGCATATGCAAGAAGCAACCAATGAATGCACAAATAAGTGGAAAACAAATTGATGTTTTCCTCTCTCTCAAATCAATAAACTGAAAAGAACAGTAGCCTGAGAGCCACTTTAGACACAGGGAGTACGTATGCGTATGGTTGGGTGTGCGGGAGGAGGAGGAGGTTGCGGGTAGAGACCTAGTCCTGACACCACAAAGGGAGAACTTCATCTTCTGCCCCATATTGGCTTTCCAGATTGTGTCCCACCCTCCCCAACCCAGGCCCCTCTTTGCCCAACTCCTCCCCCTAAGGGCTGCCTCATCAGATTCAAGACTCAAAACAGGGCTACAAATAAGGCGCCACAAGTGTTGGGTACCTTGAACTTGTTCAAAGCACTTTCTGAACATAAGCTTGTTCCACATAAAACCCAGGCCTGGGTCCTTCTCTGGGCACCCTGCACCCCATCCCCCATCCTGCCTTCCTCCCCACTGCCCCCCTTCCCTCAGCACCCGGCCCCCCAGACTCCAGAGCTTCGTGTTCAGCTTTCCTCCCTTAGATAAACTTCCTTTCAAAGCCCCGCTTAATCCTCTCCCCAATTCCAAGCCTCCCACCGCTGCTGCGGGAAGGGGGCAGGGGGGCGAGGAAGCTTGGCTGCAGCACTGCGCGGAGGGGGAGGAGACTGGGTTGCCCCAGTTGTGACCCACCCCGACTCAGACGGCGATTCTCCCAAGTTCTTTGTGACACAAAAGGTAAACAGAAGGCCTGGCTTACCCCGGCCCACCCCCCGCAGCTCTCCCTTCCCCCAGCCAGCCAGATGGGCTGGCAGGCTGGGGGAAGGGAGAGGGGAAAAAAGGGCAGATTGTGCAAAGGAAAACAAAAGAGACACAGAGACATCAAGAGACAGGAAACACGGGGAGACAGAGAGAACTGGTGGGTGAGAGATAAGGGAGGAGACACACTGACTTCAGCGACTGAGAGAGCCTGGGAAGGGAGCAGAGGGACAGGCCGGGTGACCACACCAGGATGGAGAAACAGAAACCTGAGAAGTAACCCTGAGGCCAAGGAAGAGGAAGCCTGTGCAGAGGGACAGGGACCGGGAGGCCTGACTGCAGGTTCCCACTCAGAGACAGAGGCCAAGCAGAGGAAGGCCTGGGGGATCAGAGGAGATGAGAAAGTACAAGTGTCTTCACCCTGCCCCAGCATTTCACTCTGGATGGCCGGCGGACACAGCAGTTCTCCAACTGGCCCTTCCTCTCCGTTGTTTTGCCAAGCCCACCCTCTGACCTGGCCCCAGCCCACCCAGCCCAGCCCAGCCCAGAGGGGTGGTGCACTCCTCCTCACCTGTACTGCAGAGGCTGACTGCTTGCTGTCATTGTTCCCGGGGGAGCTCAGGCCTGAGGCCTGCTGTAGCAGGAACTGCCGGGCTACCTGGAGAGCCTGCAAGACAGGGTGAGTCAGTGTGCCTGCCCCAGCTGCTGCGGGCTGCAAGTCAGTGCAGTCAGCACAGGGGTGTGGAGCTGGGGTTCAGGTGGAGTTTGGGAAAGTAAAGGGGAGGTCTGGGTACCGTGGAAGGTCTTGGAGGCGAGTGAAAGGCTCATGGGGTTCACTTGGGCCTGGGATAAATAAAAAGACAGGAGTCACTGAGGAATCAGAGCCTGTAGGGACTCTGGAAGCTGGTGAGGTTTGCTGTCCTCACAAGGGCAGCAAATGGAAGGGTCCCTGGCCCAACAAGGGGGTGGACTCGGCATTAAACACAGGTACTATTGTTGAGCATCTACTATGCGTTGGGCACTTTATAGGTGTCTGGGAGGAAAAACTATTCTCTTTCCTTTAAGTGCTTCTGGCTGGACTAAGGACCTGATCAAAGTAACACAAGGCAGGTTAGCAGGAGAAAAACATTAAACTTTAGTAACACATATACTCCCTGTATACATGGGAGATACCCAGGGGCAGAGCAACTGGCCATCACCTTAAAGACTCCCTTCATCTCAAGACAGAAGATGACATGGGGCGGGGTGGAGTCAGTTCTGAGAGGTCGCCAGCCAAAGCACAGTGAATAGCGGAAGGACGGTTGCTGTGCCTGCTCTACTGACAGCCAGCCAGGCCTGGCGGTGAGGGGGACACGCTTACAGAGGGAGGGGTCCCTCACAAATGTAAGCGTCCTTTCTGAAGAATACCTTCCACTTGGTTCTCAGAGCTGCTCCCAGGCCTGCTGTTTCTTAAAATTAACCAGCCTAGAATAATCAATATCCCAAAGTCACGTATTTTGGGGTGGCAACCTCTGATCCCCTTCCCAGGCAGGATCTCATCTCATTCTCTCCCATGAGGCAGCCCTATAATGAAGATGAGGAAACAGTGTCCTGGTTAAGTAACTTGCCCAAGGTCACACAGCCGGGGGGTGTCAGAGCCGGGACTGGAGCCTAGGGAGCCTGGCTGCACAGCTGACTGCCGGGCGGGTCTAGGGGCTGAGTGGGCAGCCCTCGCTCGGAGTCAAGAGCACACGGCCAGGGGTGTGGACAGAGGCTCAAGGTCTGCACACAGGGGCCTTTCTGAGTCCAGGGGTTGAGGCGCAGGGCCTCGTGGCACTGGGGGAATTCGGTCAGGTCCTGACAGGGGTGTGTGAAGTGCCCATGAGTCAGACTGACTGCAGTGGTCGGTGGTCGGCTCTTGGAGGCCATGGTGGTGGGAATGGACTCGAGTCAGCAGACACTCAGGAGTGGGAAGTGTACGGCATTTGCAGGAGGAGCAGCCAGTGGGTCTGGGACATGGGTGGACGCGCTGTAAGAGGTCAGGTAGGAGAGCAAGGGGTCAGGGAGGCTGGAAGTTCTTCGTAAGGTCAGCTAGGCCCTGCATCCCCCCACTCCTAGGTCAGTGGGGGCCCAGAGGCAAGGGATGGGGGAATCTGTCCCAAATCCACAGTCCAGGAGCACAAAACCTGCCTGCCTCCAGGTTTCTCAGAGCCCTAGAGCGCCAGAGCGGCTGTGTCCCGGTCTGAGACTGGGGCCCTAGCGGTGGCAGGCCTGGGTTTGCATCCCAGTGTGATTGCCGGCAGTGTGACCTTGGACAAGTTGTTCCATTTCTGTCTCGGTCTCCTGATCTTCAAAACCGGGACACTACCCATCTGCGAAATACTGGGGGAATTAAAGGACCAACGCTTTCACTTTGTTGGCATTGGCGAAGTGTCTGTCCCTTCCCTTCTTGTGAACCTCCCTCAGTCCTCTCCCTGACCTCCTTCGGCCTCTCCCAGCACAGCGTGGTGCCCGGGGCACCTACTCACTGACACGCAGCCACCCCTGTCCACACACACTCCTACTCTCCCACCCCACCCCCAGCACCGTCAGACAAGGCCCTGTAAGGCGGAATCCGCACGCACTCACCCCCACCGGTCCTCAGCAGCACTTCTGGGGCGTCCGCTGCTGTGTACTGAGTGTGGACATACACACCCCCCTTCGAGCAGCTGAGCCTCCCCTGAGGCTGAAATCCAGTCTGCCTTAGGATGGCACCTAGATACACACGGTGTATCTATGGGAACGTATCTCCCAGCAAACCTGGGGTTCAGACGGGCATGCTCCTTAGCAGTACTCCCCCCCACTATCTCTTCCCCTGGACCTCACACTGGGATCAGTGGCCTGGGGTTTCTTCTCTTCAGGACTCCTTTCAGAGAGTGTAAGCCTGACCTTGTTGGGTTGGCTCTCGGAGGCTGTGGCAATGGGGTGCAGGCAGGGTGGGGAGAGACAGGGCAGTGGCCAGGGGATCATCAGGAAGGAGCCCCTGCTTCTGTCCGCCTTGCTAATTTTAGTGACCCCTCCAGGCCCAATGATGCAGGCTGGACAAATGCTCTTTGTCCTCCAAAGGTGGAGGAGGGCACAGGGGTCAGGGGACAAGGTTGGGGAGAGTGGCTCAGAGGAGCTGCTCAGCGCAGGCAAGCAGGAGGGGACACTGGTCAGTGCAGGGACAGGAAGCACCCACCCCCTGGTGGGGAGAGGTGGGCAGCAGGGAGGATTCCAGGGGCAGTGGGAGGGAGCCCCATGCAGTCACTTGGTAAGGGAGTGGCCGAGGAGTTGGATTTACTCCCTGCTAACTCGCTTACTCTGTGGTCTCCCGGAGCATGAAATTACAAGACTTACAGGAAAAAATGACATGGGCTTGCAGTCTCATTCCTGGGAGATATCTCTGTGACAGGCCCCTCACTCCTGTTCCTGCCCATGCCGCCGCCCGGCCCCACCCCCCCTACGCCAGGTACCCCTTCACACTAATCAAACAGCCAGCTAAGACCTAGGCCTGGCCAAGGCTGTCCCCTTCTCTGACTTCTCACTCGTCCCCACTCACCCTTCCTTCTCACTGCCTGAGCACCTGCTGTGTGCCAGGGACCGTGCTAAATGCTGAGGACACGGAGAAACAGCACAATCCCTGCCCCAGGCTCACCGCTTGGCTGCTGTGACCACAGCTGCCTGTCAGAGCCCGGAGTGGAGGTGGGCACCGGGTGCAGAGCCCAGCGTGGGTCTCCTCTGCCTGCGGAAGTTTGGGAAGGCCTCCAGAGGAGTGGCAGCACAGACTGGGTCCTGGGGAGTGTTCCAGGCACAGTCACCTGCACACCACAGAGGAGTCGAATGGCCCAGCGGGTTGGGGGGCCTGACCATTCCCAGGGCAGAAAATCGAGGTGGCCTGGGGGCAGCAGTGGGAGAGGCTGGGAGAGGCTGACAGGGGCGCTCAGGTCCGCAGGGTCCATCCTTTCCTTCCTTCGCTCAAGCATGGTCCCGGCCGCCCCTCACGTACAGGCCCTGTGCTTGGAGACGGCAGGGCAATGATGAACCACACAGCTAATTTTGTGTGATTTTCCCTGACCCAATTTAAGGTGACTTGAGTACCACCTAAAAATCACCCTGCAGGTACCAGGGGCGGGGTAATGGGCAGGCCCTCCTTGGACTGCCTGGACACGTGACTGACAGCTCACTGCCACTCCACTCTCCATTCCTGCCACTGCCCTCACTACATGTCCCACCTCCACCCAGGAGGTCCTCCCCCAGATGGTCACCCAAGAAATCACGTAGCGCTGAGATTTTGCCAAGCCTCCCCAAGTCAGGTCCACCACTCTGGCACACAGAGTCTGTGTCCACCTCCGCTGGCTGCTGTCACCGGGTCAGGTAGGTCACTGGACGGCCTGCCTCCCAGGGATGAGAGAAATGAAGCCCCACCCCCCCAGCCTGACGGATCCAGACCCACTTTCTCTGATGAGGCCAGCCGGGTTGTACCTTCCTTGCAACACAGATGTCGAATGTGTCTGAGATCCCTAGCTACCAGCACCCAGCAGACACTAGAGAAGTCAGTCTCGGTCGAGCATGGGAAGCAGGCAGAGGCTGACACAGTTTAGGCGCTAGCATCTGGAGAGGGCCTGGCGACTTTCAAAGCCCTTCTACGAACATTTATTTAGCTGAAGCTTCACAACCCTGAGCTGGGCGGGGTGGGTATCATTGTCGCCATTGCACAGGTAAGGAAAATGAAACCGAAGGTCCGCTGGCTCGGAGGAAGAATCCAAACACCTCTGGCTGCCCAGCCCCCCTCACCCCAGAGGGGCCACTGCGATGCCACGCCCGGTCTGGAGAGGCCTGACTCCGGCCCCTCTTCCAGCCAGCCCAGGGGTTTAGCGGTCTGGGTGTGAAGGGGAGGTGAAGCTGGTTGAGGTGGGGAGAGAAGACCAAGAAAGGAATCCCTAGGAGAAAGGTGGGCTCAGTTTCCCTTCCCTGGGGGCCACAGACACCTAAACACAGTCTTGGGTGGGGCAAAGGCATTTAGAATCCCACACCAGGGAGACACCATCATGGAAAACCTGGGAAGGAGGAAGAGGGGGCTCAAGGCAGAAACTGGGAGCCAGTTGGCTTCTTAAACCTCATTTTTCTCCTCCCTCCACCCCACTGGATGCCCAGCTCTGTGGGTTTGAAAGTAAGGACTCGTCTTCCTCTGAGGGAGGCAGGATGGGTCTACTCAGTGGATGGACCCTGGTCAAAGAGATCTGGACCCAAATCCTGGCTCTACCACATACTGTGCAACCTTGGGTAAGTCACTCGACCTCTCTGAACCCCAGTTTCTTCCTCTGCAAAATAGAAATAACCCTGTAGTTAGCTCAGAGTTGTTGTGAAGGGTATACGAGACAATGTAATGGAATACTTAGCACAGTGCCTGGCGCCAAGAGGGTCCTGAATGGACATTAACTACGATCACTTAATTTAGGTTTTGCCTTCCCAGGCAGCTCCTGGTCATTTGTCCTATAGCACCCAGAAGGACTTGCTAACCCAGCCTTCTTCCAGCCTACACCCATCCTCCAGTCCCTCTCAAGCCTAAGAACTTGGTCTGGGACTCTCGCTAATGAAGCTGAACTCTCCTCCCCCCCATCGCCCATTCAGAAGTCATTAGCAGGATCTCCACAATTAGGAACAAATGGCTTATGACGGATGGCATCCAGGGAGGGCCGCTGGGATGGAGGGGAATCAAGTGAGAGCGCCGAGGGCAACAGGGAGCTGCCATGAAAACAAAAACAAGTCTTGAGACAGGAGGGTCTGTGGTCTCCAGCAGGACACCACCCCCTCATGCCTGCCTCTGAGGATTCAGCAGGAAAGGGCAGGTAGCCTCTCCGTGGAAGCCAGGTGCAGGGCTGTTTACTAGGCTGCACGAGTCCAGCCCCGTGCTGGGGTCCTAGTCTTACTACTCCGTGTGTGTCCAGGAGGGCGGGGACGTGGTTGGTGCTGAGGGAGACAAGCTTGAAGGACTGAGCTCTGAGAACGGAGAAGCAGAATCACACAGACCACGGCCTGGCGAGCTGCAGCGTTAGAGGGAATCCGGTGTTGTGTGTTCCCGATTGCTGGCCGTGACCGAACGGTGAGTCAGGATGTCAATTTAGTGGGTCAAAAATTAGAAAAATACACATACACAGATTTTTTTAAACTTAGAGTTACTAGGTGAGCGTAAGGACTGTCTCCTGTCGTCGTGTGTGCCGAACTCCAAGTAAAACGCTATCTCTCATTGTGGATCTCGAGCAAAAAGGTTTACGAAGCGCTGATGGAGTTCACTTTACAGATGAGGCAATGGGTGTCCAGAGGGGCAGTGACATGCCCAAAGTCACACGGTGGCAGAAACAGACCCTGAGTCCCCTGGGTCTGACATGGGGCTCTTCAGCCAGGAGCTCGCCAAAAGGGATGGAGGCTCCCCTAGCAAATTCTGGTTTAATTTGGATTGTGGTGACGGGAAGCCAAAACAGACAAACTCCAAACTCCTTTTGTCTGAACCTAGCTAACTCTGTCAAAATTGGGATCTAAATTGTCAAGCCCTGGCTGGTGTGGCTCAGAGGACTGAGTGCCAGCCTGCAAGGCTAAAGGTCACAGGTTTGATTCCCAGTCAGGGCACATGCCTGGGTAGTGGACCAAGAGGCAATCCCCCTCTCACACACTGATGTTTCTCCCTTTCTCTCTTCCTTCCCCATTCTCTTAAAAAAAAGTAAGTAAATAAAATCTAAATTGTCTTGGTAACTTCAACTGGGTGCTTGCTAGATTTAGGGGCAGGGGCGCTAGGAAGGTATATGGAGGTGCTGTCCCACCCCAAACCTGAAGAACACGCCCAGGAAAGCCCATTGCCTGTACTCCCCGGGCCACAGTATGACTTTCTCCTCATTTATCAGTAATTCGGCAAGTACTTCTGAGGCCCCACAGGGCACTGGCAGGGTCCTAGACACCGCCGCCCCAGTGTATTTGCTGTAATGAGGCTCACGTCCTCGTGGGACGAGACAGACACGAAAACAGAGGTAAGCAAGCTATCAGATGGTAAGCGTCACACAGAGGCCAGCTGGCTGGCTACGGGGGGGTGTATGGCCAACGAAGGCCTCTCTAAGAGAAAGAGGAGGCAACTCTTCCAGGGGAGAGAGTGCGCAGCGGAGGAACGAGCTGGTGCAAGAGCCCTGGGGTGGAATGAGCTTGGAGGCGCCTCCCGCATGGACAGTGTGGCCAAGCCAAGCAGCCTGAGAGAAAGTCCCAGAGGTGAGCAGGGGCCAGATTACTCAGGGACAATGTTTTTTTATTTCATTCTACTCTTGAGGTAAAATTTCTGCAGGATTTTAAGCAAGCGAATACAAAGAATTGTAAGGAAGTGGTAGAATTTCCTAACCTGCAGACAGTAAACAGTAGGCGCCTAATAATCACTTGTTGATTTGAATTCGACAAAAAAGCCCACATTTCTTCATCCAGCAAAGAGAGAGTAGAGGGAACCAGAGTAGAGGGAAGGGGCACAGGGAGAAAGGGCAGAGGCCAGCGGCCCCAGCCACCAAGGGCGCTGACCACAGGAGACCCAGGTGCTCCACCTGCCAGCTTTGTCCTCCAGCAAAGAGACATAAAAATGAAATTACACAGAGGAGGGGCAAACAGGGTGGGGAGTGAAGACCATAAAACCCCTGAAGTGATTCTACACCTTTTTCCCTTGGGGAAGAAAAGCTTTTTGGAAAAGGCTGTAAATTTTTTTTACACCAACCTCATAAAAATGACATCGGTGCATTCTCAAATTAGAACCATTAAAATGAAAACCAGCAACGCGTAGATACAGACAGGCCCACGTGGGTGGGAGACACACGGCCCGGGTGCGCACTGCCTGATTTCAGGGCCCCCCGCCCTGCCAATGCCTCCTCTCTGCAAGGAACCAGCTTCTGCCTGCTTTAAGTCGAGAGGAGACCGGCGATTTTCAACCACGTGCCGCGGCGCACTGGTGTGCCACAAGAATTTTTAAAACCTGCAATACCTATGTAGTCAGGGGCACTGATCCCCTTTCCCTTAGACTGTCGAATAAATAAATGACAACAGCCAACACGACAACAGCCGTCTGGTGTGAACAAAATTATACTTATTTTTTTGTTAGATCGGCAAAAAAGTTAATGTATTTTTGGGTGTGCTGCAGGATTTTAGGTAATTAGATTATGTGTGCCATGAACTGAAAAAGGCTGAAAATCGCCGGAACAGACCAATGAACCCAACAGCACTGAACAGGGAAAGGTGCCTCAGAGAGGCCCCCAGCAGCGACTGCTCTCAGACCCTGTGGGCTTGGCGCCCAGGGCGGGCCATGCAGCCCACTGGGGCCAAGACCAGCTGGGTTGGGGAGGCCAGGCCTGTGAGTTTGGGGTGTCCAGAGGCACTGAGTCTGGGTGCTGGAAGACGCTGGAACATGGAGGGCGATGGTGGCAGGGGGCATCCCTGCACTCCCCTGTGTCGTCCCCCCGCTGCTCTCCACCTCCCAGCTGGGCGACCCCATCTGTGGGCTCATAGGAAGTGGGTCTGGTGAAAGTCTGGGGCCGCCACCTCCATAAGCCCAGCCACCACCCTCACACTCGCCACTTCTGCAGGGGTAGGATTTAGAGTGGGGGCCATGGGGGCAGGCAATTCCCTTCTCAGAATAAAGGTGCTCCCGGAGGAGAAACACTAACTCACCCACTGAGGGGTGGCCCTCGGGCGCGGCCCTCCCCACTTCAATCCCTCTCCCTCAGAGGGGGAAACATTCAACCCTCCCTTTCCCCAGTCCCCACACTCCTGATCCGTAAGGACAGAACCTCTGGCATAAAAGTGGGCTTAGAAAGAAAACTCAGAGGTCTCAAAATTTCGTATCGAAAGGGAAGGCTGGTGGTAGAGTGGGCTGACTACTTTCTGGTCCCCAAAAAGCAGGGGCCTGGGGACCCCTTTCTGGCCCTCTCTTCTACCTTCCCCTGCCCTCTTCCTAGAGCTCCCTCCTGGGGAAACTTCCTTTTTCCTTGGACTGGGAGGCAGAGTAAACCAGAGGAGGGGTACAAAAGGTGGGGGCTAAGGCCCTCTCTCCTGCTGGTCCTCTCACAACCCGGCCCCCCCACTCATCTGACCCCCACTCCCAGGCTGAGCAGGAAGGAACGCTTTCTCAGCCCTCCCCAGCAGCTGCGGGGAGGGGGCGGCACCGCCCAAGTCTCCCCTGGGGGAGCCTGGCTCCACATTCCGCCAGGCCCCCAGCACCTCCTGGGGAAGGGGCTCATTCCGTGGGAAGGCAAGAAAAGGAGAGAAGGTGTAGGGCTACATGTGAAAGAGCAGAATCTGGGGCGTGAGGGCGGGAGTCCCACAGACTGAAAACATGGGCCCCAGACCTAAAACTAAAGACAACTGTAGATAGTGTGCGTGTGAGTGCGGGGGTGCTAATTCACCCCCAGGCCTCCCCTTCCGCCCCATCCCCCTAAATAGCTTGGGCAGAGGAGAGCCAGATGGAGGAGAAAAACAAAAATCTCTTCCATTCTTCTTTTCCCCCTCGCCCAGTTCCCTAAGCCACCCCCATCTCTTTGGAGGGGGGTGAGTTAAAAGCCCATTAAAGTGCAGAGCCCCCCATCACCCCCCACCCCAACCCTTTTGAATCTCCTCACAGGATGTGCACAGGGTGGGATTTGGCCCCGTTGCCACAGCAACTGCAGTGGGAGTTCCCAGACGCTAGGCAACCCCCCTGTGACCCTCGCTGACCTGTCACCCGCACAACCTGAGGACAATGGGAGTACCGCTCCGGAGGCCCAGGACGCCTTTCAGCACAGCAGCCCCGCCAGCAGCTCCGCCGTCCCCACGGGGCCTGCTCAGCCCTCCAGGCCTCAAGTCCAGCTCTCCCTGGCCGGAGCACCCACTCTGGCCTTCAAGACCTCCGCAGGCCCTCCCCCAAGCTGGCACACACTTCTCCCAGCTCTAACTGCCCCGTACAGAGAGCCCACTGGGTACTTGTGCAACCCCTGAGGAAACCCCCAAACACTGGGAATGCTTTCATAAAATGAAATCAGACTAAAATAAAAGGCAAGGGCAACCTTCAAAGAAAAAAAAGCCATCAGAGGGGAACTATGGCAGGGAAGGCAAGGAGGAAGGGCTTGCCGTGGTGAAGGAAGGGGATTGCTGGGCAGCTGGTGTGTCTGCGGGGCCTGGGGTACTCTCTAACAGCAGCTGGAGAATCCCTGACTCCAGCTGGCCAACAGGGTCCCTGGCGCAAACTGAGCTTCCATGTGTGGCTGCCGAATGAACGCGTGCACCAAGGCCTACCACGCTCCCCACACATTTTTCACAGGGTACTCTCCGTGAGGGTGAGGTTTGAGACTCCGTGAAAGACCAAGGAGAGAGGACGTGGCGTGGCTCTGTCACTCACCCATAAGGGTGTTGGGGGGCAGGCGGGGCAGGAAGCTTGGGTGTTGACTGCCCTACCAGGGCAGCCAGCTAGGGACCCTTTCTCCACCAGAGGGGCCTGGCAGCCAAGCGACGTGCCCCCCCACCCTGCCCCAGCCTGTTTAAACAAGCCGCGGCTGCTGTTGCATAGAAACAGGCGCTCCGTCCCAGAGTGACGTGGAGGCCCTCTGCAGCACTGTTTGTTTCGGCCTGAAGTCCTGTCACTAGTCTGACTTCTGACTTGCCCTGTTTATCTCTCTCTCTCTCTCCTCTGTCAACTCATTACTCCCACAGGCCAAGCTTGCATCTCCAGGGCTTGTTTACCCAAAGCAGAAGGACAGGGACCAAAAGACAGAAGGACAGAGGGGGAGGGCCCGGTGTGCCGCCACAGACCCCACCCCCCAACCTCCTTCCTCTGGAGCGGCTACCCAGGGCGGCTGACAGTGTTGCTGCTGTCTGTCTGTCTTCAGAGCCCTTTTAGGTTGGGAATGCCGTGCTCTCATTCACACATCGACAGATATTTATTTAGCACCTACTATGCTGCAGGCCCCGCTCCCTCCATTTCCTAAAGGGGACAGTGTGAGTGGCAGGAGCAAAAAGGAGGCTGGGCTGAGCCCTGAACTAGGATCTGAGGTCTAGCTGCAGCCTTTGCCATGTCACCTGAACGAGTGAGAGCTACCCCTGGCTACCCTCTCAGCCGTGAAATGGGAACAATCGAACTCCTAGACAATTAAATGATGCAACGCAGGTGAAAGACCCAAAGCATCCAATGGCACAAGGTGTTTGTCTGTTTGTCCTTGAAGGACTTCCTGGTCGGGGTTGAGAGGGAGGAGGAACCCATCAGACCAGGCTGTTTCCTATAGTTGTGTTAGCTCACAAACAGTCAGGAACATTTGTTGGGGGGGGTGGGCAGGAAGTGTTACCCCTGAAACCTCCCCCAAACCTCACTCGTATATTGGGGGGTGGAAGGATGGCCTCCAGACTGATTTCATTTTAATTGAAAATTTTGTATTTTTAATTTTGCAGGGCTCTTTTCATAGTTTGGAGCCAACAAAACCTTTTTTAAGTCTCAAATATTTTCCTTGGCCCCGGGCACTACGCCCATAGTGAGCCCAAATGGATAAAACAGCCCTCTGCCTGCTTCCAAATCTCCACCCCAGTTTATTTGTGAAACAGATATAGGATTTTCCAGGACTTTGGGATAGTCCCCAAAACAAACAGGAGTAACTGGAACGTGGAATATGGACGGTAAAACACGGCATGTGTGTGTAAGGCAGAACGGAGACACCTGATCGGTACAGACAGTCCCGTCCCTCCCCACCCCTGCACATCTCCCCAGGTATCCAGATCTCCGCTCACTCTTCACTTGAAATCATCTTTAGAAGACATTTCCAGTTTCAGTGTTTTTCCTGCCCACCCCCCACTCGAAACTTCACTGCTCTGTCTGCACAGAAGTGTGGGAGGGAAGCCGGCCACACAAAATGGGTGGCCTTGGAGCCTTCTGGTGGGGTGTGTTTTGTTGTGATTTTGATAAGGGGTAGGATTTTGCCCTTTGACCTTCTGTCCCCAGTAGATGGCACAGATGCCGTGAGTCTCTGCCCCAGAGATCCTGCTCAGGAAGGCTTGAGAGATGCCAGAAAACTCCCAAGGACCATCTCCCTGAAGAGAAGAGATGGGCCCTTTCTGCTCAAGCCTCCACTGCTTGTAAAAGGAAGTGACTTTTAAAGCCCTTAGTTCTGTTCATTTCCACAGCCCCTGTGTATGCGGGTTTCACACCCAAACTGCACCTGACCCTCACAACCCTGCACTTTAGGCAACAAGAAGGCCAAGGCTCAGGGAGGCCCAGTACTCGGCTAAGGTCACACTAAGGGGCAGGCCAGGACTCAACCCAGGGTTGTTCCATTCCGGTGTTAGTACTGGCTGGCCAGCTCGGTGCAGGGTGCCCAGCTTCCGACCATGCCGCTTCCAGTCTGACCTCAGGCTCCAAGGAATGTGGTGGGAAAGGGCCCCGTAGGGGCGGGCTATGGCGTGGGGGGAGGAGCCCCAGGGTGAACCTGGGAGACAGCGGGAGGGCTGTGCACACATCTCTGCACATAAGGCAGGGGTGGGGGCACGGGGGCAGGGGCCGGCAGCACCTGAGTTTCCCTCATTTCCAGCACAGCCCCCAAGGGCCAGTGCTACCAGCAGTGATTCGAGGGGCAGGGAGTCAAATGAAAGAAGCAGACGCTCAAGGCCAGGCTGGCTGGGCCGGTTCCCCTGAACTCGTCAGGCACGATTCTCCCTGTTTCCCGGGTGGGGCTGGGACCTGGGGCCCCTGTTCTGTCATCACCCAACCAGGCTCCCCACCCTAGGGCCTCTTGATCTGCAGAAAGGCTGGTTTTGAACTCCTGAACTCTGCAGTTCAGGGTGGGAACGACGGAGGGGAAGAGAGAAAGGAGATGCAGACAGGGGTTCCCAGTCTGAGCCCTAAAAATGGGAGGCCTGGCCTTGCCTCTGATTCTTGGCCTTTTCCCAGCTGCTTTGGCCCCTGGTGGCTGCAAGTTTAATCTCTGCTTGGGTCAGGGGCCCAGGCAGAGATGGGGTTGGGGATGGGGATGGGGATGTTTTACAATACAAATAAAGTAGAGATGCCTCCTATGTGCACAGCTCACCCCCTTTCCCCAGTGAACGTACTTCTAAAACGAGGATCTTTCCCCAACCCCGTTACCTTAGCCAGTATGCAGGAGGAGAGCCCGTGTGTCCACCCTTTCGAGAGGCACACCCTCGGGACTGCTTCCCCAGTCTGTGCTGGCGGGCAATTTCTGAGACCGTTCTAAGCTCCATGATCTCAGGACCCAGAGTCCCACTTCTTTCTCTTCAAAGCGCAGCTCTACCCCTGTGTTAAGGGGGCCACCAGAATGGGAGGGCTCAGAGGGAGCCCCTGGAGGCTGGACCTTCCCAAGGCTGTTCAAGTGAAGCTGCTTGGCCCTGAGCAGTGGCCCCAGGTGGCCAGAATGGAGTGGGAAGAGGCCCGGCGACCCTCCCCCGAAGAGGGGCGCCAGCTCCTACCTGTTGCTGCTGGAAGTGCAGCAGATCCGCAGGGCTCATCTCGCCGTTGCTGTCTGCTCCCGCCGCTGCGTCCCTGCCCGCGCTGCCTCCAGCAGTGCCCGCAGCCCCAGCCCCGCTGCCGCTGCCACTGCCATCGGCCTGCCCGGAGAGGCTGCCCACACCGTTCTGACCAGATGGAGCTGACCTGATTGTCTCCGAGGCGGATTCCACCATCATGTCGCTCTAGCGGGACCTGGAGGGGGAGGAGAGACATGGGGGGGAGGGGCTGAGGCTCCAAAATAGACTGGCAGAGCTGGTGCTACCCAGGGGAGCAACTGATGCCCCTCAACAAACCCTCCCCAACACCACCACCTAACATCCCCACCCCGGTTCTGGGGCATGCCATCCTCCTCTTCAACTTCCTGGGGGCTACTTCTGGGACCCCTCTTGGGGTGCAGCCTCTCCCAGTATCATGCTCCCCCTAGGCCCCAGTCAGAGGCAGCTCCAGACTGAAGGTACACCCCAACCCTGGACTTTTCCTTGACTGGACTTCCAGAAGACCTCTGTAGAGCAAGGGGGGAAGCAACTCCTAGACACCCCCACCCCCCAAAACCTGTTTTGGCCTCTCCATCCAGGCCAGGGCTTGGGAGCATGGGAGGCAGAGGTGAGGGTGCTGCAAGGACTTAAAAGCAGATGAGCTATTCAGTGGGACTCACTACATGGCTGTGGTCCCCTCCCCGTCCCTGTTGGCGCGAACCCCCCATAATGGCCATTGTGTTTGTTCTCCTAGGTAGGGAGTTCCCCCAGGGCACAGACACCCCAATCCATGTTTGTTCCATAGCAAGAAGGGCTGCCATTTCTCCAGCAGCTACTGGGAGCCAGACTCAGCGTGGCGGAGCTGTGCAGTGAAGGCAGCTGTGGTCCCCCTTCTCTGACCATCCATTCTAAGGCTGCAGGCTAGGGTCTGGCCAAAAGTAGACACTCAGTACTATCCTGTCTCTACGGGGACCATGATTCCTAATCACAGGAACTGTGAGAGTTATCATCATCCTGACTTGACAGATGGGGAAGCTGAGGGTCCAGAGTTTGGGGATTTATGGAGGCAAGGAGTCAAGGCCTGAATTCTATACCCTCCTCCCACCACCCCAATTGCCTCCTAAGAAGTGGTAGAAACATCCCCAGAAAGAGAGAGGGTACATTTGGGAGATAGTAGGGAGAAGAGGCCTGAGCTTCTTTCTACAGCTTATGGAGGTCCCACTATTTCAGGGGCTTGCACACAGTGTGTGATGGGGATGTGATGGGGGCGGGGGTTAGCTCGCAGCACTGCTCTCAGAGTCTGGGAAGTCTCTGACTATCCCCCAATGCTCCCTGAGAGGCATGTGGATTTCAGTGACACAGGACACAGCTGGTATGCACTACTGATCTTCAACACATGCCTTAACCCCCTAAAACTCAGTTTCCTTGTCTGCGGAAGTAAATAAATCCCAGCCTCCTGGAGTCCTGTAAGGAGTAAATAAAATGACACATACAGACCACATAGCAGAGGAAGCTCCAACCAACCCCTTCCTCGCCTGCCCTGTTTGTAAGAGTAAAGACCCGAGACGCAGAGAGGTCAAAGACCTGGCCCAGTTCACACAGAGATCAAGGGCAGAAGCCACTCGAGCAGCTACCTGGGGTCTGTGGAAACCAGCCAGTGTTCTTTCCTCCCTTCTCGGTTCCCTTTTTAAGCAGACCCCACAACCAGAGAGTCTCTCTGATCCAAAAGGCACCCAACAGCCTGCAGGTAGCAGATGAGAATCTGCTGGAAGAGACTGGATTATCTCCCTCGTTCCTCCCTAGAGTGGCAGCTCCCAAGAACACTCCCTCCCACCTCCAAATTCTCTCCCTGCACCTCAGGGAGAGCTCCTCTCCCCTCACCCTACTGGGTCTGTTTCCTCCCTCCTGGGAGCAGAACCAGTTGAAGTGAGAGTATTGGGGGATGGGACAGACAGCTGCTAAGGGTCCACAGGGAGCCCACCAGTTCACATGTGTGCCACATCATTGCTTGCCGGCCCCTCTCCCTCTGTGACTCCAGTAGGTCTCTCTGCCCCGGTGGATCTGTGTGGCTTCCTCTGTCAACCTGTGCTGCTGGAATGTCCCACGTTTGTACATTTCTCTGTGTGTTCACGAGGAACATTTCTCTTATGCCCCACTCCGGCCCCCCAGCCAAATGCCATTCCTACTCCTGGGTTCTGAGGAATCAGGCCAGGGGCGAGGGTGAGGTTGGGGGCGATGGTTTGGAAGAGATTGAGCGCTCAGTCTCTGGCCTTAATGGCTATGTCAGCCAGAGGGCCAGTGGCTGCCAAATGATGGATGGGGTGGGCGCCATCCTCCACCCACCAGAGCACAGGGCTCCAGCCCTGGGCCCCCCTTCCCCCAACCACCCACCCTGATCCCTCCCAGCAGCTTACAGAGCACCTTCCCCCACTCCAGCCTGGGCCCCAGCTACACAAGGGGGATGGGGAGACAGCAGGAGCCCACTCTGCTCCCCCTCTCCCCCAACACTGGCCCTGCTGGGGGTGGAGAGCAGCTGCCTGCCCTGATTCCAAGTCTAGCTTCTCTGAGATCTGAGAACTCCTGGGCCCCAGGGGACAAAGACCAAAGCCTCAGGGGTGTGTGCACAGGAGAAAGGAAGGAGAATCCAGCAGTCACTTTCCTGGGGTAAGAATGAGGGTCCCCCCTTCCAACTCACTCTCTCTCTCTCTCTCTCTCTCTCACTCACACACACACACACACACACACACACACACTGAGCATAAAATTGTAGATCAGACATCAAGTTTGGGAAAAAGGGAGAGAAAGGAAGGAGAACGCAAACAGAGGTGTCCCTTTCTTTTCTGTTTTTTTTTTTTTTTATTGGGGGGTACATAGCGACACCCTTTGAACAACATAATTGCCGCAATGTGGCGTGTAATAATAGCTATTCAAGGGCTGATCATTCATATTAAACAGGGTGAAGCAAGCCTCTCATTTGCATGCTTGAGATTATATGCATTTGAAAAGTCATTTCCGCAGGGTGTATGAATGGCATTAATTCCCAAGTGGCACACTCTGCCCCCTCCTGGGAACCTCACCTCCTTCCACGCTCCTCCTGCAGGCCCACCAATACCCACTGAAACCTCCGGGGCTGGTGTTCCCAGGGGATCTCTGAAGCCTCACCTCTGCCCTGGGACACCTGCCCTCTGAGGATGAGCACACCAGCGGCCTCATGCTTCCCGCTCACCTCTCCACGGGGTGTTGGCAATAGCACTGGGGTGCTCCCTGCACTGCGGGGAAGCAGCCTCTGGGCGCCTGGGGCCCAGCCAGCTAGGGTTGGGAAGGGGTGGGGTGCTGGATGTAGGCCTCAATATCAGTGCTCTGTAACTGCAAGGGTGTGGGGTGTAGCGGCGGAGGAAGCCGGTGTCCGTGAGAACCTGGACTCTGGCTAGAGGAGAAGGCAGGGTCCTGGCTGTCACGCAGCCTGAGTTCAGCCACAACCAGCTGTGAATAGTTTGCCTTCCTCCTTCTCTGGGCCTCAACTTCCCCATCTCTACATCCAGAGGTGGTCTTGAGAGTGTCTTCTGACTTGGAAGCTCCAGGAATAAAAGTCCCTGGTCCAACAGGTGGATAGGAAGCCACTGTGTTCTCGTGGCTGGAAGAAGCCAGTGAGGGTCCATATGAGTCACAGCTGTGCTCTCTATCCCAAAGGGCTCCATCCAATGCAGACTTGAGCTCCCTGCTTAGGTACTGGTGGGCGGCAGGCCCGGCATCCTCCAAGAACTCCCCCCTCCTTTCACTATGCCCTCCACCTCACTCTATATGCTCCTCCCTCAGTCACCCATTTCCTCAGCAGAGAGCAGCTGAACACCCACAGAAAAGGAGAGAAGATCCGGGAGTCAGACCACCTGGTTTCTTGGGCAAGTCACTGCCCTTTGCCCAAGTTCCTGGGTAGTTCTATTTTTTGTTACAGCACATATTGAGGTGAGGGGATTAGAAGGTCTTTTTAGGATTCAATAAACTCAGGCCCTTACCCGCTACCTCAGCCTTCCCAGACCCCTCTCCTACCACGTTTTGGGGCAGGGGAGAGCAACTGCCCAAAAGTTATTTTAGGTGATCTAGGATTTTTGTCTGGGGCTCACAGGCAGGTCCTAGTCTCCCATCTCTCAGGATTCCCCCCGTAGGGAGCCAGGGCATCTCAGAGCCTTGGGCCTGGCCCCGAAGCTCCTGCAGACACCCCCGCCTTCAGAAGGAAGGAAGGAAGCTGGGTGAAAGCCGCAGCCGCCTCTTCCGCTCTGGGGGAGTCTGTGGGCCGCTGGGGGCTCCCACTTCCCCAGAGGCTCCTGGCCCTTCTAAGAACCCCGGCGGGCAGGCGCGCTATTAAGGGAACTCGTCTGGGTCTGCCTCGGCTCTCCCTGGCCGGAAGTGACGAGTTCTACTTACCTTGGGACCAAAGGGAGGACCCAAAGGCTAGGGTGCTTTTGGAGGAGGGGGAAAAGGATGGGGAGCCCTACCCGTGGAGAAACCTTTGTGCCTTTTCCGCGGGCCCATATGGTGTAAGAGAGTATTAATTACCGTAGCTTTTTAATTAAAAATCGCTTAATCTGAGCCGTAACATTTGCCACGACACCCTGTGCCTCGCCGCGAACCCGCGCCGCCCGCCCTGCCAACTCATCAATTAATTTTTATTGACGTTTTCTTCCCCAAACAGGCACAATACCAGGGTTTTCCAATTAACACCTCCGCGATCTCTAATTAGTGCAATTAACAGACTGATGGATGCCCGGAGTTTACCCGCGAGCGAGGGAGGGAAGGAAGGGGCGGGGCAACCCCCAGCGCGCTCGCCGGGCGCCAGTCTAGAGGGCGCACACGTGCGTGCGCGCAGCTGGAGGGGGCGCACTCCCAGCTCTTCGGGAAGCATGGAGGGTGAGGGTGGGACTACAGGTAACCTGTGTCTGGCAATGGTGGTGGTTTGAGTTGAACTAAGGAGACACTGTTTCCAGCCCTCCAGAAGTCTATAATCTAACTGTGGAACTAGCTGAAAGCCTGAGACTAGAAGTTGGAAAATCTGGCACCTAGCCCTAGCTTTATCACCAACTTGCTGTGTGACTTGGACCAAGGTAACCCCTCCCCTTTTCTCCTGTGGATATTGGGGAAAATTGGACTAGATGTAGCTATTTATAATGTATACCCCTGTCAACTTTCAAAAAAGATTGTGCAGCAGACTGCCATAAAAGACAGATTAAGATTCTTAAAATATCATGGGGTGGTAGGAAGGGAGAATAAATGGACCAAAACCTTAAGCTACAAGATGTCAAACTTGAGCGCACAGAATCACGTTGAAGGGCTTGTTAAAACAGACCGCTGGGCCCCGGGCCTGGGGTTTCTGATCCAATAAGTCTGGAGTGGGCCTGAGAACTGTCATTTCCAACACATTCCCAGGTGATGCTGATGCTGCTTGTCCAACGCAAAAAGGGCTAGGGCTCCGGTGATGAGCACTGACTCCAGTTAGGAGCTTCCTGGTGGCCAAAACCAGGAGGTCCAGCTCCAAGGCCACTCACTCATTGAGCATGGACTGAGTGCCTGATTACACCAAGCCCTGAGGATCTGTCTGCAGGAAACAGAAACGTGACCCCTGCCCTGTGCAGGTTTACAAAAGTCGAAGAAGCCAGTGCACTAAGTGTCCTAAATGCTTTGAGGGCAACTGGTAACAACGGAGGTCCTATTCCCACTCCCCTTTATTTTTTCTGAGTAACTCTGGCATTTGTCTTCTTGAAAGTTTAGCCACTAGCAGAGTTTGGGCTGTGAACAAAGTCATTCTCCTCTCTCCAGTGTCTGGCCAGGAGTGTATTTCACCAGCAATGACCCTTCATTCATTCACTGGTTCAACCATTAAGCACCTACAGTGTGCCGGGCTCTGTATGCAGCCTTGACCAGAACATGGGCTCTGCTCTCCTGGAGCTTATGTTCCCATAGCGGGTGGGGGGCAGGTGATAAATACGGACGCCAAGAAATAGATAAGCTCAAATAAGATAAATTCTATCAAATGTGATTACGGAGCACAAACAGGGCTCTCTAATTTAAATGGAGGGGAGCAGGGCAGGCCTTCTTTTTGAGGAAATAACATGTATGCGTAGAAATGAAGGGTAAGAAGGTATTGGCAAAGTGTCCATTGAATGCAGGGGAAACAGCATATGTAAACGCCCCTTTTTTACAAGAGGTCACCAGTTTCAGGGTTCTCCAGCGCACATGTGTGGGTACCACAGAGAACAGAGCACGGATTCACCATAGACTCTCTCTGTTCCTTCCTTTCTAGCTGTCCTGAGATCAGATCTTACTTGTGTCAAGGGACATAAAGCAGAGGGCTTTTCAGGCTAATAAGCACTCGTGTTACAAGTAACTGAAGGATGCTTCCCAGTCCGTCTTCCAAAGGCCCGGGGACCCTTCCCCCACCCCCACCCCTCCAGTTCAGCTCAGGCGCCAAAAGCCCACTGGCTGCCTGCTGCCAGGTAAGAGGACTTGGGCAGGAGCCTCTCTTGGCCTTGGCCTTCCCTAGCCAGCCACTCATTTGCCATTCTACCTGCTGACCCTTTTCTGGTCTCTTATGACCTCTAATGAGAGCACTGAGCAGTAAGCTCACCAGGCTGAGCCCTGGGTTCCTTATTTGTCATATGGGGCTAATACCAATAAGCCTTGCTTCCAGGGTTGCTGTGCTACCGAAGAAAATACACTGTGTGAAGGTGTTTAGGAAGGGGTAGTAACTGTAATTATGGGGGCACAGAAGACCCTGCTACAACCCAACTCTGAGTGGGCTGTGGTTTAAAAGCCGATCCCAGCCCTGGGTTCAGCACTTGAGGAAAGTAAAGCAGGGCCCAAGGGTTAGAATGTCCCTACAGCTCAAAAGTGGGACCCCAAACCAGAGCACGGTCACGACCCACGTGACTACCTGGCTCTCTGAGTAGGCCAGTGGTGTCTCCCCCCAGCAGATGGGGCTCCCTGAGTTCCAGAAGCTCAGTCCCTTGTGTGGGTAGAAGGCTAGCACCCTAGGTTTCTCTCTCCCCCCACTTCTGCCTGACATTCTCGCTAAACGACACCCTAGGAGTTACCTGCCCCGACTCTAGGAACCATCTCAGGCCTCTTCGTACCATAAGACTTCAGGCCTGAAATGCTTAGTGGACGTGGCAGGGTGAGGACAGCTTCTCTAAAAGGCTGCAACAAGCCGGATTGGGAAGGTGGGCCCCCATCCTGTGCTGTCTGTTCCAGGTTCTCTCCCAAGTTGCAAATAACTATGTTTTAATCATAAAAATGAAAACCATCTTGGTAGAAATTTTTGAAGAAAAAAAAAACAAAGAAAAATAATTAGTACCCATAATTCTACCACCCAGGGAGCTAGCCCTGTGGACCCGCCCCTTCCAGTCAGTCCACTTTCACTCTTTTGGCATATAAACATTTAAAAAGTGAAACTGGGGTCATAATCTGTACATGGTTTGAATTTTCCTATTTTTCCACTCACCACTTACTATCATAACCATTTCCACATGACATCAAATATTTTAAGCAACAGTTTTTAGTGGCCACATAGTTGCTCAAATGGGCTGCATGGTCCAGAATGTACTCAGCCAATCCCCTAGAGTTGGACGTCCAGACGGTTACCTACTTTTCTGGTGCGTCTCTGCAATAAACACCCTTGTGTGAGCAGAAGACACTACGTTTCTATTTACTCAGCATATGTGTTTGAAAGGCAGAATTGGATATTTTAAGGCTCTTGATACACTTATGGTCTAATTGATGTCATAAAACTTGTAACAATTTTGCCCTCTCTTCAGTGATGTGCCACATCCGAAACACTCAGCTTTTCAGAGATTTACCTCCATTCTCTTCTCCTTCTCCAGAAGATTCTCAGATCCTGCATGAGGCATTCAAACTCCAACACAACAGACCCTGTCAAATGTGGGTGAGTTTACCAGGCACACAGCTGGATGGTGGGCCTTTGCCTGCAACTGATACAGAGTACCGGGGTGGGGGGCATACAAAGGTGAATAAAATACAGCCCTTGCTTTGAAGGGACTCACGCTGGCAAACACAGCGTTAACAAAAATACCCATACCTAGGCTCCACCCTGGGTCATTTAAATTGGACTCTTTGGGGAGTGGGACCCAGGAGTGGATAATTTAAAAAGCTTTTCCAAGTATTCTAAACTTCAAGTGCAGCCAAGGTTGAGAACCTCTGCCCTACAGAGCATACAGACTTTATAAATGTTATGTTACGTAGACACTGGGGGCATTGGGTGCCTAGAGGAAATGGGAGTGCTCTGGGGAAGGCTTCCTGTAGGAGGTGACTTCTGAATTGAGTCATGAGGAAGTAAAGCCTGGGCACACAACTTGTGATACATTTTATTCCTAATAACCATTCCACTGACAGAGTCCCTGATAGTCCTTTCCCGTACCCTGTTCCCTCCTCTCTTCTCCACACAACCTGGCACTCACTTTGACAGATGAAGAAGAAACCACATTTTGAAGATATCTTGACAAGGCCACCTGGCTGCTACGAGGCTGAGCCAAACCGAAAGCCAGGCTCTTCTGACTCCCAAACCAGTGCTCTCCTCCCAACACCCCCCCCCCCCGCCCCCGCCCCAGACTCAGCAAAGCCCTGAGGGTGGTCACTCTGGCATTTCCCCGGAATCTGAACGGCCACCACCGTCCCTCAGTTCACTTACCCCTGGCTCCAGCCCCAACATGTTCCCAGCAGAACCTAGCAAGGTGGCCTCCCTCAATACTCCTTCCTAGTACAATGACCAAAAGGAAAAATTAACAAAAAGAAAAAAAAAAAGAACCAAAGATCCCACTCCATCTCATTAAGAAAGTAAACATAAGAGCCATCTAAGTGTCTAATTAAGCTTCTAATTAGTCCCTGCTTGTTACTAATGCAAATTAGATTACTCCGCTTAACTACAGCATGTCCACAACACCCTTGTTAATTGCGGCCTTTTGAAATTAAATTACTCCCTAATTAGCATATCAAAGCCATTGATTCGGAGCTGGGAAAGATGAGGGCAAGAGGAGCCGAATGCCAAGTTTGGTTAATCTGAGATGGCTAATTAAATAGTGACGTCTTTCGTTGGGGGGAGGGACTGCTGGTTAAGGGATGGGGGTTACTCACCCATGGCTTCAGTGGCCATATGGAGCCTGGTTCTGCTAGAGCCGTTGGCACCAGGGGGCTCCTGTGGGCAGAGCAGGGGCTCCAGCCAGCCTGGGCCAGATCACTGGGACTGGCCCTCCCTGGCTGCTCTGCCCAGCCTGGACATGCCCTGGCCCTTCCCTTTGTCTCTGAAATGATATCTAGGCGTGGCTTTCACAGGCATCTTGGGTACCAACTTAGGGGAATTCAAAACACATACACATTTGAATCTGCAAGCTTCAATACGCTTCCACACCTCTCTCCCCCTGTTCAAAGACGAGTTCTGGAAGGGTGACTTCTACCTCGTTCTTCCCTGGTCCCAACGTGCGATTCTACTCTTAGAGGACATTCTCCACCATCCCCAACAAAATGTATGTAAGTTTGGGGGCCGGCTAGAGGGGCTCCCCTGGGCAGGGGTGAGCTAGTTTCAGCTTGGAACAGTCCCCTTGAGACACAAGACCCCATGATTCTCTCCATGGTAGAAAGAAGGAAAAACAATTAGACACCACCATCAGTTCTTAAGAAGCTGTGTGAGAATTTGATTGGGTCAGGGGACGTCCTTAAAGGCCTTCTCTGAGCTCTTGTACAGACCCCACATATGACAGGTGAAATCTCCATGACACAGTTGTCACCAAAACGCCCCCAGGGCCAGGCTGGTCACCCAGGAAGCCACGAGATCCCAGTCTCTCCTTAACCACACAGAAATGTCGGTTCAGTGCTGACAGTGTGAGGGTTTTTCAAAAGGAACCAAGTGGGGATATTTGTGTGAAATTTACCATCGTAATAAACCGTGTGGATCAACAAATCTCGTAAGGGGTGAAGTCGCTCAGTCTGTGACCTCGGCCCCTCTGTCAAGCATTCCAGAGGGGCAGGGTCCAGTTAGCTGTGTGACCCTGGACAAGCGGCATTGCCTCTTTGGGCCTGGGTCCCTCATCTGTCAAATGGTAGTAATAAATGTTACTATCAGAACAAGGAAGTATGTGAACTGGCAAAGCACAGTTCCTCATTCAGGGTCTGGTGACCACCTAGTTCTACTCTGTACCTGCCACAATCTCCTCCCAGACGGCAATGTCTTCTAGAACCTTCCTCCTTCATGAAGGAGGCGGAGTCCAGGCTTCCAAGTGTCCCTGGAAATACTGAGGGCTTGTTTCTGCAAATGCCCGACCTGGCTGCCAGGCAGCTGCGAGGTCGGTACCACACACCTGCACCGCCCTCCCCCCATGTGCGTATGCAGCACATTGAGCAGATCAGCCCAGGCAGGGGCACCAGCTCCTAAATGCCTCTTCTAAAAAAGTAAAGCTTTCACAAAAATCCTGACGGCCGACAGGCCCCAAGCCTGGTCCTTCAGTGTCCCCTTCCCCCCAACTAGGGTGTGTGTGTGAAGGGGGGAAGTCTGTCCCCAGACCTGCCGCCCCCAGTTCTGCTCTCCAGGGTTCTCACCAGCAGCCCCTGCAGCACACAGGGTCAGGGTCAGGGCCAAATTCCCAAAGGGTGAGGTTTTGTTGATTTAAGACAGGATCAAACTGGGGCCCAGGGGAGAGGAAGGCCCCCCCTCCACCACCACCACAGTTTAGAAAGGCTGAACGGAAGGCAGTGCCCAGCCCCCGGGTCTCCATCCAAGCCAACTGAGCAAGGGGGCCCGAAGCAGTGGTTTTCTGTTAGAAAAAAAATGTGAAATTAAAAGCAAGGCAGAAACAGAGAAATGGGGAGGGTTGAGGGTGTCCTGGTGTGAGGGGGAGGGCAGAGCAGCGGCACACAAGGGCCGAGCTGAAGCTGCCTGGCTGAGCTCTCTCCCCCGACGAGATTCAATTAATTGATAACAAGAGGCATCAAATTAATTTCTGGAGGATGTGAGATTCTGATGAAGGGAAATCTCTTCGATGGGAATCGGGCGGAAGGGGTCAGATTGCACCCCTTTAATCAGGATGCACTGCCTAATTGGGAAGGAGGGGACTTGCCAGGGCCGTGGCGTCGTCCACCCCGTGCCCCTTTCGTGATGGACTGGACGGGAGGCTGAGGGCCCAGGCCGCGGTGGGATGCAGTGGAACAAAGGGGAAGTGTGCTGAGACCTTCAGTTCTCTTCTCGCCAGAAGCCCAACCCTCGGCTGCGGGCAGGGGAGGCCAGGGAGGGGACTTGCGGCGGCTGCCTCGCCAATTGTACAGTTAGGAAAAATGAGGCCCAGAGAAGAGACTGTCATGCCTAAGGTCGCAGAGGGAATGAGGAAGTTGGTACAGCGCCCTCAACAGTGAGTCCCAGACCGGAAACCCAGACCCTGGAAGTCATCCCCAGCGCGAGGAGGGCAGCACACGGCGTGGAAGACCATGTGGCTAAAAAGCAGAGGCCGAGCAGTCCCAGCCTCCCCTCCCTTCCCCTCCCCTCCCCCCGGGGGATCCCTGGAGCCCCAGGCACTGGGCGGAGTCGGGCCTCACCCGGCATTTTATGGTGGGGGCAGTGGGCTCAGGTGGGGGAGATCTAGGAGCCTGCTGCCAATCGCAAGGACTGGCAGGGCTAGCAACCCAGAGTGCGCTCAGCTGGGGGAGAACCGCTACCCTGGCTCTCCCGCAGGCGTCCTAAAGAAGGAATTCTTCCGCGTGGACTGACTCTGCAGCACCCCCAACCCCTACCTCCCGACACAGCCAACCAATCTTCTGACTCCCACTTGAGATGGGCAAGCCTCAGGAAGTTAGGGAGGTCTCCACGCGTAGCACTTGCTTCCCAAGCACTCCCAACAGCCGCCACTCTCCCCATCTCCTTCCTGCAAATCCCGACATTCCCACTTCTCCCAGAATTTCTTCCCAGCCTCAACCGGCCTTTCCTGCCAGGGTGCAGATGCACATTTGCCCAAGGAACCCCTGAAGGAAAGGAAATGTATCGCTACCCTCTCCTGGACTAACTTCTTTAGGCCTCTGTCTCCAGGAAGTGTGGGCTCAGCTGGAGAGCCTCCTGGCTGAGGGAACAAGAACACAAGTTCCCTCACCTGCTCACCTGCCAGTGTCTCTTCACACAGCCCAGGCTTCCTGAGGGCGCTCCAGGGGCCAGTGTAGGCATCCTGCCGTGGCTGGGGAGTATGAGGACCAGAGCCAGCCTCCAGGCAGGCCTCCAGTCTCCAAAAGATTCGCGCTGGGGCACTTGCTCCATTTCCAATTCTCCAAGCTACCCCTCGGTAAACCTCTTCGCCCAGACCCTCACAGCACACACTAAGCTCCACAGTGTTTGTGGAATGAAGAGGCGGGGTCTCTGTCTCCATTCTGGGTGGCCATCACTTGTCCCCCCTCCTTTGCTGTGGTGGGAATTCTGGGTAACTTTCGCCAGTTCACCCTGCCTACTTTGAACAAATGCCAGAGGGCCACTATTCTACACACTCCACTTTGTTACCGTTGGAGGAAAACCCACCATCTCACGCTCTCCCACCCCTGCCTGCCTTTGCAGGGTAGCACAGGTGCCGCCAGAAACTCCAAGTAGGAGAGAAAATATGTACCCCTGCTCGGCAGGACCAATGGTCCCACTCACCCTCAGGTGCCAGCCTACGAGGCACCGGCTGGACGGAGGACGGGGCATGGGGAGAGGGGCAGAGCTGCTGGGACTGGGGGCACAGGCTGCGTGGCGATGACTAGGGCTGGTGGGAGGAAAGGTGCAAGGCTGCACCGGAGCATGGGACAGCCCAGCAAAGGCAAAGACCACACAGAGGGGAAGGAGGGCACCGCAGGCCAGGCCCCACGCCCTGTGGCCCTATCCAAATGTGCGCCTTTTGTGCTGAGAGCTCAGAGTTTCTCACTCAGGTGTGCCCTGAGGCCTGGCCACTGCATCCCCACCGGCAGGCCACAAGGCTGGGAGTAAAGAAGTTTCCTGCTGTGATTCCAGCTTGGCGGGACTGGCAGCAGGAAAGCAGGTGTGCGTTTTCCTTTATGTGGTAAGTCCAGGAAGGCCACGCTGGAAAAGCCAGCAACTTCAAGCGCAGGGGAAGTTTCTTTCTGCTCTTTCGAGAGGATCCATCCCGGGTAGGTACCAAATTGATCTGAGACTGGCTGCCCGACTTGTATTCCAGGAGGCCGTGCAGCTAGGGTTTCAAACCATGGAAGTCTCTCTTTTTGGAGAGGTGGCGCTGCCAGCCATTTTTCCTCCTCTGGGATCTGGGGCACTAACTATCCCTCCCATTTTTGTCTCCACGAGGACCGTAGAAGGGCTGGCAGAGAGGAGACAACGGCACATTCCAGGGTCATAGGCCCATAAGGGTGGCCCATACCTGAGCTTGTGTGTGTGTGTGGGGGGGGGGTTGGCAGGTCCTCCCATACCCTGTTCTCTCCTCGGCCCCAGTATAGGCTCAAGCCCTACTGGTTACACTGGAACTCTGAAGTGCCACTGTTTCAGTCCCTGCTCTAACACTACCTGGCTGTGCAACTTCAGTCAAGGTGCACCTCCTCTCTGGGGCCCGTTTTCTCACTCCATACAAAGGAGGATAATACTCGAGCACTTCCAGCATTCAGTCCATCGTGAGGCCCGGAAGTGTGGGGACTGATAATAAAAGCCACCCGTTGGTCAGCAGAACCGTGTGCCAAGCACTGTGCTAGGTACTTTACATCTGCTCTCCCATTCAACTCCCAAACAGCCTCTAAACAGGTATTACTGCCCTACTTTACATACACAGAAAACTGAGGTTACAAGAGCTTCATTAAGTTGCCCAAAGTCCCATCACCACCGGCAAGTTCCTAAGCCTTTTCCACTCCCACCCGTGTTCTGCCCTGGGGAGGCCTGAGCTCCTTGCCCTGGGCTCCAGAGTTCTGGAACCAAGCGGGAGGAAGGCATTCCAGCCAATGGAGCCTGGGAACCCCGTCACAAACGGTGCCTGCCTTGCTGTGGTCTGGGAAGCCAGGGGAGTTGTGAGATCCTGAAGGGAAACTATGCCGAGTTCCTTGGATGGAAGGAATGATTATTTTGCAGTTTGGGCCATTAGAAAAGTAAAGACATTGTGCCTGCTGGGGATAGGAGTGGAGGGGCTTGCGTTTCAGCGGACAGACAAGAAAACCACCAAGGCAGTGGGGCAGCGATGGGCCAGGATGCAAGTAAGGTGGGTGCAGCTCTAGGTGTGGTAGACCAGGGAAGCCTTCTCAGGGAGATAACCCTTCCCTCCCCTAGCACCTCGCACCTCTCTTCTAAAACAGACACCCTGCTCCCACCATCCTCTCCCTATATGATATCTGTCTCTCCTACCCCGACAGACCCCAGCCTCCACTGCCTGGGCACTCCAGTGCCCAGCCTGGTACCTGCCCAGACAGAGTAGGGACTCAGCAAACATTTGGGGAATTACTGGATCAAAGAGAGCACCCCCCAGCCCCCCTGCTTTCCTCCCCACTAAGGAAGAGGTGTGTTTGGAGTAGGGGCCCAGCAGGATATGCGCATTCCTGGCAAGAACGGACCTACCTGCCGGCAGCCAGAGAGGAAGTTTCTGGCCAAAGGCAGAGAAAAGGGGGTGGGGTAGGGGTGTGTAGGTGTAAGAAGGGCACCTACACAGGGGGAAAAAAAAGAGAAAAAGAAAGAAAGAAAACAGGGGCAGGTCCTTTTGCAAGTTGGGCCCAACCTGCCCCTGCCCCGGCACTTTCTCTCCCCGGGGCTCAGGGGTTCCCCAACTCCGTAACTCCTGGGAAACCTGCCCAGGACTGCCAGAAGGACAGAAAACCCCACCCAGGGGCCGGGCGCTCCGTGCCAGGAAAGAAGGTTCCCATGGTGTCCCACAACTTAGTGCCAAGGCGGGGGGCTAGGGTAAGGTAGTGATCGAAGGGTCCAGCAGAAGAGGTGCAGGTTCAGACCTTGGTGAGGTTCAGACCCTGGTGAGGTCCAGGGTGTGTGCAGGAGAGAGGGCACCCACAGTGCCACTTCCTCTCCGTGACACCTTGCCCCGCTGGCGAGGGTGGGAGTGACACCAGATGGGGAGCCCCCAAGGCACAGCTCTGCTTTTCTGAGACTTAGATCTGCAGTGCAGAACAAGCAAGCTGTCCAGGTGCTCCCAGTTCTCAGCCCTCCCTCCCTGCAGCCTGCCAGGTGACAGAGAGCCCCAGAACCCGGGCACGACAAAGTTTCTCAAGTTTAAAATAAAACAAAACAAAAAACAAACAAACAAAAAAACCCCCAAGCCTGCAGACTTCCCCTTCCTGGCAGTGGTTGGGGTTAGGCAGGGTTTGTCTGGGGCAGGGGCTGTTTCAGGCAAGGGGTTTCCCTTCCCCGGGGAGGGTGGGGGAACAGCCCAGCCTTCTGCCCTTTGGGGCCCCTACACCCACCCACTGGCTCACCAGGAACACCGAGGGCTTGAAATGCCCAGCACCCACAGGGCTCTGTCCTCATTCTCCAAGGAAGGTGAGTTTCTGTGTTCACATCCTCAGTGTGGTGGTCTCCATTATTGTGTTCAGTGGGCCTATTTATATACCCTCCCCAGGCTGCAGGCCGCACAGCCCACCCTGCTGCTCCTTCTTTCTGTGTGGGAGAAGGGGGCACCGGGCCCAGCCTTAGGCTCCATTCCCAGCTGCCCCTCAAGCTTTGCTCCCCTGGCCCTCAATTCCAGACCCAACGCAGTTGGAAGGGGGCAATCCAGGCGGGGGTTTTAAAACACGTATGAAGGCGCTGAAGTCCAAGTAAAAACCCGCGTTGGCCAAAATGCGCCTGGGCTTTCTTAGGGACCGTGAGGAAGGCAGCTTCAGACTTGCTCCTCCGCCCGACCCCCCCCCCCCAAAAAAAAAACCCTGCTCCAGGCTCCGAGGTCAACCTGCAGCGAGTCCCCGCGCTGGGGAGCCAGACACGCGGTGATCTCTGGGCACCTTAAACCCCAGGCGCCCGGCGAAGGAGGAATCGGCCAGGCTTGGGTTAGCAGCGAGACGGGTGCACAGGGAACAGCCGGGCGCTCTAGAGCTCAGGGTCTCGGCGACCCCATCCCCTCGCCCCCCAGCCCAGAGAGTCCGAGGGGGACGCCCGCGCGTTCACAAGGTCGCTCCAGCTGGAGAGGCGCAATCTGCAGCCCTTGGGGCCGCTGCCTCGGAATCCGCGTCCCGCGAAATCACACGGTCCTTTGACGCGGAGGCGAGGACCCCAAGTCGCCCCACCTTCTGGGGCCACAGGCTTTGCCCAGGCTCAGCCCAAGTTAGTTTGGCGTCCACGGGAGTGCGGGGCTGCAGTGCCGCGGGGTGACCGCGGGTCAAAGACAAGGGTCTGTCTGTCGGGGCTCGTCCGCAGGAGCCACCGGGGTGGCTCCTCACGCGGGGTGGGGGCTGGGCCGGCGACCCCCACCCAGGGGGTCCTCAGTCTCCCTCTTCGGGGTCCCGCTCGGGCACTCGGGGCACTTTCCAGGGGGCCCTGGGCCCTGCTGCCGCCCCCGTGCCCGATGAGGCGGGGGTCGTCCTCAAATGGGGCGAGAAAAGGTCTCGGCCAGTTCTGTCCCCCCCCCCCCCAGCATCAGCGCACAAAATCACAGGGGCGGCGGGCTCCAGGCGCTCTCAAGTCCCCAAAGAAGTTTTCCGCTCTGTACCCGAGCTGACCGAGGGATGGGGGAAAGGGACTGGCCCCGGAGCCTTCCAGGTGCGACCTCAACAAACCGAGTCCCCCTCCGCACCCGAGGCGACGCGGAGGTTCTGACCGCGACCCCCCCATCTGCCTCGGCGAGTCTCGGGGAGTCCTGGACCGACTAGGGTTGGAGCAACTCACTTCCCCATTTCCCTCCCCAGCTCAGGAAAGTCCGGGTCGGGAAGTACTCTTTGTCTGACTCGGGGCGGGCGGGGGTGTCGCGCCCCCTTACACCCCGTTCCCAGCGGTCGGACCGGGAGGGGGCGGGGCCCGGATTCTTGGGGAAGGGCGGGCCGCGGTAGCCTTTCCAGCCCCCACCCCGGCCGACCTCCGGCCGCCCCCACCCCAGCCCGCCGCCGCCGCCGCCGCGCCGCAGCCCCCACCTGTTCCCAACGCGGCCGGGGGCCGCCAGGGCCCGGCCGGGGTGTCGCGCCTGCGCCGGGTCAGCGCGCAGCAGCCGGCCCTGGCTGGAACAAAGTCTGCCGGCCTGGGCCCGGCTCCTCCCGGCGTGGCTCCGGCGGGCAGTTTGCAAACACAAAGTAAGCCAGCGAGCGGGCGAGCGAGTGCGCGAGCTCGGGAGTTGGTCTGGTCGCCGGCCCAGCCCCCACCCCGCGTCCCCGGGCTCGGCCCGCCACCTACCTGTCCGGCCCGGCCGCTCGGTGCGGGCTCCGGCCCGTCAGCCCGCGCGGGGCATGGGGCTCGCTCGGGTCGCAGCCCGGGCCCGCCGCCGCCCGCTGGGGCTGCCCCTCCGCGCCGCACAGCTCCGGGGCGTCCTCCCTCCGCGCCGCGCCTGCCGCCGCGCGCCCTAGCCCCGCCGGGGCATCGCACTTTGTGGGCAGCTCGGCCAGCTCCGGCTGTTCTCCTCCTTCCCGGTCCTCCCGCGACGCTGGTTCGCTCGCTCCGGCGCCGGGCTCCGGGACCCCGGCGTCCCCGCCCCCGGCCCAGCCCTGGTTCCGGCCCGGGCTCCTCCCCGCCGCGCCGCCGCCGCCTGCGCCGCGCCCTCCTCGCAGGCTGGGGGCTCCGTCCCGGCCGCGGGTCTCACAGTCCGGCCCGCAGGGGCGACCGACTCCGGACTCCGAGGGGCTGCGACTGAGCCGGGGCTGCGAGCGGCTGCGGGCGGGCGGTGCGCAGGCGGGGCGGGCGGGGGCGGGGAGGCGGGCGGAGGGGGAAGGAGGGAGCGCGCCGCGAGCCTGGGCGGAGGGAGGGAGCGAGAGAGTGAGCGGGCGGCGGAGGGAGGGAGGGAGGGGAGACCAACTTCTAGCGCTACCATAATTCGCCTAAAGCAGGTGCAGCGACTTTCACCTCGCCAGGCTGCTGGCGGGGAGCGAGAGAAGACCACGTGGATCAGACTTCAGGGGAAGAAAAGTGGGGGCCCCGGGGAAAATTGTGGGGCTGCCGACCTGGAAAGGGGGGGAGGTGGACAGACCCCAGGAATTCATCCTGGCCTCGCGAATCCTCTGTGTGCTTTGCACACCCCCAGCCCTCCGGAGTCTGGAGGTGCGGCCAAGCCCCGGTCCAGCACGGTTCACTGGTTCCCGGCGGGCTGCCCCCGACGCGGGGAGTGGCCGGGGGCCCGGAGCCGGTGGCGGGTCTTGCCTCACTCCAGTTGCCCACTGAGTGGGGCTTGGGGGTGGGGGAGGTGGGGAGGCCCCTTCTGGGCTTTGTGCACCGCCACCCCCGGCGATCGCTGCCTCCCGCTCCGGAAGGGGGATTTCCCCTGAACTGCTCTGCGAACCAGTAAGGAAGGGGCCCCAAGCCGGATCCACGCGGCCTGGAGCAGGGCAAAGTAGAGTCAGCTATCCGGACAAAGTAGACTGTAAACAAAACTCAACGTCTTTTGCCCCGGAAAACTGAGGGTATTTGGTGGTGCCAGTGGTGAATGTTTGGGGTGGGAGGGGAAGTCCGGGGGAGAAAAGGCCCAGGATCCCAGGGGGAGGGCTGTGCTGACAGCAGATGCCCGGGCTCAGAGACCTGTGGCAATCTAAGTCCTCCCTTCCACCCCCCATCTTCCAGACATCTCCCATCTGGCCCTGTGTGTTGGGGTGGGGAGAGGTGATGGATGCCTTGGGGGTCATGGAGGACTGCCCAGGACCAAGTGAGAACCCTACTGTGGGGTGGAGGCAGGAAGGCAGTGGCGCTTGAAGGCTCCCCCGGCCTGGATCACCTGAGGCAGGTGGGGATGGGCACACACTTGTTGCTTCTGTGGAATGTGATCTGGGGGTGCTTCGCGGTTGGTGCTTAGGGTATGTCAGTGCTGTGTCCTGGGGAGAGAGGATTTCTTGTTCCAGAGGCCTTCCCAATGGGGCTTGGAAGAAAAGGGTCTCAGGAGAGGAGGGTCCCTCTTGGGTTGTTCTCCGTCACTCATTCTATTTCTTTTTTGTGGGTGCAAATAGCCAGAAGTAGTTGTAATGTTAGTGGTACCTGTCCAGGTCCAGATTCTATTTGCCCTCTTGGGTAGGTGTCACAGACATTCTTGGGTCCTGCTGGAGCCTTTCAGATACTAGGTGTGAACTTATTGCGGGGAGGGCTCCGAGTGCCATTTACTTGAATACTATTATCGGAAAGTGTCTTTTTCCAGTGTAGGAGTAACAGTAGCAATCCGAACAAAATAACACAGCTAAAGTTGGAGTCCTATAGTACCCGCCAGGCATAGGGCTCACTTCACCTGCACAACAACCCTGTGAGGTAGATAGTACCATTACCTGAATTTACAGAAGAGGAAACTGAGGTACGGGAGGATGCTGCTAAGTCACTTTCCCAGACTTACACAGCTGGTAAGTGATAAAGCAGGATTCCAGCCGGAGCCACTTCAGTGAGGACAGGGGAGAGCTTGGGGAGATCTTTAAGGCAGCCTGCCTGTGGGTTACCCAAGGAGTACAGTTTGGGGGAAAGAAAGCTCTTGGTTGGGTGCTGGTTTGTCTTCTATGGAGAGCCAGTTCCAGTGGGAGTCAGGGTGTATGGACAGGCCTGGAGTTGACAGGTCCTTGCGTAAACCCAGCTGGGCTATGACCTCCTTCCCATCCTTCCTGCAGAGGACTGGGGTGGGTTTCTGCAGGGGGGAGGTGGAATCAGGTGAGTTCCAATGGGCTTTCCAGCTCTTTTCTGGCTGGCTGTCCTCGCCACCGAGTCCTCGTCCTCTTCCATCAACCTGCAGCAGCCCTCCTTACCTCACACTCGGGCCTACTTGCCCAAAGGGCTTTCCCGGGAACTTTTGACTCTCATTTCAGTTTACCCCTCATCTCCAGGCCAGCTCACTTCCCAGCACCCTGGGAGTCATAGTGGGTGGGGGTGGGGGGAGCTCAAGGGAGGCAAAAGACCCTGTCCTGTCTTCACCTAAAGGGCATTTTAGTGAGAAAGCAAGGCTTACCAAAGAAAGGTATGGAACAAACACCCCTAAATCATAGAAGCCAGTCCAAAGTTCCTTCTGGGGCAGGAGCTCTGTGTGAAGGTTGAAAAGAATAGCCTGTGGCTCCCCAGACAGAGTGGGAACTGGCAGGAGGGTCCCCTCACTGTCCTTCCTCCTTCAAAGGGTCCGGAGAGGGCCAGGGGCTATGGCTGTGGCAGGAACCAGGGCCCTATTAGGAGGCCATGGTTGAGAGCACCGGAGCTAGAGTGAGGCAGCCTGGGGCTGAACTTCAGCCTCTGCCCCTTACTGGCTGTGTGACTTGGACAAACCTGAGCCTCACTTTCCGCATCCACCAAAATTAGGAGGATGCTTCCTAGGTGGTTGGGAGATACCATGAGAAAGTACAAGCGAAGTCTAGCTCCGTGACCTGTTCATCGAGTGCTTTCCAGAAACATTTATCTCCCCTTTTGCGAGCCCCAGTTTCCTCACCCCAAAATGAGGAATACTGACCTCACAGAGCTGCAAATCGTGCGTCCAGCTGCAGTTAATACTTAGGACGTGCCTGTCGTGTACCAGGCAGTTGACTCCCGTGCTGTTCAGCATGGCGGCTCTTCTGGTTTTATAGGTGAGGAACTCACCCCAGATCACACGGCGAGGAGGTGATCCAGCAAAGACTCCAGCAAAGGCTTGTTCCCAGGCCTCCTTACCCTGCAGCAGATGATGCCCTTTCCCCCCAGCCAGCTGCCTCCCTGACACAGGGATGACACAGTGGGCTAGTGGGTGAGCTTGTTCCAAGGACCAGGCCTGGCACTCGGGGCTGTGTATAGTCAGAATCGTTGGTCTCCTTATTCCCACAGTCCCCACACATCTCTATGCCCAGATATTTTGTTTCCATTCATCTGACTGCTTGAATCTTACCTCCCCACGAAAACAACCTTCTTTTTTAGTTACTAAGGAGTAAAACCTTACCAGTATAACATGGCGGCAGCACCACTCCTAAGTATTTACCAACAGAAATGCATTCACATATGTGTTCACCCAAAGACATACATTACAATGTTCTTAGCGGCATTATTACTAGTGGCCCTCAACAGTGGCATCGGGTGAATAAATCACGGGATGTGCATGCATTCGCTAGTACTTGGCAATGAGAATGAAGGGATTGTTGTCACACACAGCAACGTGGCAAAATCTTACAACCAGAATGTTGAACATAAAAGCCAGACACCTGAGGAAACACACAGTATGGTTCCATTTATCTGGAATTCAAAAATCAGTCAAACTAATTAACAGTGTTACCACTCGGGGAGAGTGGCTACTCTGGGTGGGGGAGAGACTGGGAGGGGCACGGAGGGTTTCCTGGGCTTCTGGGAATGTTCTGTGTTTTTTTTTTTTTAATTTGGTTACTTGGGTGTGTTCACTCTGAAAATTAATTGGGCTGTATGTACACTTATGATCTGTGCATCTTTCTTTATGGCTAAAAATAAAAGGCTTAAAAATGATGATCTTGTTGAGGTCCCGTCATATCCCTGACTCTCTTTCTCCACCCTTCCCTTGCAGCGGCAGCCAGTTTCCTGAAGTTGGTAGGTAGCCTTCCCAAGTAAGTTTTATACTCTTACTCATTTAGTATTGCTTGGGCATCGTGAAATTTTAGACAAAAGGTATCCTTCTGCTCCTTGCTTTTACTTGTTGTTCTTGTTGTTTCACTCCACTTTATGTTGCTGAGATCAGTTCAGGGTTGCTACATGTATCTCCAGGTCATTAGTTGGAAAGGCTTCTGGAGAGCCTTCCACCCTATCAGTGTGCCCTGGTTTCTTTACCCAGCCTCCCCGTGATGGACAGTTGGGTTGTTTCCGACGTTTGGCCATTGTGGTCACGCTGCAGTGGGTTTCCTTTCGGGGGCAAGCGGGGAGGGCTGCCAAGGCTTTCTGTTTCACTCTCTATTGCCTCCTGCTCAGTAAAGTTGACCCCCTTTTCCCCGTAGTTCCCCCACTCTGGAATCTTTTCCCTTCCCCATATCTCCCAGCTGTTCCTCCCCACCCAGCTTCTCAATCTTTCTGACTCAGAAAGACTCAGGGTCTGTGTTGGGTAGGGTGGGGGAGGGGTAGAAAGGGGCAGCCTTTTCCTTTGCCACAAAGGCCCCTGTGCCCCAAGATAAATGATGATTTAGACAAAGAAATATTTCATTAAGGGTTGATATCTTAATGAACTGTGCCAGGAAGCTTCAAGGCACTCTCCAGACTCCCCCTTTTAAGGGGGGTCTCCTACTCCTGGGGGGCAGGCTTATCGGCATGCCACGTTGCTGTGAGTAGAGGACCAAGCAGTGTGGGGGCAGTGGGGGAGCAGTGGAGAGGGGGACACCAGGGCAGGGTGGGAGGGGTGGCTTGCCATTCTAGGTGTCACAGCCCGGAGAGAAGTTTGCAGTCCCCCACCCCCAACCCACCCCCATAGTCACTTTTAGGGATCAGAGGCCCAGGCCTTGTCCTCAGGGTGTGGGCACGGGACTCTGGGCTGATTGGTGGAAAATCAGTCATTAAGGATCAGGAAATGAACAATAACCTGACAAGCCATGGACAATTTTCCATGAATTGGAACACAGCGTCTTTGGGCCACATGAGACCCCCTCCATGGAGGGACGTCTGTGCAGGAGAGAGCAGACACTCGCAGCAATGGGCCAGCAGCAGCCCTGCACCCTTCCCCCGGCCCATGCAGCTCGCCCAACCATTCACGGAGGAAGGGGCGATGCCTGGGCCAAGGAAAGGCCAAGGAGTGAGCAGGCTCAGAGAAAAGAACCCCTTCTGCCTTCTTGGAGTTCTTCATCCTTCAAGATTTACCCCATGTCTACCTCCCTTGAGACGATGCTCAGATTTAAATCCCAATTCTGTTACTCTCAAGCCTGAAATCCGGAAGCAAGGGGCTTAGTCTCAGTTCCTTCAACTGCAGAATGGGCAGAAAAATGAGGGTCTGGCAAAGAGGTGGTGAGAAAGAGTCCGGCTCATGTGGCGTTCTTCCCGGTAGAGGCATTGGGTAGAGCTACTGTCGTTATTTCTTTCCTTCTTAAAAGAGTTTTTATTTATTTTTAGCGAGAGGGGAAGGGAGGAAGAGAAACATCGATCAGTTGCCTCTCACGTGCCCCCAGCTGGGGCCCTGGCCCACAACCCAGGCAGGTGCCGTGACCGGGAGTGGAACAGGTCCATGAGTCACAGCAGCCCGGCTGCCGTTGTTTCGTGATCGCTCCGGCCCACTCCCACCTCTTTTCCTCTCCTCTCAAGCACACCTGTTGGTGTTACAATGTTTTCTTGGCTGACTTGTACTTAATAAGCACCTTATCACTTTAAATACATTGTATTGTTTGTTAACTGTGTACCCATTTGTGCCTCATCTCACCAACTAGATAATAAACTGAGATGGGGGCCCCCAACTTCCATCAGGTGGGGACTTCCTGTCGCACCCAGCACCTTGGGTCTTGCATAGTAGGTGCCCAGTAAAGGCGTGTGGATTTATTTGATTTGATCATGACTTGATAACTTAGAGCAAAGTTTTTTTAAAAAGCCCGAAGGTGTCAGCTGGGTGGGTCATAGAACTTATATAATAACTCTGTCCTGAACCATTGGAAGGAAAGAGTTGGGGGTCAAGGTGGGGGCACCTTGGGTAGAAAATGGGGCAAGGCGGCACTGTCTCTCCCTACAGCATTCTCTGCCTCCCGGATCGCTGTGCTCCGCCACTCTTCCCTGCTCCCTTTGTGCTTGTCCTGTGGGGATGCCTTTAGGCCTTTTTGTTTATTTACTTACTTACTTATTTTATTGATTTTAGAGAGAGAGATCAATTTGTCGTTCCACGTATTTATGCATTCACTGGTTGATTCTTGTATGCGCCCTGACTGGGGATAAAGCCAGCAACCTTGGCCTATTAGGAAGACACTCCAACCCACGGAACTACACAGCCAGGGCTAGGACTCTGTTTTCAGCAAGAGGAATATTCCTTCCCCAGGGAGGCTAGGGTTTGGGGTCTCGGCCACTGGCACTGGGAGGTGAGATGCAATGTGAAGGAGGAAAGTCAAAGCCAAGGTAGCCTCACAGGAAATAGCCACCACCCATGAAGCATCTACTGTACGTACACCAGACACTTTTCCTCTGTCTCTCTGATTCCCACAGTGGCCCCAATGTTTTGGTGTTTTAATGTTGTTTTTAAGAGAAGGCAGTGTCCCAGGTGGCGGAGGCAATGCACCTAGTGTGGCTATATGGAGAGAAGGGAGCGTCTTTCCTATTGTGTGTGACGTCTGGCTGGGCCCACGGAGTGGGGCTCACGCTTTTCTCTGGGGCTTCCACACACTGGTCTGAGTCACATTCCATGCCTGGCCTGGACCCCAGAGCTTCCCTTCTTTCCAGTTCTCCTGTACCCCCTCTTCTTTCTGGCTTTCTCTTCTCTAGTCCCCTCTGCTCTTGGCCCTTCCAGCCCCCAAGACCTCCTTCATAATTGTTAGGCAGCAGGAAGCCCCTAAGCCAGGCCTCTGAAGGCTGGAGGGGGGCTGGGTCTGGATTAGAGAAGAGCCCTGTGCATTAGGCCCGGTGTTAACCACTCTTCATGGGTGACCTCATTTCACTCCGAGCGGCCCTCTGAGATGATGCGCCTGGTGCTGCTGGTGCCCGTCTGTGCCGTGCGCCCGCGCTCTGACCACTTCCACCCTCAAGGCTTCCACTCGCGAGCGCTTGCCTGGCCTTGCCTGAGGGCAGCCTCTGGGCCCTGGAACCCACTCCGCGGCCACGCCACCGTGTGGGAGGCCAGAGTGTCAGGGAATTCGTGTATAAATGCCCCACTCCCTCACCCCTCTGTGTGGGGGGGGTAACTCTGGGGTGCATGTGCTCCCTGGACTCCCAGGGTTTCCCCAGCAAGGCAGCCCACCCTAGTAGCTGGCTGCATAACACACTTCACTGCCTTCTTTCCCTTCCTTATCTTAGTCCCCCACTTCTCTCGTGGGGTTTCCTAAATCAGCCATGTGGACTGGGCTGCTTCTGGGGGAACCCAGCCTAAGTCAGGTGAGTACTGTTATTATCTTCATTTTACAAATGACAAGACCGAAGCTGCGAAAAGTTGAAACTCACCCACAGTTTCACATTACATAAGAGAAGTGCCGGCGTTCACAGCTGACACGCCGCTCTAGGTCACCGCTCTACCATATGGCTTCTCGAGGGCATTCCCCCTGCCCTGGGAGTCTGGTTCAAGTCCATTCCCCTTGGTTTCTTGCCTTGAACCGGGCCTTGAGAGGTTAGAGGTGAGGAACAGGGTGGGTCAGGCATCACTGACTGAAAGTGGGGAGTGTTTCCAGGCCACCCAGCCCTCCCTGCCTCCCTATGAGTCACTAGCAGGCAGACAGAGCCAGTCCCTGGGTCCTGGACAGAAGGAGAGGTGATGAACACCTACAGGGCTGGACATAAAACACACGGAAAAAAGTGAAAGCCCTTTGAAGTGCTGGGAAAGGAGAGGCCTAAGCCAGGGGTACAGGGAGAGGGCGGCTTGGAGCTGAGGAATCTTTCCAGGCCTTTGTGTTATTCAAGGGACCGTGATCAGACTTCCCTGGACATAGCAGCCCCCATAAAAGCAGGAGGAACTGAGGTGAGAATTAGGAAAGGATTTCTTGATAGTGAGGTTTGCTCAGCCTGGAAATGTGGAAAGTCCCCTGCTGAGAATCTCAAGGCTGGGGGAGGAACTGGCCTTCCTCTTTCATGAGTGTGGAGGTGGGCATGGTACCTGGGCAGGGATGACATGACTCCCCAAAGACGAAAGTTACATGGAGAGAACTTCTTGCCATTTTCTCCTTGTTTGGTTTTCACGACCCCTTTGTCTTAGTTGAGGTCCTCCCAGAAGCAGACTCTGAAACAAGGATTCCAGCACAAGTAGTTTACTTGGGAAGCGGTCCCAGGAAATACCAGCAGGGAGCGGGAAAGTGAGAAGGAAGGGCAGGGAGCCAGAACAGGGAGTGCCTTCGTGCAGGTCGGGCTCCCACGTGAGCGAGAGGCGCAGTCCTGCTGGGGAACGCCGCACGATGCATGAGACACGCCTGGAGTCCTCCACACCACGGGGCAAGGAAGCTGGGGTATTCATCCACCAACTCCCTCTCGGTCATTGGTGGAGGGCTGTTTCCAGGCACATTCACTCTCCAGCTCTTCCGGCTTGCCCTGACCTGGCGCCAACAGTGTTTCCAAGGCCAGGAAAAAGCCCTCAGGCAAAGAGTGTGTGTTGGCAGTAAGCAACCTTCTGTGTCTAGAGGTTAAGTGCTGAGAGACACTGGCAGGGCGCCAGCACCGGCCACCCTCTGCCCTTCTCTTCTTCTCCTTGACTTTCCCTTTCCATGTGCCTTTGTGTGTTCCTGCTGTTCCTACCGTCCCCTCTTCAGTGCATGGTGTTCTCAAAACTCCAGCCTTGACCCATTGCTCCCACAAGCTGCACTGCTGTCCTCTTGGACAATCCCATCTCCTCTCATGGTTTTCACTACCACCTGGGCGTGGTTGACTCCACATCCTATTCCTGACTTGGACCTTGCTTCCACCTCCATGTCTGTGAACCTCCAAAGATGGCATAGCCAATGTCTCCCAGACCCAAATCATCACCGGCATCCAAAAACATGCCCTGTCCTGCGTGTTCTCCCCAGTGGTGCCATCGTGACCCGCCAGTCGCTCTATTGGTCTAGACCCTCATCTCCCCTGCTTGGGTATTCCCACAGCCTCCTACCTGCTGTCCCTCTTCCAACCTAATCTCCTCCCTCCAGCCCACCCTTCCTTGGTCAAATGTTCTGTCTAAAGTGCCAGACTTGGGACTTGCAAATTGGTGCCGCCACTACAGAAAAAAATAGGGAGGTTTCTCAAAAAAATTAAAAATCAAACCACCCGATGACCCAGCAATTCTACTTCTGCATATTTATACAAAGAAATCCAAACCACCAATTCAAAAGAATACATGCGCCCCTGTGTTCATTGCAGCATTATTTGCAATCGCAAGACATGGAAGCAACCCAAGTGCCCTCTACTAGATGAATGGATAAGAAAAAGCTGTGTTACACATATACGATGGAATATTACTCAGCTATAAAAATGAATGAAATCTTAGCATTTGCGACAGCATGGATGAGCCTAAAGGATATTATGCTAAGTGGAATAAGGGAGACAGAGGAAGACAAATACCATATGATCTCTCTTATACATGTGATCTAAAAAACAAAATGAAGGAACACACAAAACAAACAGACTCATTGATACAGAGAACAAACTGATGGTTGTCAGATGGGAGGGGGGCTGGGGGACTGGCTGAGAAAGGGCAAAGGGATTAAGAGGCACAAATGGGCAGTTATGAAATAGTCTCAGGGATGTGAAGTACGGCGTGGGGAACAGAGTCAAGGATACATCATAACTGTGCGTGATGCCAGGTGGGCACTGGACTTACCAAGGGGACCACTCTGTAAGTTATAGAAATAGCTAATCATTATGTTGTGCACCTGAAACTAATAGAATATTGACTGTCAAGTGTAATTGACAAATAAATATTTTTAATTAAAAAAATAATAAGTTGCCAACCTGACCTTGTCGTGTTGCTCAAGATCCATTCCCCCAGGGCCAAATTCAAGTACCTTGGCCCAATGTTCTGGGCACAAGCTCTCCTTCCTTCCACCTCTGATCCCATCCCTGGCTACTCCTAGCTCTTCCACTTGAAACTAGCTAGCTACAGGTGCTGTGCTCTTTCCTCCTGTCATTTGCTTAGAATATCTTTCCTTCCACTTGCTTTCAGGGCTAACTCTAAGACCCAGTTTGGAGGACAACTCCTCTTGGAAATTTTCCTTGAACGTCCTGAGCTGGGTTGGGCACTCATCTTTTGTACTTTTATTTCTGTGTAAGTATTAGAAAATCCACTCCAAATGGCTTAAGTAACAATGGGAAATGACTGACTTGTGTAACTGAATAATCAAGGGGTAGGGCTTACTGCAGGTCATGTGTGATCCAGGGGCTTAAACCGATGTTGTTGGGTTCTCTCTGTTGCTAACTCCATCTTTCCCTGTGGTTGGGGGGTTGGGGGGAGGCGCTTTGTTCTCAGAGTCTTTGGAGGGAGTCCCATCGGCTTCAGACTCACATCCTGCCTAGTTCAGTCCAATGCGCTGATCAAGCAAATGCTGGCTTGTTGGGACCTGACGAGAGATTTATTTGCCCTTCCCCAAACCAATCCAAATGGCCAAGGGCTTCGAGTGTTCTGTTTCGGGGGTTGGCGAACTATGGCCAACTTGTTTCTGTAATGGCAGCTCTCTAGTGCAGGCAGACACCAGCACGTGTTCCCTATAACCGGACAGACAGGGGACAGTTCAAGCTCTGTAAGCCAAGGCAAGACTGAGGATATTATTATATGCAGGGACTTACATAACAAGAGAGAAAACAAATTTCCCCCCAAATTTGTATTGATGGGATTACAGTTACAACAATAATGGAGTACGACCTAGTTTTTTTTTAAATACAGGTCTACTAATTAGAAGAATGGGATGGGGGAGGGGGATATATCTTGTAATTAGGGTTCGAAGTTAATGCTCCCTATCATCAAGTACTCATCTATAAAAATTATTCTTAGCTCACAGACCATACAAGAACAGGCAGGACGTGGCCAAGGGGCCACAGTTCTCAGGCGCCTGAGTGAAATCATAACATTCCAGAGCTCAGGGAAGAGATGTGGGAAGCTGGCAAAGGGGACAGCAAACTGCCCTGATGGTGGAGGCGAGGTCAGTACTGCAGGTCTTGAGGGGGGCGGGGGGGGCTGCCTTCGCGGTGCTCCTTTCAGAGAGTCAGGCTGTGCGGGCATTTTACGAGGCAATTCTTTGTAAGACAAGTTCATGTCCATTAGTCTCCCCCCACCCCCAATCCTGATACCATTCCTACAAAGTAGGCAGGGCAAAGGTGGTTGTGCCCTTTGCACAGAAGGGAAACTGAGGCTCAGAGAGAAGTTGTCGTCTGGGGTTTCACAGCAAGGGCTCTCTGGGACATCTTTGCATATTCTAAGGCAAGGGCCTTGTGACCTGTGCTTCGTAATTGAACTGTGGTGTCCCCTGGCTGGGGCAGCAGAGGCTGGGCCAGAAGGAGGACAGGCTGGCCCGGAGGCTGAGCTCCAGCTGGCTCTGTGACACCCAGTGGTTGACCAGGATGGGCCCTGTCAACACTGTTTCAAGAATCTCTAGGTTTAAGCCTGTTTTTCTGATAACTCCCCATGCAGGAATTAAACTAGTCCCAAACTAGAGGAAAATCAGGCTTCAGGCGAGCATGCCCAGGACCACAGACAGGAATCCGACCCCTCATCTTCCTCCAGGCCTGACCTTACCGGGGTCCCCGATGAGGACTCTGGGCCCTGTGAGCCAGAGCTGGGTTTAAAACCTTGATGTTGGGGTGATCCTGGGGCAGGGCAGGCAGTGGGGAGCCCTCAGCAGAACAGTCTCAGCCCCACTCCAGGCAGGCAGGGCTGCCCAAGGGCAGGCAGGACAGGGTCTGGGGCGCCAGCAGCCAGAGGGGAAGGAGGGCTGCTGGGTCCCTCTCTCGGATGATGATATTTAGAAACCAAGGTCAGGGGGTGTGCCAGTACCTACAAACACACACACTCACAGGTCTTACACATGTGTGTACACACTCCCATGGTCAGTAGTCACACCCATGATCATCTTTACTACGAGGGTCTTGCACACATGCACACACACATTCCTATGGTTTCCCACGCTGATTTACGCACTCCGAGCTCATGCCACATGTTTATACGCCTCGGGGTTAGTTTCCTAGGACCGCCATAGCGAAGTGCCACTCACCGGTGGCTGAAAACAAGAGAACTTTATTGACTCACACGTTTGGAGATGTTCAAAATCCAGATGCTTTCTGAGACTAGTAGGGGACGATCCTTCCTGCCACCTGGTAGCTTCTTGCAAGCGTCTGCTAGTCCCAGGTGTTCCTGGCTTACAGATGCATCACTCCCATCTCTGCTTCCATCTCCACAGGAACATCTTTTTATCAGGACGCTGGTCCTATTGCACTGGGGGCCACCCTATTTCATTATGACCTCGACTTCGGTGATGACATCTGTTATGACCCTACTTCCAAATAGGTCACATTCTGAGGTGCGGGGGTTAAGGGCTTCAGCGTATCTTTTTTGGCAGACACAATTCCACCAAAAATAACACCTTTTGGCCATAAAATGTCACATGTACTTAGCACACGCTCATAGTCACACACAGCTGTCCTCACTACTGAAGTCACACAGACATGCACACTCGTCCCAGGATCACACATACCCATACACAAGGCCAGGATCGCACGCACACATTCACACACGCACGCACACACTCACATACACTGTCCCCCAGTCTCCCAGTCTCCCGGTCTCACATCCAGCCCCCCCATGCCTCACAGTCACTTTCCTTCGCATGCCCTCCCGCCCCTGCCACGCATCCCGTTGGCCACACCCACAGGCCACCCTATGGGGGTCACACTCTGAGACCTGGCACATTTGCAGCCTCGCACTTGGCTCGTCCCTCTCACATCCTCTCCCACCCACACAGTCTCTCCTCTTCTGACTCCTTCTCCTTCCAGCCCACCCATCCCCAACCAACCCTCAGCCTGGGGAGGCACGGCTGGCCACTCCACCCCAGCCCAGCCAGGGCACCAGGCGGACAGCCCCTTGCTGTCCGGGACCAGGGCCCCACAGCCTTCTCCATCTCAGACTCCCAGCCTTCCCTCTCAGGAGCAGACAGACAGACAGACAGACAGACACACTCGCACATGCTCACCCCCGCGCCGCCCCACGGCAGCAGCCTGTTCCTCATTATGGGCCAATGCGCCTGTTTACTCACCCAGCTGGAGATGGTTAGAGAGTGATAAATAATGAAAGAGAAAACAGGCTTTTCCCCTCTGCGGCTTCTATTTATGTAACATGTGTCACAGCTCACTCACAGACTTTGTTTCGGAGCTGCTTGCAGGAAATAGTTTATTTTTTCCGGACGGTGGCTTGGGGGGGCGGGGTGGGGGGCCTGGGGTTCAAGTTTCTGGTCTCACACTCAGGGGAGTTTTGGGATCCGGCACCCAGAGTCCCCTCCTGGTCCTTAACCTCCCCACCTCCCCAGCACCCTGGGCCAAACGTCACAGCTCAAGGCTGCCTTAGACCCAGAGTTCTCTGACTTCACTGATTTGGAAGGAGTTGGGTGGGTGAGGTCCCTTTCCAGCTGCTTCTGAAACCCCTCAAACAGATGAGCTTATGTCAGGAGCCAGACAGCTTGAGGCTAGGGCTCCCTGAGAGCAACCAGTGGTCAGGAGGCTTCCTAGGTAGCCCGCACCTGTTGCGGGGGGCGGGGGGGTCCTGGGACAATCCATGCCTGCTACCCACTTAGCACTCTAATGTCTGCGGTCTCTCTGAGGCCTCAGTTCGCAGCTGCAGCTTCCCAGGTGAGGTCACTGAGGGGCGGGGACCAGGAGGGCCTTGCCATGGTCTGCTCCACTGGCCGTGAAGAGCCAGGACTTCAAACTCCCACATCCCACCGCCCCCTTCCTCAGGGGCACCTCCCTTGGTAGACTTCTGCTCAGGCAGGTGGGAGTAGTTACAAGGGTGTGGGGGGCTGGAATGTGGGGGATCATGAGATGTCAGAGATCTAAGACATGCCCTCCCCAGTCCGTCCCCAAAACACTACAGCAGGCCATCCTTTGTGGGATTCTCCAGGGAGGGGAGAAGCAGCAGGAAGCTTCCCCCAACCCCAGTGCCGGGAGGTTCTTGGGAAGGTCGAAGGCCGCCCGCACCTCCTGAGCCTGCCTCTGTGAATGCCAGGGCAGGGAGCCCGTGCTGTGCCTGACAGGAAGCCCCAATGGTATCCCAGGCTGCCTACTGGGGAAACGCAGAGGTACTGACCCTAGGAATGAAGAGTCCAGGGTGGAAGATGGACCAGGAAGCCCCTCCCCCGAAGTCCAGAGGGAAGGTGTGTGTACAGGCACCACGGGGTCAACCCCATTCAGCAAACTCAGGGGCTCTCCCTGGACTGTCCCATGGATCTCCTGGCTGAGGAGAAGTGGGCACATTTCCAGGACAAGACCTTTAAAAGCCAGTACCTGGGGTCTTGGCTATTACCTTCTAATTTAGTCCTAGGATTTCCTGTGGCTCCGAAGGGGTCCCAGGAAAGAGGGGCCATGTGAGGGGGCCTTGAAACGTGGCCCTTCCTGTGTTTCCAGGAGCCTCCTGCATCCCTGTCCCTCTGCAGGGCAGGAGTGCGGGGGACGGAGGGCTAACCAGAGCCCACGGCCCTAGAGGTTTGTCCAGGCCGTGGTGTGGAGACTCCACGGCACTTTGGCGGGAGCCCTGCCCAGAGCAGCCCTGCATCCCCACAGACACTCGCCTGCATGCATGCACTCACTCTGAGGGGGCTCCCCTGCAGGCGGAGCCCCCGTCCGGCAGGCCCAGAGCTCTGGACGCCAGTGTGCCCTGTGGAGGGTGACCTGAACGGTACAAGTCATCCTCAACTCCAGGAGTTCGGCACACTTGTCCCTAAACTTCCCATTAATCCTGCAAGGAAGCTTTCATTATAACCCCCCACCTCATACATGGGAAAAATGGGGTTCAGAAAAGCAGAGGGACACACAGCTGCTATGTGGTGGAGCTGGGGTTGGGATCGGGACCGTCTCATGCCAAGTTCACGCTTCATTCCTTTCACGGGCTGCCTTTCCTACTTCTTTCCCAACCCCCAGCACCCAGTAGGTGTTCAGAAAGTCAACTGGCTAACGTGTGTGTGTATGTGGGTGTTCTTTCACACACACTGGGTACAGGCCACACTGAGATGTGATTTCCCAGCAGATTCAGAAAGTCACAGATACCTCTGCTTTCTGCACAGCTAGAACAGTGCCAGCCTGAATTCCCTGGGCTCCAGCCTCAGCTTCCCCTGTCTCTCAGGCCCAAACACCTGAGCGAGGCTTCCCCGGCTGTGAGGAGGCCAGCAGCATTGGACAGGCTCCTGCTCCAGGTCTGACCCTCACTCTGGAAGCCTGGGGGGGTCCAGCCACCTCCGTCCTCACCTCTTCCCCCAAAATGTCAGGCCTGGCACTGCCCCCCTGTAGCCCCCTCTCCCTGTGGCCCCCTGGGAGTCCAGGCTTTGCTTGAGGGCAGCGAGTGAAGCGGGCTGTAACAGAGAAACCTCGGGCTCTTCTTCAGAAGTCCCGGAGGAGGCAGATCTGAGGAAAGGCTGCCGAGAAGGCGCCTGCAGCAATGTCAGCTTGAGAACTACTGGGCTGACAGGCTGCTGAGCGGGGATTAAGGTCGGGATCAGGGAAGCTGGGGAAATGAAGGCAAGTTCCCTGCTTCCCTCACTGCCACCTCTGCCTCTGCCGCTGCCGCTGGGTTTCTCTTCTTGTTTGCTCTCGCTCTGGGAAAGTAGCCGGGGAGGGATGTGGGCACGAGTGAGGCAGGGAGGTGGGGGGAAGGGCAGTGGGGAGGAGAGGGTGCCAGGCCTCTGGTTCTCAGGGCTCACCCAGTGCAGGCAGCCTGCATGCGGACCCTTCCCTGGTGACTGTCCCTAGTCAACCACAGGCAGCTAGCCCCCGTCCTGTCACCCTGCCGCTATATGCAGAGCCTGTCCTGGCTGTGCTGGGGTCTGACGACCCCAATAGGACTAGTGGGGACAGAACTGATCAGACCCACATCTCCACCTCCCCCACCAGAAAGTGGACAAGCCTCTTTCCACCTGCCTTCAAATGCAAGATGCCTGTTCCGGGGAAAGGTCATCACAGAGACGTTTCTCATCGCTGAAATGTCACCAGACCCCAGCCAAATGGGCTACAGGGTTCCAGATGATCAGTGCAACAAAATTCTAGCGAAACCTCAGTCCCTGGCATTGTCTCTGGTGTGGTGGCTATGGGTGTAGCTGCCTGGGTTCAAATTTTGACTCTGCCACTGATTTGCCGTGTGACCTTGACCTCTATGCCACAGTGGGAGAAAATGGTAGCACCTCCTTATAAGATTGTTGAGAGGATTAAGAGAGTGAACACAGGAGAATTTCTTGGAGTAGAGCCTGCCACAGAGGGCGTGTGCAATGAGGGTGGTCTTATTTATTATCAAGGGCAGAGTGAAGGAGTAACAGTGGCAATGTGACTAATCACCGGAAAGCTTCCTGGAGGAAGGGATTTTGGAGGCTGAGGCTTGGCAGGGGTGAAGGAGTAAATTGGGGGGTGAGAAGCACACTCCCACGTGCTAGGTGAGTGTGGGGTCTGAGAGGGGCAGGGATGTAAGGATGTGTCTGATGAGAGGTGGAAAGGATGCTCTTCCCGGGAGCCCCATCCCAGCCGGTCTTTCTCCACAGTTCCTGCTCTAACTAGGGCTAACATGACTACTTTCTTCCAGTCCTGCCAAGGGCAAGCCACAGGCACAAAGACCATGAAAAGATACTGTTTATCATGGTGACCTTCCCAGAATGGGGCTTATTCCAGAACTTCAAGCAATTCATGGAGGCTTCCAGAACTCCTGGGTTCTGTAGACCTGGTGAGGGACAAGGCAGCAGAGAAAGGTGCAGAGACTATACACCTGGTGGCAGACGGCCCCTGGGGTTAAGTTCCAGCTCTGCCACCAACCGGCTGTGTGATTTGGAGCAAATCAGTTAGCATCTCTGGATTTCAATTGCCTGGTCTATGAAATGGGATAAAGATGATGCAGGAACCAGGGGGTGGGGAGGTGGTTCCTGGCCCCCAGGCCTGCCTGCAGTGGGGCCTGCTCACCCTGGAGTAGCCTGCAGCTCGTCCTGGGGTCCTCAGCCCTTCACCGTATCTCTGGACACCCTGGCCACAGGCTGGGGTGGGGAGAGGGTCTGGGTGGGTGTGAGAACAGAGATGGGGTACTGGTAATTGAGGAAAGGGTCTGCTGAGAGATCTTTGGGGAAAGCGCCTGGGCCAGGGGGCCTGGTCTCATGTTTGTGGGGAGCTCCTGCCTGAGCATTTTATGTCTAGGGGACTGGCTTCTGGAAAAGCTAGTTTCAAAATCATCTTTTTTACCCTCCTGTCCATAAAAATTATGTATATTTATTATAGAAAATTTGTAAAACAGAAAAACATAAAAAGGAGATAAAGTACATATGAAGACAATGCCACCCACTCGCAGATAACCATGGTAAGATTTTACTGTATCTTCTAGTTTTTTAAATACACTTGCCCATTCATAATAGTCGCAGGGATGTAAAGTACAACATAGGGAATAAGGTCAATAGTATTATAACCACTACGTATGGTGCCACATGCTCGAAATATTGGGGGGACCACTTTGTAAACTGTGTGATTATCTAACCACTATGCTGTACACCTGAAACGCATACAAAATACTATGGAATATGAACTATAATTGAAGAAAAAAAATGTTCCAAAAGCAAATGATATATATGCACACATATACATTTATACACACACTCACGAGCATTCACACACCTATTCACAGAACTCACACACATATTCACAAACACATACAAGTATAGGTAACCTTTTACCACAGCATAATACGCTTAATGTACACATCCGTCAAAAAATTGAGAAGCGGGATCATAAAATCTTAAATGCATTATTACCATTTTTTAAAACTGATTTTTTTTTCATTGAACTGAGTATCGAGAACCTTTCCCCACGTTATTAAGTATTCTTCTCCATCGTAATTTGAAATGACTGTAGGGTCTCCATGTAATTTTACCAGTTCTCAACTGTTGGTCATCCCGATTGTTTCTAGGTGTTGGCTGATACAAACAGCACTGGGGCAAACATCTTTGCAGAGAAATCTTTGAGGGGCGGGTAGCTCTGCCTCGTTTGTTTCCATGTCTGTCTGTCTGTCCCCAGTCGCGAATGTGAGCCTTTCTAGTGCAAGTTCTTCCTCTGATTCACTAGTTTGGCTCCTGGTCCCTTGCAGACAACCAACCATTGCTGAATTGCATTATGTTTCTGGAGCCCGTACTCTGGGCTGAGGAACTGAGATGGTGGGCTGATCAGGAAGGAGCCCCCCTTCCCTGTTAGAACTCTCAGGGGTCCCCACCGCTTCTCTGCTGGGTCTCCCAACTTCTCCTAGGGAAAAAAAAAAACATGCCCAAACCCAGAGCCACCAGCCGACCTGGAGTCACAGGGAACTGCCTTGCTTTATTTATCTCTTATCTTCCTGGGCAAACCAAATGGTGCCTCCCTCTTCCAGGACCCTCCCCCTTCACACCCCCATCTCTGACTCATTTGACTTCTTTTGTTGTGCCTTCTCGCTGAAGGCCCAGCCGACAGAGCCCCTTTACCTGCTCATTAGTGCAGGAGCAATGTTGTGGCAGCTCCTGGGCTCCCCACAAGGCAGCCCCCTCTCGGGTCCCCATTTCTGACAGCACAGCCCACTGTGCCCTGGGAAGTGCCCACACGGCATCCCTCAGCCCCACCCCCTGCTCTGCCTGCCCCCTCCCATGGCACCAAGGAGCCTTTGTCTCTTCCTCCTAAGACAGGTCTGTAGAATCTTGGATCAGAGAGAGACAGAGAGAGAGAGAGAAGGAGAGAGAGGTGAGAGAGAGTTAAGAAACAAAAATCAAGAGGTAAAACTTACTAATTTAATTTCTCTTCTCAAGCATCCATGCTCCCCACCTCCTGCAAATTTTCTGTTGTTAAAAATTTTTATTCTTTTTTCCCTCCCTTCTCTCCCTCCTTCTCTCTTCTCTCTTTCAGCTCCCACACACTCTCCCATCCTCCTGTCCTCATTTCCCTCCTCTCCCCTTCTTTTTTAAGTTTTTTTTTTTCTTTTAACTTTCAAGGTCATTCCGGACTCTTGAAGCCGCCAGTCCCTCAGTGAGACGTGAGCGCCACTGGCGTCCGTGGCCTCTGTTTCCGTGGCAACCCAGTAACCATTAATTTTCAATTAAAGGAGACAAAAAGCTCGATGACAGCTCTAGGTCTGCTGAAGATGTCAAGAATCTGTATTAATATACAGCAAGAGAGCATAATTGTGTGTCCATCTTCCAGAGCAGCGAAAAATGGAGGGATAATTACCAGCTCGAAAGCCACTCTGTAATTTAGTTCTTACTGTCACCACAGCCCTACACATTAGCATAAATTAAAAGCAGAGTTTATTGTTATCAAAGTGCATTGATATCGCCAGACCCGCTTTCTTTCTTTTAACTGTTTGTCGTGGGTGAGTGACTCCCCAACTCTCGCTGGGGTCTCCCTGGGGTGGGGAGAAGTGTGTGTGCAGGGGCTGCTGGGCTGCTGGGCTGTTAGATCTGTAAGGTCTTGGCCATTTCCGCCATTTTCCCTTGGTGCAGATGGGGACAAGGGTCAGGGCATTGCCCCTCTGAAGGGGTCTGGGGTGGAGGGGGGCTATGGTACTAATTCACTTCTCCCGGGCAAGTGCTTTGTTTTGCTGGAGACTTCCAGCTCTTTCCAGAGGGCTGCTGTCCATCTCAGCGCCCCCACCCCCCAATCAGTGTCTAGCCCAGTGCAGGGCTGGTGATGGGCACTCAATGCCAACCTGTTAAACAAAGGATGAGTGAGTGCCCCACGGGTCTCCTCTCATGGGGTGGATGTCAGCAGGGGGCCTTCCTGCTTTCCCAAGTTGGGTCATGGCCAGTTCTGAATGGAGATGCTCCTGTGGCCTGGTTCCTGCTGGGGGCGGGGGCAGCTCCCAGTGTGGCCCCTCTGGATTCCCCCTCCCATTGCTGCTGGACCATCTACCACCACCCCCTCTCCTCTCCCCCATCTGGGTCCTCCCATCCTGCAGACTCCCCACTGAGTAGAACAGTTACAGCTCCTCAAGTGTCTCGCTGCCAGGGTGCCAGTGACAACGACAGAAATCATAAATTTCCGTGAATGGGGAATGCGGGGTTTTCTTGCATGCTATCCAGAGAGAGCTGTCCTTCAGAAGGGAATTTAGTGTAATTACCCTAAGGGAGCGATCCTTAAACAGTCAGTCACAACACTGACCTCCTGGTTGAGATCTGACAGCAAAATTACAGGCTGTGTACTCAACAGAAGGGGCATCCTCCTTTTGGTGGGGTGGGGGGGCGAGGGGGTGGTTGGGAAGGAAAGAGGAGGAGGGAAAGGAGATGCACAGGCTTTGAAAAGAAAAGTGTGGGCTTCCAGCTGCCAGGCCTGCGGGTTCTCCTTGGCAAGGCGTGCGTGGGGCAGGGAAAATGTGCCCAGAGGTCCCTTGGTACTCCAGCTGGTTCATGAGGAGGAGCTGAGCTGGGCAGTCAGGCTCCATACACCTCTGAGCTGTGGTCTGTGGTCTTAGCTACGTTCGATCTTATTGAGGGTAGGCTTTGCAGGGCGCCAGGGACTATCCGGGGAACTACTCAGGCATGTTTCTCCAAACACATCTGTCTCTCAGTCTCTCACAGTGGCTGACCTTCACCAATTCTCGTACTTTTGAGTTAACACATCCTAGGCCTCATTAAACTGCCCCTGGGTTACCTAGCAGGGCCGACATGCTCATCTGTGACCACCCCAAATCCAGCATGGGGACCTGGGTGTCAGACGCGCTGGCCTGCCACGTGGCGGAATTTCACAAGGTAATAGAGACACTCTGGTGTGTGGACAGATGTCCGTGGACTGTAGAGCCTGGGAAGGAATGGAAGTCGATCCCCAAATCTCACAGCTAGGAGGGACCCCAAAACCAGTGGGTCAAACTCCTCCCAGAGCAGGGTTCTCCTCTGCTCAACCTCTATCCAAACCCAGTACCTCTGCACACGAGGCCCTAGCAGCAGGAGCTCACAACTGGAAAGAGGTCCATTTCACAACTGATTACTGAAAAATTCCTCCTGCGTGGAGGAAGAACTGTTTCCCTGAAATTCCTACATTCCCTGTGGAGCTCAGGGACAAATCTAAACTTTCTCTAGTGGGACTGCCTTTTGGCTATACGAAGACGAAGCTCAGCTGTCCAACATCTCCTTCAATTCTGGGACACGGTGGGCCCGTCACCATTCACTCACCCTCCCATGGAAGAGCCAGAAAGGAGTCTGAGAGGACGAGGGAGGGCCCGAAACACAAATCCAACATTTATTGAGCATCAACTATGCTCCAGGCGCAAACACTCCCCGTCCTACTTCTGTCCTCCCAGCTATCCTGTGAGGGGTAGATATAGCATTCCCATTTTCCTGTAGAGGGAAAGGACAACCCAGGAAGCTGTAAGGCACTTGCCCTGATGAAGTGTTGGACAAGGGGCAGAGCTGGGATCAGAGCCCAGACCCCCGATCCTGGCTGAGGCCTTTCCCTGTGAACCCAGCTGCCTTTGCCCCCAGACCCGTTAAGCCCCAGGAGCTCTGCCATTGGTTCGCCTGTATCCCCGCCTTCAAGGTGCTTTGCTCCACAGATGTCATCTCTCCCTCACTTGTCAGGGGAAGGAGTTCCAGGGGAAACCCAGCTCAAGCCCTGCTTCCTCCCTGAAAGCCCTCCGGCCCTTAGTCATTGCTTCCACAACAACAGCAAAGTCGCTGTGATTTCTGACGGCAAGACCATGCTCCAGGGCCCTTCTATGTGCATGACACAGGGCATTTCATTCAACCCTCCAGGCCTTTGGGGAGCTCTGCCCGGACCCGTCTACCCTGAGAGGTCTGCATCCACTTCAGAGACCGCCTTCTCGGCGGGGCCGAAACTCCCCATCTTTTCCCAGCTCCTCCTACCCTGTTCCATTTCTTTCCATAGCTCCTCTCACCTTCTAACGTATAATTTTCTCACTATTACGTTCATTGTCTATTTCCCTCCATTTTAGGCTCCCGAAGGGCAAAGGCTTTGTTTGTTTCGTTTCCTGTCGTATCCCAAGCGCTTAGAACAGGCCTGGCCTACAGCAGGTACTCAATGCCTATTTGTCAAATGGGAGGAAACGTACTTAAAACCCGCTGAGGCGGGCACGATATTCTCACAACAGAGCAGACCTACAGCTCTTGACTTGTCCAAGTTCACAGAGCTGGCAATACCCAGATTCAAAGTCCTCATTCATTTTGGGCTGCTGGGTATGGAGCGATTTGAGGGGCCTGGAGCCAGGCCCTTGTTCTGAATTTTTTGAGTTGGGGGTGTGAGGAAGCTGGCTTCTTGGGGGATTTCTTGCCTGCAGGCCAACCTTCTGGGATCCCTCCCTCCTAACAGGGTGAGGAAGTCGCCTCCCCCTTCCAGCAGCAACTTTTAGCACCCCCCTCTTTCCCACCCCAGACTGGGAGGGGCCTGCAGGTGTCGTGCAGCTCCCTTCCCTCCCCTGAGGACTGGGTTCCTGCCTGGGCTGGAGTCCACACCCAGAGTCCCAGGAGCCCCTGGGAGGCCCGGACCCTGGACTCTGAGAGCCTCTTCTCCCTTAGATGTGAATCCGGGCCCCAGAGTGCCCACACAGAACATACATCTTAAACAAACACTTCTCCTTGCTGTTTATCTCCCCGGCCTTTAAACAAACTCTTTCAAAGGTTTCTGCTGATAGGAGAGATTTACTGAAAACCATTCCTTGCTTAAAAGCCCTGGGTTTATGCTGCCGGGGTGGGGGCAGCCAGGGGACTTAAAGCCTGGGGTTTCTCTGCCTCCGGACCACATGTTTATCCTCCAGGCCTTGATAGAGGAGCAACACAGACTAATCTTTATGGAAAAGAAAATAAGAAAGCAGAAAAAGGGAGGGGCGGAGGCTGGGGGGAGACGTTTGGTTCTCGTCATTGACTCCATGAGGTCTTGGCGGGGCCTTTACGGGGGCTGTGGCAGTGCCCACCGAAGGCAGAGCCCTGGGGGGCAGGGCGCAGTGCTGGGGAAGGATGGGGCTTCCTTGAACTTTGGACCAAAGGCTTACCTTGGGCAGGTAAGCCTCTTCTGGGGCCCCCCACCCTGGACAGAGCCCAGAGGGGGCCTCTCCCAACTGGGGCCTCTGGGCAGGAGGGAGAGCCGGGCAGCAGTCCCAAGACAATGTATCTACTCCTGCTTTTGACCAACATTTAGGAAGCACCTAGTGTATGCCAGGACCTGGGGTAGAGAGTTGAGCAATCAATAACATTTATTCCAGCATTTCTGTGGGCCAGGCACAGTTCTAAATCACTTACACGAATCAGCTCATTTAATACAACAGCCCCGGAAGGAGATTCTAGAATCACCCCAGTTTTGCAGATGGGGAAACCAAGGCAGAGATTGCTTTCGGGGCTTGCCGTCCCCCTAGAGGTTTCGGTCTAATTGGGATGCAGTCTGGGCATCAGATTCTGAAATGCACCCTGAATGGGGAACTACCTCTACAGGGACTGACGCTCTTGTTACGCCCCCTCGGCCTCCCAATAACGTCGTTTCGCATCAACCTCAGGTGCGCACATCTCGAAACCGGAGCTGTGTCTCACAATCCACTCTCAGTGGACCGTAAAGTGCTGGTGCCTCTTAGATTTGAGGAGATACAGTAGTCCTCCCTCATCCGAGGGGGGTATGTTGCAAGACACACCCCCGGGGGGATGCCTGAAATGGCAGGAGGTGCTACAGAAATCTATGATAAAGTGGAATTTATAAATTAGGTGCGCGCTCTAAGAGATTAACTACTGTAACTAATAATATAACAATATCCTGTAACAAAAGTCACGTGAATGTGGCCTCTCTTTGTCTCTGATGATGGAGACAGCTACCAAGTGACTAATGCGCAGGCCGGGTGTACAGTGCGAATGTGTCAGACGGAGGGATGAGTCACATCCCGGTGGGACAGAGTGGGACATCTCGGGATTTCATCACACCACTGAGAACGGCGCCAAATTTAAAACTTATGAATTGTTGATTTCTGGAATTTTCCATTTAATATGTTCAGCCCTCATTTGGCCGTGGGTAACTGAAACCGTGGAGGGTAAAGTGGCAGATGGGGGGCACTGTGTAGTATAGAGAACTAACCTCTGCTGTAGGTAGGGCCTGGGCCACGTGGTTTGCATATGTTATCTCATTTAATCCACCTCCCAAAGCTCTGAGATAGGTCACGTGGGCACCTCTGGTGAGAAATTGAGGCCCTGAGAACTTAGTAACTTGCCCGAGACCACTCAGCTAGTGGGAGGTGGACGCAGGGTTTGAAACCACATTAAATGGCCTAATGTTTATTCCTGACCCTTGAAGGGGGCTTTATACTTTTCAAGCCGTCTTCACGCTTGTGTCCATTGAGGAAGACACCGAAATCCAGAAAGGTTAAGCGATCTGTTCCAAGGTACGCGCCTGACTTCATGCGAAAGACCCACGAGAGGTTTTATTTTTTTTTTTCTAAACTTACCCGGACTTTTGTAGATAGAAAGAGCTGCTCCTAAAAGGAGAATGGGGCCAGGGCAGCGGGCCAGGGCAGAGGCCTCTGAGGGCGTGGGCCACCCTGGGGTGCAGGCACTGAAGGCTGAGGCCGAGGCCAGTCCCGGACCTCCTATGGGCAGAGGCCACTCTACTGATTGCAGTCTGTGCTTGTAGTTGTGACGCGGAGGGGCTGTGGCAGCAGGTGGGGAAGGGAGCAGAAGGCAGGTAGGAATTTCTTCTTCTTCCTGCCCGGAGCTGAGGCCGGAAGCCACTGCCCCTCCTCTGTGTTTACATTCAGCGACTCAGCCGGCCACCACCCTCACAACGGCACAGACTGACACCCCTCCCTCTCCTCCCTCCCCTCCCCTCCCCCTTTCACTGGGCCAAATACCTTTCCCCTCACCCTGAAAGCACCTTTCAGCACCTGGGCTCTGACTTGGGCCCAGCTTCCAGGGAAGAAAAGGGGAGAGTGTGAGGGGGAGGAGAGGGGTGGGGGCGGGATGAGGCGAGGTAGGGGGTGAGGGGAGGTGGGGAGGTGGGAGTCAGTCCAGCTGGGACAGAGTCATGTGAGTGATCGTTTTGCACTCAACACCTTTCTTTTCTCTGTTATTTTTTATGACACCCAGTTTTAAAAACCTCCGCTTCCTCCCTAGCAACGCTGCTCTAAGATACTTCATTCACACCAAGGTAAACACGACTGATAACAGCTTCTAAAGTGACCCTTCCAAGAGAGAAGTGCGTTTTGGCAATGGCCCCTTTGTTTGTCCGTGCGTTCTCTGATTTACTCAACAATTTCCTTTGGCATTCCTGGGGACCCTCCATCCCATCGAGAAGCCTCAGCCAGGACATCCATATGCTGTTTGGTGGCTGCTGTCCAAGCTTTGGCCTTTGCCGGTAATGACACCTCCACCCTCTTACACAACTTGCAGATACAGGGCAGCAATCCAAACTCTCTTTTCCACAATTCAGTGAAAGGAAAGGTAATTCACCCTCCTGGAAAAAGTTGGGGGGACTTTGCCTTAAATGAAAAGGGAAATGCTCTAGTGGTGGATTTGCAGGTACCAACTGATCAGGTTGTTCTAGTCCGACCTGGGCTGGGCTCCTCAGGGCCGTTGGGCAGCGGCCCACGGGCCTTGGGTGGAATTTCCGAAGAGGGCCGTTGGCGGTGAGGCTCTGGACTTGTTTCTCCCTCTGTCCTCGGCAGGGAAGGGCTAGCTGAGAGCTATTAGGGGAAGACTCTGAGCTCAGAGCTGGAAGGGACCCAGGGAATCACCTACTCCAGTAATTTACAAAGGGTGGAGTGGCTTAAAAGCAGTACAGCCTTTTAATAAACTTCATTTACACTAAAATGCAAAAGAGAAAACAGCTATGAGTCACAGCGCTGCGTGAAGTGGGGAGGGCAGCTGGACCCTACCTACTCCATGCCCACCCTCTAAAATGGTCCAACGGCCCCCTCTGGAACCCCAAAGCTCGTTCAGGGGTCCATTTGACAGAGAAAGAAACAAAGTCAGAACACGGTGGGGAGGAGGGTGGTCCTTAGGGCCCTCCACCTTCCCATGATCTGCTTTTGGTTCATGTTTATTCCCTGGACTCATGATGAACTTGACCCGCAAAATCCTCCTCACCCTTCAGGGTCAGCTCAAATGCCACATCCTCCATGGACCCTTTCCCAATTCTTTTATCCAGTTTTGGCCCCAGCCCCACCCCCTCTGTCCCCAGAGCTCCCTGCTTTTGCACCTCTCTTAGGATCAACTTCCCTTGCATTCCTGTTCTTCTAAAACAGGTCTGTTCTCTCTCCCCCCAGACAATTGGGCTCTCTGAGGTTAGGTGTGCAATCACAGGAAGCTGTTGACATGTTTTTGGGGGTGTAGGTGAGACGCTTTGCCAATGGCAAGGGGGGTTTTAACTATTGGACAGCCGTAGTCCTCAGCGACTTAGCTGAAAGGGCATTGAGTTTGATTAGCAGGTATTTGGAGACCTGAAGTAGGGTGGGGGAGGGGACACAGCCTTTAGAACCTGGGGGAGGGGCCTTTCTGCCCTGAACGGGCCCCGCCCTCAACCCTGAGAAGACGGAGAGCAGAACTGCTGTGGGTAGAGGAAGAGAAGCCAGAGCTTTTACACCTCCCACATCACTATTTCCCCTCTTCTCAGGCATTTTAAGAGCTCAGACTCAAACTCTTCAAGGGCTTTTGAAACAATTAGATTTGCAAGTGCCCAGCGCTCAACGTAATTGCTTAAAAGCCACTTCAGGCTCCAACTGACCCAGAGTAAAGCCTGTTGAGGGGGACAGGGAGGAGGGGAGACCCGAGACACTGTGTCGCCCCTTTCCCCAAGCTTTTCTTGGTGACAAAGGCCTGGGCCAGAGGTGATGCCAGAAAGAGGCCTTCCATTGTCCTCAGCTGGCAGAGCCACTGTCATCTCCCTGTCCTTGTCCCCTCCCCAGCCCTTGCCCCTAGGGAATCCCTGACACGTAAACCTTCTCTCATACACCTTCTCGTGTAATTCTGGGCATCCTCAGTTAGAAAGCGATTAACCAAAAGAAGCAGGTGTAGAAGTGTCAGAAGGCAAACCTTGAGGCGTCTCACTCCAAGGTGATGCCGCTCCTCTGGGATCTTCTGTGACTGGGCGTGAGGGGCTTTTGCAACCTCAAAGTCAGTTCCATCTCTCTATGCCTTCCTGGTCACTCTTTCCTCGAATTCTGGTTTCTGTATAAAATTTTCTCTGGCCCAAGACCTTGTAATGCTCCACAGCAGATAGAGTCACCTCTTCCCTACAGCCTCCCAGCCCCTCCAGAATTGAACCCACCTCACCTCAGCCCCAGCCCACCTCCGTGCCTTTTCGTGAGCGGTGCATTTGCCCTCCACGCTTCACGGTCCAAATAAAGACCCACGTTTCTCATGCCCAGCACTAGGCTAAGCGGGGGTGACACTGGGGTGAATGAGCCACGGACCCTGCCCTCAGAGTGACACGCTTTCATTGGAATGCAGAAATATAAACAGATGTGTTCATTTCTTTGCCAAATATTTATTGAGTACCCACTACGTGCCAGATGCTCTTTCCGGCCCCAGAGACAGTGAGGTGAACGAAACAGATAAAAACAGATGAAGTCCCCACTTCATGGAGCTTACTTACATGGTTGAAGGAAAAAGAGGTAATGATGCCTCAGCAAAGGGGTGTGTAATCTACCCGGTGGCGAAGGGGAAACAAAGCGGGGGGAAGAGGAGGGTCTTAGAGGCGGAACATTTTAGCAGAGACCTGAGTGAAGGAAGAGAATAGCCTGTACAAAGGTCCTGAGGCAGAGATGCCTACATGTTCAAGGAGGCACAAGAAGGCCAGTGTGACCGAAGAAGAGTGAGTGAGGCACCAGGGGTCACGCGGTGACGGCTGCTGCAGTCTGAGCCAGGCCTTGGGACCGTAGAGGGAGATGGGAGCCTTTGGGGCCATTGAGCAGAAGCAAATGTGTTGTAAAAGGCTCACTCGGTGACGGGTGGAGGACAGCCTGCAATGGGGGCAGGAGTAGAAGCGTGGAGCTCTGCTAGGAGGCCATTGCACTAGTCTAGGCAGAGTTGCTGATGGTGTGGGTTGGGGGATGGGTTTGGGGTGTTGGGAAGAGGTAATGATGATACAGTGCAGGCGCTCTGTTATGAGAGTACAAGGTAGGGACCCCTGATGGACCTGGAGACGGAGTTGGGCTGTTGACAAGGAAGGGTTGCTGGAGGTTTGATCACAGACTTAATCTTAAATGAGAAAGAATTGGTCCAGACGGGAGATGGGAGATGGGCCAGAGGGGATAGCAAGAGCTGAGTTGGGTGCTTCACGTGTTGCAGGGAACGGGGATCGGGGTGGACAAGCCAGGCTGTCATTTAGAGATAGGGTGTGGTATGGGCTGGGGCTAGAGAGCCTGGAGGGCCAAACACCAAGGGCCAGGAGCCAAGCTGAAGAGTTTGGGCAGCAGGGAGACACGGAGGGTATCAAGCCTGCCCCTGTATAATCCAATTTGTACTGGAAAAAGATCATTTCGGCTGTGGAGAAGGGGGAGGGGCAGGACTGAGGGCTGTTGAGGGGACCCCATGACAGATGAGGTGGCCTGAACCACCAGAGCTGTGATGGGGCTCAGAGGTGAGTTTAGAAAGGAAAGTCACCAAACTGTTCAGACTTTGGCTAATTGGATAAAAGGGAGCAGAAAACAGGACTGAAGAGTGACCTACATTAAGCTACATTAAGGTGCCTCTGGACTGGGTATGAGGGGTCCCCAAGTTAGGGCCCTTTTCTGGACCTCCTCACAGGGTAAGGAGTCTGTAGAGCCTACTGGGAGCCACCTTCCTTCCAGATCCTTCTTCAGATATCCAGGGCCCTGGGATTCTCGAGTGCCGATCCTGTGCAGGCTGCCTCCCCAGGTCCAGCCTCCAGGGTGAAGCATGCCTGCGCTTCTTCGTCGTGAGTCGAATGCAGGGGTGTGCAAAGAGCTCGTGTGTGCAGACTGGGGTTTCCACATGCGTGCTCCCGAGGGTCTTCATGGCTGAAGGTGCGGCTGGGGATGGGAAGGGAAGGGGCCTTGTGTTCCCCAGAGACTGGGGGAGCACAGAGGCAGTTTCCCCCTGCACTGCCCTGTGCAGAACTCCAGGAAGCCTGAGAAATCTAAATTTGAACCTGGCCTTCTAGATCTTTAGAAGGTATATGTGTCAACAGGGAAGAATAGAACATATTTTATTTAACAGTTTGTTAACTTGATTTATAACTTTTAAATATTTAGACATATGGAATGTGGGCCTCCATTTGTACTTTTACCCCGTCCAGGAGGGGTGAGTGGAAAACACCCCAGGGCCAGGACTATGTCTTATTTGCCTAGTTCACTCTCCTTCCCTGCTTCCCCGCACCCCCATCCCTGGGCCCCTGGGCCTTTGTGATTTCCACCAAACTGGAAAGAGCATCAAATTCCAACCTGATAGTGAGAAAGGTGGACTTCATGTGGCCCCAGGGGAAAAGCTGGTCAGGACTTTGACGGTGTGGCTTGCACAGGGGCTGGGAGGAAGCAGACTTCACTTGGAGGGGCTAGGAGCCGGGACCCCAGTTTCTTCTGGATGGAGTGGTCTGGGCTGGTTACTTAGCCCTCAGAGCTTTAGCCTCTTTCTTGCAGAACTGGGTAACGATAATACCCCGAATCGCCCCTACCCCCCAGGGTGCTGGGGGCAGATGCAGTGAGGGTCTGGCATGTGGTAGGTGCCATAAAACATTTGTCATCACTACCACATAAAACAGCCCTTCGAGGGAACGCTAAGCCAAGCTAAGGGACAGCTCCTGGCAAATAAAGGACGGAGTCCCAGCTGGTTTTGGTGCTAGGTCATTCTCTTCCCACTCTCAGAGTGCCCCACGCAGTGTCCCTCCCTGCTAGGTCCCCAGCCCCAAGGGCTGTCTGATGTTTTGGGTAACTCCCCTGTTCTCTGTCTCTTTCAGCTCCACCTCCAACACCCTCTCATTCCTCGGAAGCTTTGTCAAGCAATTCACTTGGATATTCTTGGGGCCCCTGCTCACAGGGAAGTATCCATGGGTGAGGATGAACCCTCAACACATGATCTCACTCAATCCTCTCAATCCTTGGGCTAATCCCAGGAGCCCTGTTCCAGGTGCCATGATCCCTATTTTGCACCTGAAGACCCTGGAGCAGAGAGGTGGCGTCACTTGCCCAGGACATCTCAGTGGGCAAGTTACTGAGCCAGGACGAGGACCCAAGAGTGTGTGGCTGCAGTCCATTCAGCCTAACACTCCTGCCTAACGGAGTTGAGACCTGCTAGAGACAAGGTCCTGTCCCCAAGGGCACCTTCTGTGGGGACACTGCAGCCACTCAGCGGGATGATGATGGGTTGATGTTCTGCTTCGTGGGGGTAGGAAGTTCTTTTGGTTTCCTTTAGACTGTAGCGGAGGACCTTCCTGACAAAAACCAACCAACCAACCAAACAACCGTCTCTGCTCAGGGGGCACGGGCTATGTAAGCGGGTCTGGAAAGGAAGGTGCTTCGTGTGTTGGAGAGTCTGAGGCAGGGCTTTTTCGGCAGAGCGGGTTCCAGTTAGAGGGGAGTCTGTGCAGATAAGCAGCCGCTCCTCCCCTACCCCAGCCCTGTCACAGCCCCACAGCCTGTCTCTGCTGGGGACTGCAGACCCAATGGCACGGGATGGGATGGGCTCCACGGAAAGCTGCCCAACTGAGGGAGCAAAAGCCCACAAAATGATACTCAGTCATTGTTTGTTGAGTGGAGACATTTGATTCTGGCCCCCAACCTCCAGAGCTTACAGTGTCACAGGAAGATGGATACACGCTAGGGGAGTGTCACCTGGAATGAGGAGCATGGGCTCAGGCCTGCCTTTCGGTCCTGTGCTGAACTCACTGTGTGACCTTGGGCAAGTAAGTCACCTACCCTCTCTGATCTCGGTTTCCCATCCATAAAATGAGGAAGTTAGCATGAGTAACTGGATTGAATCTTGTTTTTCCTCTTAAAACGGGATCCACACTTCCAATGAAATCCAAGCCAGGATTTTTGGCCACAAAAAGTGGGGCTGCTCTGCGTCTGAGACCTGGGGAGCCCATGTGCTCTGTCTTCCTCTTCTTTTCAGATCCTTTCTAAGGGCAGCTCTAAGTGACTTGACTGTAAGGCCCGAACCACATTGGAAGAGCTCAGGACTGGCCTCATGGACGTGAAGGCTGGACAGATTCTGACGGTGTGGGGAGGGCATGGCCGCAGGATGTGGGAAGAGACACAGAGACCAGCACGGGCAAAGTCTGTGTTGGCACAGTGCCAGCCTGGCTGGACTGGCGAGTCCTGTCTGAGAGGAGGTGGAAAGGACCTAAGAAAGGGGTCCTCAGGAGCGTCTAGGGGTAAACATTATTTCTGCGACAACTGGGAACCCAAGTCCAGGCTCCTTCGTACAGAAAGGTAAGGGATAGCCTGCTGTGAGAGGTGGGGAAGGAGCCCGCAGCAAGACAATGGTAATAATCACAGTGTCCACGTCGGAGGAGAGCTGTGTTTGGGGTGGAAGGTGATATGCAGAAGGCCCAGAACAGTGTCTGGGATGTGAGGAATGCTGTATGTATAGCCTTTGCTCGGACCAGAGTGGACGCCGAGGTTGCCAAAGTTGTGCCTCCCTCCTGGCTTCTGCCCTGGCATGGGTGGTGGTGGTGTAGAGTGTCACAGCCTCTGCTCCACAGTTAGGGTGATTATGAGCTGTGCATGTGCGTGTGTGGGGAGTGTTATTGCAGGTGTCTTTCGACCACTCCCTAACACACGCACGTGCACAGACTTCCCTCCCTCAGTCCAGTCTCTGTTCTCTGTTGCCGGTTCATTCCTGGCCATCCCACCCCCTAGAGCCCCTGATTTCCTTCCCTACCCCCTTCTCCAAGCCGACACCTCGATCTCAGCCTCCTCCCTCCCCTTTGCCTGAGCCCCCGCCCTCCCACTCACCATAAATCTGTAACTCTGGAGTGTGTGTGGGGGTGGGGGTGGGGGGGGGCTGTGGGGGAAAAGCAGCAAACCGAACCAACCCCAGCTAATTTAAACGGCGATAAATCTCTGTCTATCAGGTTTGTTGTGAGCACAAACATTGCCAAACAAGGGCCCAGATGGCCTGCAGGCCCTCCTCCCCTCGGTCTGCAGAGCTTTAAATGGAAATGGTTGCTTTACACATCTATTTACTACATGGAAGTGGGGAAGCTTGAGTCCAGGGTTGCTTGGCCAGGAAACAGGGGACATGCCAGGTGGGAAACCTTTTCAGCCCATACCTGAGCAGGACTTTTCCTGCCAGTCCCTAATCTCCCCCTTCCCTAGTCCTGGAGACAGCTCCAGGTGAGCCCTCTCAGACTCAGGCTGGTTGGGGGAGGGGAAGGGAAGAGGCCACCCTCCTGGGCAGATATTCAGGTCTCAACCTGCTCCAGCTCCCAGACACATGCCCCTGGGCAGCCAGACCCAGCTCCTCCCTGTTGTTTTCAAAGTTCTTCACCCTCTGCCCAAAACTTTCCCTTCTTCCCATCTGGCCAGTTAAAGCCTACTCTGTCTTTCCAGCCCAAGCCAAGCCCCACCTCCTCCAGGAAATCTCCCCACCCCTAGTCCTCGTGGACCTCTCTGGGCTCCATTCCTACAGCACTGGGCCTGGAAACCCAGCGTGGTCACTGCGACACAGACGCTTCGGAGGCAGACAGGTCTGGGCACACAGCCTGGCTCCACTACAGACTGAGGGACCTGGGGCAGGTTAATCTGTCGGCCACAGTTTCTTCCTCTGCAGAGTAGGTATCATTATGGAATCTTTGTGACGTTTAAGGAAGTGAGTGCAGAATGTGCTCAGCAAAGCGAGGGGCACCGTCTCAGAGCTCTGTGTGTGTCAGCTTTTATTACTGGTGCCACCCAGACATGACTGGGCAGCACACTTCTCTATGCCCTGGCTTTTCATAGAGACGTGTGTGTGTGTGTGTGTGTGTGTGTGTGTGTGTGTAGGGACACGTGGTGGGAGAGGGTTGGTCCTAGTTTACGTCCCCTGAAAACAGATTTTGAGACAAGGCCTTGTATGCAGGTATTTTATTTGGAAGGGGGTCCCTGGCGGCTGGAGGGAGGGCATGAACAAATGAGCCAGGAGGGGCGGGAGAACGGACAATGAGGGTGTTACACTCAGGGCAATGGGGACTTTCTGGAGAACTGTGAGGATACATCATAGACTTGTCCCACCCGCTGAAGCAGCCAGGGCATTTATCCACCCACTCTTAGCCCTCATTAGCTGAGGGCTGCCCCTGGGACCGTAAGTCCCTGTCATTTCTGAGATGCCCTGTGGGCTGAGTGAAGCACCCTTGGGCCCAGCACTGGAGAAACTATGTAGGTGAGAAGTAGAAAGGCTTCTCTGGGTGGACAATCCCAGGCTTACTGTCCCCTTTCCATCACAGCAGCAAATGAACTAAGAGGCCGGCCTAGGGGACATGAGGTGAGAAGCCTGTAGCATCCTCTGCTGAGTTCTTCACGTGTCCATCCCTCCATCCTCCAGCACAGAGTTCTTCCCCACAGTAGGCACACCATTGTTATTTGTGGACCGAAGGAGGTTTGGGTTCGGAGCTGGGGAAACCTGGATTCTCCCCAGTACTCAGTTTTGAACTCACTGTGTGCTGCTGAGTAAGGCACATGACCACTCTGGGCCTGAATGGCTCCTTCTGTAAAATTGGGACATTGCCACCTTCTCTGCTTCTCTCATAGGCCTGCCGTGATAATCTGGAGCAGCCCTTGGAAGGGTGCTCGGAGCTGGTAAGATTGGCTTGTGATAGGGGTTGGGGGAGGCTCCCCCCTCTGGTGTCATCCGAGTGGGAGGTGCGCAGTGGCACCCTAGTTACACACATTCTGTGGTCAGAACACACACGTGTGTGCCCCTGGCCCTACTGGGATGCCTCCCAACTCTTCCTGCCCCGTGACCACTCCAAAGGGAAAGAAAGCATCAAGAAAGAAAAAGAACCAAAGGGCTTCAAACTGCTGACTCCTCAGTGGGAAAAAGCCAAAAGGGATCCAAGGGAATCCAGAGGGGTGCACTGTCGTTCCTTATTTCTAAGTCAGCGGTGGGGTTTGCAAGAGCTGGCGAGGGTACAAACCACTCAGGACAGAAATTCTTAACCTGGGGGTCTTGGAATCCCTAGGATGCCCAAGGATAAGCTTTGGCAGCCTCTAAACCTCTTGAAAATACATGTAAAACAGAGTATGTGAGTATGTGTGTGCATGTAAACTGCTCTAAGGTGGTGATCTGGAGCTTCCAGAAAATTCTCAGAAGTATGTGACCCAAGAAAAGTAGACTTGCTCTGCCCCAAATCTCCCATCTCAGAAGGGAGGGTACTGAGGCCAAGAGAGGGCACGATGTAGTCACTATTCCCTGGGGGTGAGGGTGGGGGCGGAGGTCTGTTTCCATGGAAAACAAAACAAGAAAAAAGATCAGAACAAAATTGGAAAGGAAAGGAACTCCCTGTTCCAGAAAAGCCTGGGGGCACTGGTGGCCCTGAGTTTTCAGGTGTGGAAGCGGAAGTGATAATAATGCTTACTTCCCTCTTAAAGGTGTGGTGAAGATGAAAGGTGGCCAAGCAAGTGGAAATGACTTAGAAAAAGGAAAGCTGTACACGAATGCTAGGGACAGCACTACAGCAGAGGCCGGTGGCTCCCTGTGCGGCTGCTGGGAGGAAACTGTCTACTGCTAGATGCCAGTTGCCCGATTCTGAAAGACTATGAAATTCTCCTTCAGGTCCTCCTCCCACTCTGTCCGAGTAAGAGATCTGGTTTTGGAGCCAAATCCGAATCTGCGGCTCAGCTCCACAGCCTGTGAAAGGATGTGTGTGAACTTGGACGAGTCATTTAACTTCTCTGGGCCTCCTGTTGTCCATCTGCAAAGTGGGGACACACCTACTTGATGGGGACATTAGGATGATTGGATGAGTTAACACAAATGAAAATACCGAAAGGCGACTGGCTTATAATAAGTGCTCAATAAACATTAAATATTTTGTTCCTGTTCCTTGACAGTTGGTAACTTTGGATAGTTTATTTGTTCACTGTGAAGTCTCTGTCTCCCCCACATCTGTTTTCTCCACTCAAGTGTAAGTTCTGCAGCAAAAGGACATGACTGTCTTGTTTACAGTTGCATTTCCCAGGCCTGGCACACGGTGTACAACAGATATTTGTTACATGAATGAATGGAAGGGCAGAAGCACGTTTTTAGGGATGGGAAGGAACTCAGACAATGTGAGAACACTCATGGGTCTGGATCAGTCCCAAGAGGGACCCAGAGCTGTGCCAAGAACCTTATTAGGGGTCAAGAGAGGTTAACCTCTGGTCCTAGCTCTGCCACTTAACTGCTGAGCCACCTCCACCCCTTCCCTGGCCCTCTCTTGGCTCCTGTGGCTTCTCTAAAGTGTAGGAGCCCTGAGATTCTCCAAGGAGCTTTGACCAGGGAGGAGTGTGGGATTTCGGGATAATTCACCCACTTAATTAATGAAGAGGAAGGAGAAATGGGAGAAGATAAAGCCGGGGGAGGGAAGCAATCTGGAAGAAAAGTCAACACTTTTCTTGGCGTTCAGCAGCTGCGGGTGGGGGGGACCTTTAGGGAAAGCCACGCTGGGCCAGCTCGTTTAGCGGCTGTGAGCGCCCCGGGAGCGTGTCTCCTCCACAGCTTGTGCGCCAGGGCCTCGGCCTGCCCCTCCCTTCCTGGTGCGCCTCGCCAGTTCCCGCCGCCACTGACTTTCTGACTTCTTAACTTGTCAGCAAATCCCAGAGTTAAAAATGCACACGCACCCCGGCCAGCCGCCAGCAGGGCCGTCTGGCCGCGGCTCCAGATGTGGGGCCACCGAGCAGGCCGCCCTCCCCGCCGCGCAGACTAAACAATCGGCCTTGGCCGTGAGCGCAGCGCAATTCCAGATGCCGCGTCCCTCGCGCCGCGCGCTCATTGGGCCGCGGGCGCGAGGCTCTGTCAGCGCGGGCCAGGCCCTGCCGGGCGGCCTTGGCCCCGGGGCGGCCCTCTGAACCGCTTAGGGCGGGGTCGGGGTGGGAAAACCGAGGGGAACAGGGAGAGGGAAAGAAGGAGAGAGACAGGGACTCAGGCAGAGAGATACTCGAAGAGAGGCAGAATGAAAGGGGCAGAGACTTTTTTCCAAAAGAGACACCTCCAGGGACAAAGGGAGAAGCAGCTGAACTATATTCAGGTTTACAAAGAGATAGTGATAGAACACACACACACACACACACACACGGAGAGACACAGAAACCGGCGGGGCTGCCTGGCGCGATCGCAGAATCGAGAAAGGCACAGACTAGGAGCTGAGAAGGCGAGGGCGAACCGGCCCTCGAGACCCACATGTTTGCCGTCGGCTCGCCGCTGCGTTACGGGTGTCCAGAACCTCCTCCTCCCATTCTACTTTTTATAATTCTTCCTACTCCCCGGCGAAGCTGGGGACTGGGCCCGCCCGCGCGCGGCGACCTAGTCCTGGCCGCGAGGAGCCTGGGTGACTGCGCGGAGGAAGAGCCCTCGCCCCAAAGCAACCCGAGCCGTCGAGAGGTCGCCCCAAGCCTGGCCTGGCGACTTGGACGCGGCAGGCGGGTGCGGGATGGGGGTGCTCTGCGGGGGTTTGCCTCCAGGCAGGCGGATGCCCCGAGAGGCTCCTGCGGGGACCTGAGACCCTCCCCTACCAGTCAGCAACCCCAGCGGCACCCTCCTTTCCCTGGCGCCGTGGGGCCTCTTCGTCTCCAGAGACGGGGGGATGGCAGGTTAGCCGCGGCCCAGCGCAGGGAAGGCCACCGGGGACCACCCGGGGGAGCCCCCCCCAGCCTCGGGTTCCGCCCCCGCCTGGAGATCCTGGGCGCCCCGGGGGTGAGTGCGGAGGGCAGTGCGGCGGCCCGGCGGCTCTTGGCGGCCCCTCTCTGACAATCTTTCCTTTGTTTGTTTTCTTAAATCTGGGAGGCCCGAATTCCTGCCGGATTCCGTAGGTTTCACTCAGGAAGGAGGCGCCCCCACCCCGCCCCCTCTCACGTCGGGCCCGGCTGCAGGGGGAATGGCAGGTTCTTCCCGGAGGCCCGCGGCGCGCAGCCCGGCGGCCCGGGCAGGGAGAGCGGGCGTCGGGCACGACGGAGAGTCCCGGGCTCCCTGCCTGCGCGCCGCCCCGCAGCCGTGCCGGAGGGCCACCGGCGGCCTCTAAGGAGAAAATTAAAAAAAAAAATAAAATAAAAAGCAAAGTTTTAAAAGGCACAAAGAGCAGCCCTCCCCCTACACCAGCCTTATTCCACACCTCTCCACCTCTCACACTCCTTTTAAAAAGTGTGTGTGTGTATGTGTGTGTGTGTGTATATATATATATAAATATATATAAATATATAAAAACTTGGGCCTCATTAATTTCCAAAAAAAATTTCCCCCAATAAAAGGCAAACATGGAAAGAAAAACAAACTATTAGAAAATAGAGGAGGGAGGAAATGTTATTTAAAAGGTTAGCAGACCGCATCATTTTCCAATGATATTATATACTCCCAGCAGTATCCAAAATATATATGGGCCCTGGGCCAAGAATGTAAAAAAAAAAAAAAAAAACCTTGAAAAAAACGCCTCACTTAGACACAACATCTGGACCTGGGAGCGAACAAACCCCCCATTTATCACACTTAATCCTCCAATGAAGCAATCGACAGTTGACTTCTGTTTTGCTAATTTAGCTGCTTTCAAGCGCCGGCCCAGTCCAGACCAGGAATTAAGTGTCACTTGCGGAGGACCTGCCCTGCCCCCACCGGTCTCCGCTCTCTCCTGCCGGGGCCCTTCGAGAGGGAAAAACGACCCCTAAAGAAGAAAGAAACTTTTATGAATTCCCTTTACCCCCGCCCACTGGGGTCAGCGAAACCCTCGACTCTGACCTTCCCCGGCTGCCTCGCCCAGCACCCCGACACCCACTTCCTTGGTGACACGCCCTCCACCCGCCAGCTGCCCCTCCCTTCGGACTCCAGGAGGAATGGCATCAGCCGGCGCAAACGTCAGCGTCTCCCGGCCGTCGGCCTGCTCGCCAGCGGCTCCTCGGGCTGATCAGGTACTGCCAGCCTCTGCCCGGCACTGCAAGGAGAGCAAAAAGCCGAGGGAGGGTCGTGGTGCTTGGTGGGGAACCTCTATTACCTCTGGGCAGGGATGGGAGGCGAGGCCCAGGGCCAGTGATCTCCAGAGACAATGGGATCTTGTGAGGACACGGAGCGGAGAAGAGAATAACCAGGGAGGGTGTGTCATTTGAGGATCAGTCAATAAACCCCTGGGACCCTGGCCCAGTGGGGCTGGTGCCAGAGGCCTGGCTGGCCCAGAGTGCAGACTGACTTCCTTCCTCGGCAACCTTCCTTCTCCACAGAGGCCTGGTGGATCTCTCTCTCCTTGCCTCCCTCAGGCCATCTCTTAAGTCTCCATGGCTTCTCTCCTAGACTTGGAAGCCTAAAGCGCAGCCATCTGTCCCCCTGTGGTTGAGGACAGTTGTAGAGGGAGCAGTGAAAGTCGCAGGCTGCAGTACTGTCCTCAGGCACCAACTCCAGGCTGCCCACGCCGCACCCACCGCCAGCCCCCTGCCCTGAACACTGGCAGTCCCTAGGAGCAAACCGCACCTAAAAGAGGTCCCCAGCACCCTTGAGTCCCAGTCCTCTGCGGCCTCTCACGGCGGCCTGGCGGGGCCTCAGACTCCTTGGGCAGAGACCCTTGGTTCTGGCCCCAGTGCAGATGCAGTCTCCCAGGTCCCGACCCCACCCTCCAGGTCCCACAGAAGCCTCCCATCTGGAGCATCCTCCATATGGACTGTACTCGTTCCAATGGGCATTTATGAATACCTACTGTGTGCCAGGCAGTGTGCTAGCATTGGGAAGTGGAGATGGATGAGACTCCTTGCCCCTGGGGGCCTACGCCTCGCCTGGGCCTTATTTTCTGCTTATACGAGATGTCATATTACCCAGTTATGCTTCTTCAAAAAGCAATCGCTGAGCACCTGTCACGTGCCAGGCACTGTGCTAGGCACTGGGGATTCAGAGATGATGAAAGGCCATTTCTGTCCTTCAACTTGCCAGGGAGACAGACATGCCAACAATTACTCAAAGACGAGGCAGAAAATAAGGCCCAAGTAAGGTATTTTTAAAAGCTTCAGGGTGTGCCCAGAAGAGGGACTGACTCACCCTGGCTGGGATGGAGGGAGAGGTGTGATGAACCCCAGGGTGCTGCTGGTGGGCCTCATTGCTGCAGCTCTTGAAGCTCATCTGGAGGCAGTACAGCCTAGTGGTTAAGAGCCAGGGCTCTGAAGCCAGAGGGTGTGGCTCAACTTCCTGTTCGTCCACATCAGCTGCGGGATCTCAGGCTTCTTAGCCTCTTTGAACCTCAATTTCATCATCTGAAGAGTGGGACTAATAATAGTAAATGCTCTGAGAGGATTCATTGGGATGACACAGGGCAAGCAGCTGGCATATGGTGAGCTCTGAATGAATGACTCCTTTAATTGACTTTCTTTAAAAGGATAGGGGCAGACCACCTTGTCGCCTCCCTGGCCCCCTCCCCTGTTCTCCCTTCCCAACCTGAGGACCTGGCACAGTGCTGAGCACAGAGGATAATGGTGGACTGAGGGATGTGTAAAATAGAAAACCTATCAAACCTTGGGTCCAGTGACTCTAGTGGACAAGGCTATGTGCAGTGGGTGCGGCCTGGACGTGCCGCCTCCTCCCTCAGATACCTGAGCACTGGCTGGGCGAGCTCTGACGGCTGTTCTGGCAGAGTAGGAGGACTGTCTGAAGCCCCCTTTCCTTGCTCAGCAGAAAGGCAAGAAATCTTGCCTTCTGGCCTGGAGCCACTATTCTGTGACTCTCGTTTGGGTCGAGTCCTGACTTGCTGTGTCCTTCAGCAAGACCTGTCCCCTCTCTGGGCCTTGGACTCCTCCATAGGTAAAATGCGTGGGCTGCACTGGGTGCTCTCCAAGCTCTGCTGCAATCTTTGTGGTTTTTGTCTGCTTCTCCTTTGAGCTGGGGGAACCTCATCTCTCTTTCTGGAGCCTGCTTATCTGAGAGTGTGGTTTTCTGCTCTCCCAATTCTCACCTGCCTCTTGGCTTTTTTCTGTGGCATCCCCTCTTTCTCCCTTTTTGCTTCCCTTGGCTAACTTCTTCTCTCTCTTCCTCTTCCTCTGCCACAGTCCCAGGACCTGGAGGCTGCATGAATGAACTCATGCTTTCCTCCTTCCCCAGGCTCCCCCCTCCCACCTCTACCTGGCTTCTTGACCCCAAACAGAATCTGGGCCCAAGGAGCCAGGCCTCTCCATCTGTCCTCTTGGTTGGGATTCTGTCCCTAAAAGCCTTGGTGGTGCCCTGACCCTTGACCTCTGACTTCTGAGAGAGTGGGAGAATGGCATCCCAGCTGGACCAAGAGAATGCCTAATATGGGTCATATGTCCCCAGAGACTGGCAGTTTCTGTATTCCCACGCTGCCCCCTCCCCCTCAATCCCAGGCTCAGGGAAAAGGGGCAGGAAAGGAAGACTTTTCGAAGTCTAGCTGACACTCAGCCCCCCACCCACCTCCTTCTCCATGCCGTCTCCCATTTTGGAGGCAGGGAGAAGCCCTTCCTTCACAGAGGCCCATGTGCCTGAAGGCTATTATTGTCACCAAAGAACCACTACTAGAGAGCCTACTATGTGCCAGTTACTGTGCTACGAGCCAACAGGAGGTGTCATGTTGGGTTAGAAGGGAGTGGGGTAGGACGAAGGCTGGGGGAGTCCTCAGCGAGGGCCCTGCTGCCAAGCCTCGGCCTGTGGGCAGAGGGTTTGGCAATGCCGTGCGTGAGCCCAGTTGAAGTGGCACCTGAGATGGAGCCAGGTCCCGGAGGCAGGTAAACAGGACGCAGGGTGCTGGGTGTGGTGGAAGAGGAAGGGGACATGGGGTTGGGGGCGGGGGTGAGCACAATGGGCCATTGTGAGCTCTGGAGTCCCTGTCACTCCTGGACTCTGGGCTTTCCCTTCCTCTCCATCTCCCTCCCACCGGGCTGGACAAATATCAAGATAAATGGAAGATGAATTCAGTCATCTGCCGTCGGCCCCCTCTGCTCTTGCCTAGATTACAGAGGACTGAGGGGGTGTGGTGGATGCTGCGTGGCCCAGGCCTTGTGTTTTCCCCTCAGCCAGGAGGGAACAGGAGGGACCATGTGGTCACTGGGGTGTGGTTGACAGAGATCTGACCAAGTGTGATGACCGGGCTCTGGCCTCAGCGAGCCGCTAGCTCGCTGTGTCTGTCCTTGGGAAAGTCACATAACTGTCCTAAATGTCAGTTTACTCCTCTGTAAAATGGTCTGAGGGCACCCCTTGCTCTGTCTGCATCAGTGCTGCCTGGTGCTGTGACAAAGCCTTGGGCGCTGTCAAGGACTGTGCACAGGGCGCAGCTGACTGCTTTTGCTTTCGGTGCTCCTCTGCTCATGACCTGGCTGCCTGACAAAGCTCCCCTCTGCGGGCAAGAGCAAGAGAAGGGAGAATTCTTTCCTTCTCTCGCCCGGGTGGGCCTGTTGAGAGACCTGAGGACAAGAATCAGGATTCGAATTCACAGAGTGTTCAGCCAGCCAATCTGCATTAATTCACCGCTCATTCAGTTACTATTTTTGGAACTTCCTGTCTATGCTAAGCGCTTTGTGACCCTGGACCTTCAAAGGTGTACGAGGTCTGTCTCCTGCCCTCGGGGCACTCTTAGTCAGACGCAGGAGGCTAAGAACACAGAGAGTGATAGACACTCAGGCACGCACAGCCAGCATTGACAGGTGGTGATGATAGCTAATGTTTATTGAGTGCTTACTATGTGCCAGGAATGGCTGAAGCACTTTACACGTATGAATTCATATGATCCTTCCCATTTTGAAGATGAGGAAACTGAAGCCCAGAGAAAGTAAGCAACTTGCCTGAAGTCACACAGCTAGTAAGTAACAGAGCCAGGATTTGATTGTGGAGAGTGTTTAAAGCCTGAGCTCCTAGCCAGTGCATAACCCACACTGCATAAATGCACCTACACAAACAAGGGCAAAATAAGAATGAAGAGAAGGTTCGGTTGAGCCTCTGAAGGAGGAGAAATGGAAAGGAAACTCAGATTATTGTCTGCCTTCCACGGGGGCAGGACAAGGTGAAAGAGTCCTGACTTGCAGCTGGGCAGACTGGAAACGTCTCACAGAAAGGGGTTCCTTGGATGTGTTTCCAAGGCAAGAGGCTGAGGAGCCCCCTGATTGGGGTGGAGTCCCTTTCCTCCCTTTGCTGTGTCCTTTTCAACCCAAAAATCTGTGAGGGGGAGCCTTCAACAGGCTCCTAGTGGGAGCAGTGTGACACCGATGCCACACACACATTGAGCTTCTGCGATTCCGAAGCCTCTTGGGCCCCTGCTCCTTCCCTTGCATGCAGGTGCTGGGGAGCGGGGAGGAGTGCAGGACTGAGTGCTCCAGGAGGCATTGCTTAGGGAACAAGTGGTAGAAATCCACCTCCGATACGTCAAGCAAAAGGAAGGGATTGTTTGAGTCCAATAACCAGGAAGGACAGGAGCGTGTGTGTGTGTGTGTGTGTGTGAGCTCACACACATGTGGGAGTGTGGGGCCCAGTGTAGAGAGTGCTGTGCCTCAAAAGATGCCGTCAGCTTTTTCTCTTGCATTCTTTTTTTTTTTTAAAAAACAAATATTGGCTTTATTTTTTTAATTGATTTTAGAGGGAGAAGAAGAGGGCAAGAGAGAGAGAGAGACTGACTTGCCATCACACCCGCTCACGCACTCATTGGTTGATTCCTGTGTGTGCCCAGATGGGGGGTCACACCCACACTGCAACCTTGACATACCAGGACCACACTCCCACTACCTCAGCTACACGGCCAGGGCGCTTCCATTGTTTTTCTTGATCTCATCCATATATTGGCTATTTTATTTATTTGTTTGTTTGTTTGTTTGTTTGATGTTTGATGGCCTCATTCCCCACATGCCTCCCCATACTGGGACTGGGGAGAGAAAGGGAGGTCAGGGCTTCCTCTCTGCTGGAGGACAGAAAGAAGTGGGCAGAAGAGCATGACAACAGACAAGTTCATGCTCCTCTCTTGGAGGAAAGAGCGTCTGCCATTTCCGACACCCTCTTCTATAAAATCCTAGGGGAGAACTCCTATTGGTCTTCCTTAAGTCATGTGCCCACTTCTTTGATGAATCAAATGGCTAGGAAGATGTTGTGCAATGATTGGCTGGGCCTGGCTCATGTGCCTACCCTGAGGCCAGAGAGGTGGGGAATTCTGATTGGTGGAAGGAGGGAGCAGCCGTTCTGCCAGGGAAAAGGGTGCACTGACCAAAAGTGGACAAGACTGCTGGGTAGGCACAAACAACAAATGCTCCCCACACCTTGGAGCTTCACAGTTTAGTTCAAGATTTTGAGGGGGAAAGTTTTTAGTGATATTTTAAAACATTATTTTTATTTATAACACCCTTGGCTATATTGTGGAGTAAAATTTAAAGTTTATATAGATTTTAAAGTAAAACAGGAGATATCAGAGAAGTCTGGGGCTTGCAGGAGGTTGTTTTCCTTATCCAATCCCCTCCAACCTCCTGTCTATTTTTTCAAGCTTCCCTCGTGTTAAGGATGGAGATGGGATGGAGATAGGGGTGAAAATTTGAGATGCACTAGAAATGGAAACAACATGGATTTTGGAGTCAGAGAGATGTGGCTTAAGAGCTCGCTCTGCCATTGTCTAGCAGTGGGTTCTTAGAAAAGTCGCGTGCTCTCTCTGAGCCAGTTTGTTCTCCTGTGAAATGGGTACAATGATGCCTGCCCTGGAGAGGGGTGGTGGGATAGGGAGTAAGTTCTCTAACACTGAAACAGCCAGCCCAGTGCCTGGCTGCAGGGAAGACACTTTGTAAATGTCAGCTCTCACGTTCTTCCTTCCGTGCCTGCAGGCTGCTTAGGCCAGCTCTGATCCAGGGCCCCGGGTGCAGAGAAGGAGACCCCACACACAGCCCCCAGCTAAACCTCTGCTGCTCTTGACAGAAGCCTCAGGACTGGGGAGCTATAACCACAGACACAAATATGGTGATAACCGGCTTGCCACCTTGTAGACACGGAATAGGCAATAATCCTTTGCTAGTGTAGACACAACATTACCCACTGAGGGGCAATTTATTGTCCCATGTTCCCAAAGCCCTTTGCACTAACTTTCTGTGGTTCATGTTACTGAGCACTGTGCTGATGTGGTTGTTTGTTTGTATGTCTCTTGCTGCTACCAGTTTGTGACTTTTTAGGGACAGGAATTGTTTTCTCCATCCCTGTGTCTCCAGTGCTCAACACCGAAGTCGGTGTGGAGTAGGGCCCGGTGATTGTCCAGTGGCTTAATGAAGGGATGAATGGACAGACCTGCTGCCTGGAGTCACCTTTTGTTCAAGAAACAACAGTTATCGCCACTGTTTATTGAACCATTGAAATGTATCAGGGATGTATTAAGAGCTCTTTCATTTGTTCTTTCTTTCTTTTTTTAAAAAGATTTTATTTATTTATTTTTAGACAGAGGGGAGGGGAGGGAGAAAGAGAGGGAGAGAAACAATGTGTGGTTGCCTCTCATGCGCCCCCTACTGGGGACCTGTCCCTCAACCCAGGCATGTGCCCTGACTGGGAATCAAACCAGGGACCCTTTGGTTCACAGGCTGGTGCTCAGTCCACTAAGCCACACCAGCCAGGGCTCATTTGTTCTTTCATATAATCCTTAAAACAACACTCTGTCATAGGGATTATAACTTATGCCCGTTTTAGAGATGAGAAACTGAGGCTCAGAGGGTTACGGGACTCACCCCTGGTTACCTGGCCTGAAAGTGGTGGCATTGGAATGTGAATCCGATTCTGTCAGGTGTCAAAGTCTGGGGAGTAAACTTCTGCCCGCTTCTGTCTTTCCTCCCAGGTTACAGGGAGGTGTGCAGACGAGAGGGTAGCGAACGGTACAGAGAAATCCCCAGAAATAAAGCTGAAATAGGGGGTCTGCTAGAGAGAGAAAGGGCTGGTGATCAGGGAGGCTGCTGGGTAGGGTGGGGGAGGGGGTGGAGAAGGGGAGCTCTTGCAGGCTGTAGGTCACGGGAAAGTTCAAGGGGACTTGGGGTCTCGGGAGACTGAGCAAGTGGTCAAGTATAGCAGGAGGAGGTGTCAGGGCAGGGTCTCCCCTTTGGAACCGGCTGGGGCAGGGAGTCAGCCCCTTCAGGTTGTTTTCCAGCTGGATTGGGGGGTGTTTAATATTAATAGTAATGACTGTGGCGGGAAGATAATAGGCCTCCGTCAGATTAGAAGGGGGTAAGCGCTTATCTCTGGCTGCTGAAGACACACGTCTTTCACCTGCTCCTTTAATATCCCCCCTCTTTCATTCCACCGCCCACCCCCTCCCACCAGCCTAGAACAAAAGGGGTATTATGGGCCGGGGTGTTTTCAGGCTGCAGCCAAGGAGACCTCCCCTTCCCCCTCTTCTCCCCCCCACCCTAGTTTGAATGAGGCTTTTTCCTCCCATAAGAGATTAGCTCCGTTTGACAAGGCAGTGAACTTTGGGAGGGGTGAGTGGGGGTCTCCTCCGGGAGCCTCCAAAGTGCAGCCCTAACAAATGCTGCTAGAGAGAGACTGGAGAGACATCTCTGAAGACAGACACACAGTTGGCAGCAGACAGATGGAGAGACACACAGGCAAAACCACAGACAGAGCAGTAAAGGCACTGAGGTGGATGGAGTTAGACGCTGAGGTGTGAGGAGACACACACACACACACAGATACCGACACACGTGCGCGCACACACACACCACTCACTTCAGGATGTTGGGGAAAGGGAGGAGATACGGGGAGAGAGACAGACACATAGACGTTCGCGAAGAACAAAGAGAGAGAAACACATGCATGCACACTTGTCACCAGACAGACTGACCTGGTGAGAGACAAAAAAGAGAGAGATGGAGGGACAGAGACAAAAAGATGGGACACTAAAGAGACAGACAAGGATGAGGAGAAGAAAGGAAGTGGAGGGAGAAAATGGAAGACAAGGAGCTGAAATCTTTAAGAAGTAGAAAGAAAAAAAAGACTTAGAAGGAAAATTGCAGGAAGGCTGCTGGCCCTTGACCTCCTGGGGCTGGCTCTGCTGACCCTGGCCTTGGGCCTCTCGTGGAGTCAGGTAGTTCCTGAGCTGTTGTTTTCATACCTTGGGAGGACCAGCGGTGGAGATGGGGCATGGGCGGGGGAAGACAGGGACCAGAGACAAAGGCAGTAAGTTGGAAAAGAGGGAAACGTGAATTTCCTTGATAAGGCCGTGCCCAGCCTGTGGAGGGACTGTGGGATGGACACGAGCCATTGTGGAGGTGACGGGTGGGGGACAGGGCTCTGAGGAGCTCCTCCTTGAAGTCCTGCAGGAAGAAGATCCATCACTGCTGGGAGCAAGATGGGGGATGTACAGAAACCGAGGCTCACTGCTACCGTTATACAATCCCCACCTCACTTCCGTGTTGGAGAACCCGCCGGCACACTAGTGAGAGAAAGGTTGTTCCCCCAGGACAGTCCTGAGTTCCAATCCCTGCTCTGTCGTGAGGAAAAGTCACGGGGTGGGAATAACAACAGCATCTCCCTCAAGGGTGGTATAAGGCTCCAGGGAGAACAAGGTATTTAGCACCACAGAGACCCAGAGTAAGGACTAGCATCTATTGGCTACTTCCAGTTTGCAGGCCTGGTTCTGAAGCATCTTTCCAATATTATCTCATTGAACTCTCAGAACAACCCCTCCAAGACCTAACTGCAGAACACTGCGTATCCCCATTCAGTGCTGGAGCCACGACTGGACACTGGACAGCTGAGGCTCATCCACACTGGGCGCTGTCCTTACTAATAAGAGACACACAGTCCCCGTCTCCACCGTCCAGGAGGAAAAGTTGATTTTTTTTATATCCAAAGGGGCTCTGGTTCTTGCTGGTGGAAGACCTTGTGAGGCAGAGGTATGCTGGTAAATGGTCAACAGCTGGCTCTCCAGGAGGAAAAAAAAAGTGCTCGCCAATTTCCAGGGTGTGAATACTTTCACCACTGTGGTCCCCACCCTACCAAGGTGACCTTCACTGAGGGGACTCAGGAAGAGATACCTGCAATCTGCTCTGGCAAGCTGTGTGAACTGCCTGCCACGCAGCACTGAGTAAGTGGGGCCCAGGTTGCCCGTGCAGAGAGAAGATGACTTTGCTGGACCCTTTCCCCTGGGGGCCTGGGAGAGAAGGGGCACCTGGTATCCACACTCAGTGCCAGTGCCGGTGGTTGTACAGCTGGTTCCAAACCAAGGGCACCTGTGTGGAGTTTGTGGGAGCTCAGAAGTGGGAAGGGAGAGCAGGGGGCTGACTGTGGGGGCACCTGTTTTGTGTCTGCCTCTGTCCTCTGTAGCTGGGAACACCTTGAGGACAGAGACCACTCTTCCCCCCCTCCCCTCATCCTTGGTCAGTCCCTGCCACCCTGGCCCTCCCAAGTGGCCAGAACACCCATGTAGGTGCTGTGAAGTCCCAGTGTGTGGTAACAACAGCTGGGGAAGGGGTGGCCCCCAAGGGCTGTGGCCCCTTTTCTTTGGGGCACCCAAGTGCCTTCTGCGAAACCAAATGCTCCCCCCAGTTGCCCACCTGGACACCTGACTCCCTCCTGGGGCCCACTCAGGGCGCAAGCCGTTTCCTGTCTGGGTCTTGGTAACCCCCTGAAATCCCGGCCTCCCTCCCCAATCCCTTCCAAATGCTTATTAAGCCGTTTGCAAATCCAGGGCTGAACTGAGCGGCGTGAGTTTAATAAAGCAGAAGACAGATGCCATCCATCACTGGGGCCGGGTGGGGCGCAGTGAGCTGATGGACTCACACCCTTCTGGCTGCTTCTCGGTCAGCCAGCCACACATCTGAACAGACTCCTTTCCTGCCCACCCGGCCTCGCTCCCTGTCCAGGACCACCTCCTGGCTGCACGTGGCTGCCCTTCAGGTTACATTCCCGCCATGGACCTGGCGTCTGGGGGGAAGCACTGGCTCACTGTGGACAGAGAGGGTCTGGGAATCGAGAGTTGGCCCAACCCCCACATTCCACGTGGATGTCTGCAACAGGCAGGGCTGAGACGAGGGTACAAAATCTACGTGGGAGCCCAAAACCTCAGTAATTGACATAAATAATATTTTGGCTTAATATTAAAAAAAATCAAAATTAATGCCAAAAAATCCACGATGAACAAAACTGTCTCCATCTGAAATAAATACAGAATCGATCGTACCGATCGCCTTTTTGCCCCAGTCTCCGATATGACTCATGGAGGCGCTGAGAGCAGCCACCCCGGAGTCAAGGGGTCCAGAAGCCAGTTCCTGCTCTGCCCCCAAGCCTGCTCCTTCTGCAGTCTTCTCACCTCGGGAAAGACAACCCTATCCACCCAGGGTGCTCGGGCCAAAAATGGGGCCCTCCTTGACCGCTGTCTGTCTCTCACACCACACACCCAACTCGGGAAATCCTAACGGCTCTAACTTCAATATCGATCCAGAACCCGACCACTTCTCATCGCCTGCGCTGCGGCCCTCCCATCCCCGTGGCTCCTCCTCCTGCGAGGGGAGCAACAGCCGGTCCTTACAGTCACCGTGGGGCTCTGTGATCTTTCCCCTTCCCGTCTCTGACGCTATCATTCTCCCCCTTGCTCCCTGTACTCTGTACGCATTAGCCAACTAAGCACAGCCCTGCCTCAGGGCCTTTACACTTGCCGTACCTGTGTCTGGGACACGCTCACCCCCGGTGTCCACGGGGCTGCTTCAGGGGTCTGCTCAAATATCCCCTAGTTACTCCCTCTAAAACAGCACCCACCCCCCCATCGTGCTCCCTATCCACTTGCTCTGCTTTTCTTTTCTTTTTTCTTTTTTTTTTTTTTTTGAGGGCAGTTTGTCTCTAAGGCCCCTTTGTGACCTGAGCGCCGGGCAGCAGAGATGCACGCAGTTCATGCCGTCTGCCAGCCCCACCACCGAGCAGAACGCCTTCCGCTGACAGGGCCTCCTCCTGCCTGCCTGCCAGTCTCTGGGCCTCATCTTGTCCCAAGCCCCACAAAAGGCACCTCTTCCCGGAAGCCTGGCTCATGGCCAGGGGCGTGCAGCCGGAGTCAGGGCTTTGGCGCTGTGTGGGGGGCGCTGAAGAGGAACCGAAAGCCGGGGGACACAGCCCTGCGGCGGGCCGGGCTCTGTGTGTCCTTGCGCAAGTCACTTCTCCGAGCCTCTGTTCCTCCTTCGGCAGATGGTGTGGGCCAGGTTCTGACCAGCTCTGACGTTCTAAGATTTTAAAGCATTTCCTGAGAGCCTAATGTGGTCTCTGCAGTCGGACTCTCTGGGCTCCAGTCTTGACACCAACACTTTCTAGAGGGGCCAGTTAGATGCCCTAGGCCTCTTTTGTTGCACCTGTAAAATGGGGACAATCATGGTTCCTTGGAGGGTTGTTCTGACAGTTTAATGGGAGGATGAATGGATTCACGTACTCAGAAAGCACCTAAAATTCTCCATAAATGTTAACTGGTTTCATTACTGTTAGTTAGTAGAGTAATTGTGGAGAATTCTACAGTGTTACAGCTGGCTTTTTGTATTTTACCAGATAACGTGTATTTATAAGCAACAGCAGCGGCAAACCTCTCACCCCCGGGAAATAAAACGGCTGACAAGGGCCACGGGAGGCCTCCTTCCAGCGTCTGGTCTCTGGGCTGTCCTGGCTTCTGTCTTCCCAGCCAACCTGTCGGTGGCCCACACCTTCTCGAAGGGGCTCCCACACCCTTATCCTCTGCACCCCACCCTTCTCCTTCCTGCAGCCCTCCGGGCCCAGCCCTCCCCACCCGTGTCTCCTGACCCTGGGCTCCTGATCCCACCAAGACCTCGGCCTGGGCTGTAGCTCGCCTTTCACACCCAGATGCTGCAGCGGGCGCGGGAGTCCTGCCTGGGGCTGGGCTGGCGGCCAGCTCGACATCTGGCACCGATTACCAACAGTGGCTGCGGAGTGGACTCCTCTGCCTGCCACTCACCTATCTGCCCGGGTGACAGAGGAGATGGGAAAGAGGTTTTCACAGCTGGAATAAATTGAGGGGAAGTGGAGGGGGAGGGTCAAAAAGAGACAAAAAACAACATTGAACTCAAGATGGAAGAAAGACAGTATTAGAGGAGGTAATGAAGAAAATATGTGTGCACGCCTGTGTGTGTGCACATGTGTGTCTGGGATAAGCATGAGCGTGTGTGTCTGTTGGCAAGTCAGCCAGGGTATTTATTTAGTGTTATTTAGTATTTTATTTATTTGGGGGGGGCGGCTACCCACTCCTACTGAAGTCTGGGCAGAATCCCTGTCTGTGGTGTCTCAGAAGTAGGAGAAAAGGGGGGGTTGGGAAGGGAGAGCAGGGAGGAAGAGGAGGAAGACAGCAGGGCAGGATTGACACGGAAGCACATGCTGAATAGGCAAGAAAGGGAGAAATGGAGGAAGAAAGGAGTAACAGAAAAATGTGGCCCTCGGAAGAGGAGAAGAAAAAAGCAGAGTGGGCCCAGGACACACTGTGTCCTCACCCCTGGCCCACTGTCTGGGCCCCTGGCTCTGGGCCCCAGAAGCCCTTTTCCTCTGCTGGTGACAGCTGGGGCCAGGCCTCCCTCCGCCCCCTCCCCCACCTGCTGACCCCACACAGGTCCTCCACCCTACCCTCCCTCCCACCACCCATACCTCTGAGGCCAGGCCTCAGGAATTCTCCTCCTTCCCCATCTGCTCCCCATTGACATGAGGGAGCTTTCAATTGCCCACTCATTAGTCACCAAGATATTTCCCCCGTACCAAACCTCACTCCCCGCCCCCCACTGGTCTAGCTTCAATCGAGCCAGGGCCAGAGGGGTCCCAACCTCCCACTAGGTCCCTGTTTGCAGCGAACCGTTCTGTAATAACCTGTTCGAATGCAGGGGCGCTGACTGGCTGCAGGACTTGTTGTGAGAGCTGGTGGCCCTCGCAGTGGAGGGGGCCCCTCGGAGGCCGCTTGAAGTGTGTGAGGGGCTGGGGGCCAGTGGCCCACTGTGAGCAGCCCACTTTAGGCAGCTAACACCCCTTCATAATATTATCCCTGTTGAGTCCATAAAAGCCCCCTCTAGCGTTACAGCATTTGAGAGACTATTAAGTTTTAAGGCCTTGGACCTCCGGGGAGGAGGCATGTTGACAAGGGAATTTTGTGGACTCCGGGTTTATGTGGCAGTCAGGAGGGAGGGCGACTGGCGCTGAGGATGAGGGCCTTGGACAGTGGCAGTCAGGACTGGGGCAGAGGGTGGGAGACCAGCACACGGCCAGATCATTTTCTCTTTCTCTGTCTCTTCTGGTCAGTGGCTCTCGGGCTGCTGACGGCCATAACACTAGTGGGGCTGGGGGAGCAGGGAGGAGAAAGGGGCTTTCCCCCATGAGACTAGGAGGGTTGAGAGGCTCCAGGGCTTAAGGAATGACACTGTCTCCCATAGTCCCCTGGGTTGCCTGCTCTCTGGCCTCCTTGCTTGGCATCCACTGTGGGAGGATGGGGCAGCTGCGCTTCCCCTAGCTTTGCTGCCACCCCTTCCCTGGGGGCTGGGGCTTTGGCGCCCTCCCCGCCTGTCCTGGGCCCCTCTGCTTCCTCAGGCCAGCTCCATGAGAGCAGTCGGAGCCCCCATCAGAGGCGCCCCAGGCAGGCAGAGAAGCCCTGCCCGGGCACACAAAATCTGTGTTTGCATGCAGGCCCTGCTACTTATGGGCCATGTGACCTTGGATCTGTACTGTGGCCTTCACTTTTCTTACCCGTGCCAGAGGAGGCTGGCCTAGGTGACTCCCAAACGTGCACCAGTGGTCTGACCCTAACCTGATTACTTTGTGGGAGCAGGAGTAAATACTCAATTCAAGTGAGGACTTAGCACGTGTGCAGTAACGGCGAACGTATTCGAGTGCCCACTGAGTATGGGCATTTTCCGTGTGTTCTCTGCTCACGGTGGCTCTCTGCTGTAGCAATCATTCATTCCCACTTTGCCAGTGAGGAGGCTCAGGTGCTAGGAGAGGAAGTGCCCAGCTCAGGGCTGACCACGGGCTGTAGGGCTTGTCACTCTACACTCTTCAGTCCATTGCAAGGTCCTGACCACCTGTTAACCTGTTGTGGGCTCTCCTTGTGCAGAAGGCCTTGGGTGTGTGTGTGTGTGTGTGTGTGTGTGTGTGTGTGTGTGTGTGTGTGGTGGCAAAAGTACAGCCCTGGTCCTCTAGGGGTTCTCAGTCCCCACACACATTCTTGGACAACCCTCTGAGTCTCATGCTTCTTCTCTGCGCATTGGGAACATCCAGATTCTGATGGATGCTTGGGAAGCATTCCGGCTGCTTGGAACAGACAACAGGTACGCAAAGCGCTCAGCCCAGGGCAGCTCATACAGAGGGCTCCTTGCGTGGGAGTTACTACTCTCATTGTCACTGCCATCCTCACGGGTTGGGCGATCCCTGCTTCAGCCAGCTCAGGAGGAAAACCACCCAGAAAGTGTCCGTGTAGGGGAGCCAGTGCAGTGCAGCTTGGAGGTGAATGGAGGCTAACTAACCCTGTCACCAGCTCTCCAGCCTCCTCTTTTCCTAAGGCCTGCAATTTGGAGATAATAGTAATAATAACGCCTCACATTGGTAGAGCACTCTGTTTAGCATTTTAATTCGACTCTGCAAATATTTACCGTGTGCTGACCGTGTGAGGAAACACCACATTGAGTGCCTTCTCCGAACGGGCAACCCCCGCCCCTTGGCCCTGGCACGCACACACATGGATGCACAAACCCATGCATGCATACATGCATGCAAGGCACACACATGCACACTTGAACACGAACCTGAACACAAGCACATGGGCACACATACTCATGCACATAGATGCACACACGGCTGCTGCGTGCCCTCCCTCACTTCCCTCAGCCTTCATCTAAGTTTCACTGTTAATTTAGTGAGCTCACCTTAAACCCTACAACTGTAGCAGACCGTGACCCTGACCTCCAAGCCGCCCTGCCAAAGCCTATCCATGAGGATGTTCCGATGGGTCATAGACAGGCAGTGGGCTGGCTAATGGGCTGGGGAGGCAGCCAGCCTCAGCTCCAATCCCTCCCTGCTCCTTACTCAGTAGTGTTGTGTCTCTGGGTCAGTTGTTGAATGTTTTTGTGCCTCAGCTTTGTTATCTGTAAAGTGGGGATGATGATAGCAGTGACCGAATGAGGTCATTGTGAGGATTAAACAGGACAACACGCCTGGCACAGTGCCGGGTACACACTGATGGTGGAGGTGCCGAATGGTCTCGTGCAGGGATAACCTCCCATATGATAGTGTCGGTGCATCCCTGTGAGGGGTCCCAGCTAAAATACACATACATTTTCCTCAGCAGTCCATGGTCAAGGTCACCATTAGTCCTTCGGGCTAAGGTATTTCTCATCTATTGAACTATCCCTGGAATTCATAGCTTAGTGTCTTCATGGGAATAAGTGCAGCAGATCCCTTAGAATTTGACTCTAGTTAGGGGAAGACTCCTCCCTCCCTTTTTTCAGGAAATATTTATTGTTCACTTCCTACGTGCTGTGCACCAAAGACACAAAGGTGAATAAGATGCTGAAGCTGCTCCCAAGAAGCTCCGTCTGGAGGGGGAGACACACCCTGGCAGTCAGCTGTGATGGTGTTAAGTGAGGAGTAGAGGGGAGCTTCCAGAGATGGAGGGCAGTGAGTCTGGGAGGAAATGGGCGCTCAGGCGCACTGGAGGGAGGTCAGGGAGGGCATTCTGGGTTAAAGGGCAAGGGGGCAGCTAGATTTTACAAACAGGGCAATGTTGGTGGTGGCGGGGGCGGGGGGGGGGACAAGGAGGACGAACATGGTGCTGAGGGCATGACCTCGGGCGGGGGGGGGGGACAGACTGCACCTACTCGAGGTTTTCCAGAGCCCTCTCTGCTGCCCTGCGTCCTGGAATACATCGCTGTGTCTGCTGCTAGGATCAGAAAGGCTGATCCCACCCCACAGCCCAGCAATTGTACTCCTAGGGCTATACCTGGAGGGAAATGAGAACCTCGTCCACAAGATCTGTCCTAGAATGTTCAGAGCAGCACCGGTAGTAATAGCCAAAACACCAGAAACAACCCCAAATGTCCACCAACAGGAAAAGGGATTGAATTGTGGTAAATTCATACAGTGGGATATGTATTACAATAAAAATAAACTGCTGTAACATGCAGCAACGTGGTGAATCTCCAAGACATTATGCTGAGTGAGACAAACCAGACCCAAAAGAGACCAAACGTGTTATTCCATTTATATAAAGTACAGAGACAGGCAAGACTAATCGACGGTGATAAGGAGGGCAAAAAAACGTTTGCCTGGAGGAAGGAGGGTTGACTGGGAAGGGACACCCGGGACACTTGCTGGGATTATGGGCACGTTCTCTACTTTGACTTGGTGTTGCTAACACAGTTACATTTGACAAAGCTCATCGGTTGTACACTTAAGATCTGTGCCTTTTTACTCAATGAAAATTATACCTCAATACAGGAGGAAAACAATGCAAAAATAAACCATAAAATCTTAAACGTTTGTCTCCCCTCCTCTGCCGCCAGCCTCCCGGTGCTCTCCTCACAGGGCTGGGACTATGGCCTCAGCTCTCAGCTCTCAGCATCTGCAGCCTCTCATGGCTCTCTCCAACCTGCACGCAGCCACCCGTCCAGCTTTCTAAAGCAACCGTGGGAAGCAAGGAGCTCTAGGCTGAGAGCTCAAGGATTCCCTGTTTACATCTAGCTCCATCTCTTTCCAACAGTGTCATTTGGTTGAGCCACTTCGCTTTTCTGAGTCTCCTTTCCTCATCTGAAAAACAGGATCACACCACCTCCTTCGGAGGATTCAAGGTGGAAATGGGAAAGTGTGAAACAGCTTCAGAAACTGAGGAATTCAGCCACCATAGGGTGTTGCTGATACCACTCAACCTCTTAGGAAATTTCGGTGGCTTTTGTATAGCCGCTGAGGCGAAGGGGATCCCTGGTTCCAGTTCTTCGTGCTTGTAGTAGGATTCTACACTCACACCCTTTGTTGTGTGACTCTCCCTTCCCACCACACTGATAGTGGGCTTGGTCACGTGACTGGCTTCGGCCAATGGCATGCCAGTGCATGTGACCAGAGCACAGGATTAAAAAGGTTTGTGCTGTTTGGCTTGGTCTCTTGAGCTCCTGTGATTGCCACGCTGGTTCAAGGAGAATGCGGAGTAGCCTTGAGCCCAACCCACAGTCTTTGAGAAAAACAAAGGCTTGTTGTTGTAAACCATGGAGTGTTTATGTGATTTGCTAGGCAGCATTACTGTGGTAATGGCTGACTAATATTGCCTCAAGGTCATCTCCAAGCAAATCTCCATTCACCTACTTCTCCAGTCCCATTCCCAACAACTCAGCTCCAGCCAGACCAGTCCCTTCAACATCCTGTGAAACTTAGCATTCCCTCTCACTCCCACTTGCCTCACTTAATGCGTTGTTTTCCATCCTGTTCTTCTTTTTTTAAATGCCAAAGTTTTTCCCTTTTCATTCTACCAGTCTGTACCAGCTATACCTATCCTGGCAAGGACAATTAAAGTACCACCTCCCTTTGGAAGCTTTCCTTCACTGCCCACCCCCACCCTGCCCCAGGGCAACCTCCATCCACGGAGCTCCTGCCCCTGCCCCTGCCAGGCTACGTCCTTCACAGATGCTGAGCACACTTCAACCAGCATCACCACTGGCTTAATCTTTCCAAACGAATGTCCGTGGCCTTCATCTGTCTGTGGCTTAGGAGTTTTCTGTTAAAGCATGGAATTGTGGTTGGGAAATACCTGTTAAATTATTGGAGAAACCAATCAACAGTAGTCCCTGTGTAACTTGCCACAGAACAGCCAACTTCCTTGAGATTGTGATTTGCAAGTCTAGCTTTAGGCCCAAGCTAGAAGCTAACAACTGGCATGGAGAAAAAGGCAATGCACTTCAGCGACCCAACAAGAGAGGGACAGTACATATGTGTCTCATGGGGCAAGGGGAAGAGAAGGGTGATGGCGTAGCCCTACTCTTATCCCTTCCCTGTCTTGTCCGAGTCCTTTCCCCATCTTTGTCTGTCTCACCGAGTGGCTAAATGGTAATGGCTTCTAGACTGTAAACCACCAACCACACAGCTGGAATCTAAATCGCCATGCTTATCTTGATTTTCATCTTTGTGTGGGTGCCCAGGGCTTTGTGTTTGTTGCTCAATAAATATTTAATGTCTGAAAGAATGAATGACACACTTTTTAAAACTTTGGAAAATTATTGTATTTGGCAGTTTTGGGACCCGTCTCCCTGAGTTCAGAAACATTTAAAAACTCCAACACCAACTATTTTGGGTTTGGGGTGATGATGGCAGAGACTTAAGGGGCCAATTGACAGACCTCTGCTGTTTGAGGGGCCTTCTGAGGCAAGGGGGCATCCATTAGAAAGCCCCGCTTTAGAAATTTCCCCTATACCGACACATCCACCTAGTGACAAAAACTTTGCATTAAAAAGCCCCTCTTTTATTTTTTTAAAGATTTCATTTATTTATTTTTAGTGAGTGGGGAGGGGAGGGAGAAAGAGAGGGAGAGAAACATCAATCAGTCCATAGGTTGCCTCTCACACACCCCCAACTGGGGACCTGGCCCCCTACCCACTAATGTGCCCTGACTGGGAATCAACAAACCTGTGACCTTCCAGTTTGTAGGTTGGTGCTCAGTCCACTGAGAGACACCAGCCAGGGCAAAAAAAAAAGTCCCTTTTTTAAAACTCAGACACTCCTTTGAGGAGACAGATCACTCAAGTGAATGCTCAAGAACTTGGTTGGGGGATAGGCAGAGGGAAAGACTTTGCTCAAGGCCAGGCTCCCAGATCTGAGCTGGTGACAAAGACAGAGATCCAATCCAGGGCCAGGGAATGAACCTTGAAAGGTTGGTTTCAAGACAGCTGTTCCTCATTCTGCACCTTATCTAAGACCCTGGGGCACTGAGAGGCCCAGATATGGAGGGGTGGATGATAATGAGTCTCCCTGTGATTCCTAGGCCTGCATCCATCCATACCTTCATGGGAGTGGAAAGGAGTAGGTGTTGGTTTACTTTAGGTGGGAGAGATCTGCTTCCTTGGCTGTGAACGCCTTGTAGGGTGGGGTTGGGGAAGGAGGGAGTCTGGAGGAAGAGAGTCCCTGCATCACTGTGCCTCAAGCCCATTCTGCAGGGAAGGCCCAGGTCCCTCAGGGCACAGAGGCAGGGGCCAGGATTAAGCCTGCTGTGTGGGATGCAACTGGGCAGGGATAAAAGGAGGAAGGAGGCAAGTGCTGAGTTAAGGAGTCACAAGTCCCAGGGAGTGACCTAGCGCTCTGTGGGGCCCACCTGAGCCCTGCATCTTCAGGATTTATGCAGTTGCTGTGCCTCCTTGGGGCCCTGCCTCCTAGCTCAAGTCACGGGATTATTTATTCCTGCTCTTGTCAGCTGAGAGGACTGAAATCAACTCCAGCTCACTCACCATACAAGGGGGCAAGTGGGGACCAGGCAAGAGCACACGTGTGTGTGTGTAGACAGACAGGCCAGAATGGCCACAATACAAGCCTGCAAACTCCACACTAGACCCAAGCACCCAGTCCTGGCAGCGCCTAGGGAATTGTGGAGGTTATTTTAAGGTTGTTTCCACGTCCTTATCTGTCCCGCCCCCATCCAACAAACAGTCAGACAGAAAAACAAACAGGCCAGTGGCCCGGGCTGTTCTCACGGAGAGGCAGACCCTCCCTTCACCCACTCCCAGAGTCTTTCTAACCAAATTCCTCCAGACAGGGCCCCTGCACTTCTGTTCATTTTATCCCAAGGGGATACTACTTCTGTCTATTCTGAAAAGCTCTTCCCCCCATTGCTTTTTCCTCCTCCATTTCTCAGAAATGCACTGGCAGGGCCCTAAATAGGATGGGGTGGGGCAGTTGCTGGCCAGGTGAGTCCCAGCACTTCCTGGGCTGAGCTCTTTATCCTGGCCTATTGGGTCAGAGATCCCAAGGCTGACTTTTATTTTGCTGTAGGGTAATTTGTTGCCTCTGTAGGAAACCCTCCCAGAAACATTGGATTCTGGTCTCTGCAGAGAAGGAAGCATTACAAAAAGAAGAACTAACGCAGGAGATAAGAGGTCCATGAGGGAAGGAGAGGCCTTCTAGGTGTGCCAGGCCCAGCTGGGGAGTAGGGGACTTGCAGAAACAGAACTGTAAGACTGATGTAGTCAACAAATGCTTACTTGGCGGTTACTGTGGGCCAGGCACCATTCTAGGCATCGAAGAATAACAGGTGAACCTCACAGCCTGGTCTGGCCCTCAGGGAGCTTAAATGCTAGTTGGAGGGGAGAGAGAAGGAGGGAGGTGTGGCTGGAGCAGAGCAAAGAGGGAGGAGGGTGATGAGGCTGATGTGGAGCCCAGGGCACAGTGGGCCTTGTGGGCTCTTACCAGTTCAGATTTTATCCTGAACAAACTGGGAAGGACAGGAGAGAGGGTCCCTGGAGTCCACAATCTGTCAGTGGGAGGAAAGTCTCTTATGATGTGGGGGTCTGGGGGGAATGCAGTGTCCCACTTAGGGAGTGGGGGACAGGGGCTTCAAAGGAGCCAGTAGGCCTGGTCCAGGCTTCCCTCTCTCCCCAGAGCCCCTTCCCTCTTCTCTTTTCTGTTTACTAATACCCCCTCCTCCCTGCCTGTCTTTCTAGTTCCCACCTTCTTTCCACACTCCCTCTCTGGCCTTCCAGGTGCTAGGCAGCCTCTGCCTCCCCGTCTGACTCAGGTCAGGGCCGTTCTGGAGCTGGGACTTCAGGCCCTTTGGTTAGTTACACAGCACAGACAGCCCCAGCTCAATGAAGATGTGACCGAAAACCTCATGGGTCAATAGAGCCCTGGTCTGAGAAGAGGAGCCCTCCAACCCTTTCCAGTCCCTTTGTTCCCAAAGCAGGCTGGACATTCTCAGAACAACATACTGAGCTGCAAGAGACCAAAAACCCATTAGACAATCAATCAGTCAATCAATCAATCAAGTCATCATTCAATTAACTAGAGGGGCAGGGACAAAGTTCCAACTGAGAGTTTCACTAATTTGGAGAATTTGTGGATGTTTAATCAAGCTGGAAACGCTGCCTTGATCTGGGAGTAAAAATGTCCTACAGGAGACCACTTGGTGGTTTTTGTGTTTTTCGTAGAGAAGGGGTAGGAGACAGGATCTTGCAGCTTGATTATTTGGGGTGGGGGCTAGTGAATGAATGGGAAGGTGGGGGGAATCTCTGTCTTCTTCCTCATGGGTAACTCTCTGCTTCCAATTCAAATGGCTTGCGTTTAGGGGGAGAGGTGCACTCCACCCGCCCGACCTTAAGAGTTGGCAGCTTGGGTTCAGCCCAGTCCCTGGAGAGGGTGAAGTAAGTCCCACCCTGCCCCACCTCCTCAACTCCATCTCTCGGTCTCTCTCCCTCTCTCCAGGCTCCCTTCAGTAATGTCCGCTCCAGCCGGCTCCTGAAGGACTAGAGTGAGAGGAGAGGGATCATCGCAGCCCCCTGGGGCCCAGAACACCCCAACAGCGACCAGCGTCTGACGGCAGAGCCAGGACCCAGGTGCCCTGGGGGGCCGCCCTGAGCCTTTCTTTGACCCACTCGGGAGCCAACCACCCTCACCGTCCTGAACAAAGCTGGTGGCATGACACCTCTATAAAAGTCCCGCGGGCTTCCCACGCCGCCCCTCCTGCCCGGGTCCACCACGCAGCCCATTCTTCCCGGCCCAGGCCGAGTCGCCAGTGTCTCCCCTCCTGTCCACCCCTCCCCCAGCGCGGAAGCACTCTGTTCGCGGTTTCCCGGCGGTCCCGCTCCTGCCGCCCAGTGACTAATGCTGCAGGTTGAGCAACTCGCCGGCTTTGGCGCCCCAGAGACGGCGGGTCATTACCCCTCCGTTTCGCGCAGGGCCGTGGCCTTGAACTTGCCGGGACCGTGCCGATTCACCCAGTCCGGCCGGCCGGGCTTTGCACCCCGAGTGCGCGCGCCCTGCTCCTCTACCCCTGCCCGAGGACCCGTGGCCGGGCCTTGCTCGTCCCCGGGGACGCGGGCACCGCGTGGCGCTCGGGAATCCCCAGACTCTCCAGGTTAGAAAGGCAGGGCGACTCGTCGCGCCCAAAGTCCAGTAGGGAGACTGCAGGGAGAGAGGCGCCCGCGAAGGCGAAGACGGGGTGAAATGCTTGGCCCTGTCCGCCTTCCGAGCTCAGCGTCTGCAAATTCTCGAAGGTCGGGTGTCTTTGTGGGTGCTGTTTGCATCTCTGTTAGAGGTGAGGGTGCTCGGAGGCACATACCCGCGCGCGCGCGCACACACACACGTTCACACACACTCCTCCAGGCCTCTGCTAACTCTCGGCGATCTCACCTTCCTCTCCCTCACGTGACTCTTAATGTCGCCTCTCTTTGCTGCGCTCTCTCCCGTATCCTTCCAGCTTCGACCGCCCGCGCTGTCAGGGCCTACAGCTTTCTCTGTCCGTCTGTCTGTCTCTCTGTCACCCTCTCTCTCCCTCACTTGGGGTGTTTATTTAATTGTTTTTCTGAGCGCCGCAGCAGGCTCTCCCGCCGTCAAACTCTGCTATCCCCACTCTGCCTGTGTAATTTAAAGCTATAGTTAAATTATGACTTCTCCGGACCTGTTGTGGCACCTACGCCTAAGCCTAATTAAATGATCACATCCATTCTGAAGGCAGCTCTCTTCTCCCCTCCAACGTTAATTACAACATAAGAGGCTTTAATGGCCCGCCTCACCTCCAGCTCCTGGAAAGAAAGGTCAGGCGATTAATTTTCGTCATTAATCTTTTCCCAATGTGGACACTGTGCTGTCACCGGAGCCTATTAAACCCCCTTTGTCCCCCCTTCCAGTCTCTGTCGCCCCTCACCCCCTCCTCCCTGAGTGACTGCAGAGAAGGAAAATATTTAAGAATCACTTTGTCTCTCTGGCTTTTTTTTTTTTTTCTTTTTCTGGAGACAGCTTCTCCTTGGGGGTCTTGGGGGTGGGATAAGGGGGAGGCACCAAGTTCATTTCCCTGTGGCTTTAGACTGAACCTCTGAAGACCGTTCCTGTCTAAAGTGTTATGAATTCAGGAGTCAGGCTGAGGATCAGAGAGGCAGAGTCTGTGGCATTCCATCACTTCTGGGAGGGCGGAGGGACAGATGAGGACAGGGCTGCCACTTGTCCATCCTCCACTTGGATCCTCATAATAAAAATTAGGAATGGTTGACACAGGGCTTTATGGTCTAGTACAGACAATTTTTTCTGCGGTGTTCTAGATTCCATCCTCACGGCAGCTCACTGTCCCTTTCCTCCTTCCTCCCCCGCCTCCCCTGCAACTTCAACCCCCTTCAGTGAGGAATCATCTAGATCTCCAGATTCCCACAGTCACGGGGGTCAACTTCCTCTGGGGAAGCTGATTCCAGACACCCCTGCCCCCGCCCCAGGAACTGGGTGTCCTCCAGGGTTGGTGGTGGTCCTGGGCTCAGAGTGAGGAAGAGTGAGGGGACGGGCAGCAGAATGGGTAGCAGACAGGGAAGGGCTGACCGAAAGGCTGAGGGGCGTGTGGGGGGCAAGGGGATTGAGGAGGCCCTGAGGGTGTGCTTTCCCAGGCCCCAGATTCCAGCAGCAGGCCAAAAGGAGGGGGATGGAGGAGTGTGAATTGGCTCTCTGCAGACAGCTTTTCTTCCAATCCCAGAATTTATTTGATTTAAAATTCTAATCCAGAAGAGAGTCCGCAGGAAGTGGAGGGGGCGAGGCTTGGCCAGGAGAAGCTGAGAACTGGCAGGAGCATGAGGGTGCAGGTGTGAGATGTGCCAGCGACACACGAGCAGCTCACAGCCTGGCCCTGGCCCTGCTCTCTGTCCCATGGGGGAGGGCACCAGGGGCCGGGAAAACGGGGTGACGATTAGAAAGTGATGAAACTGGAGGGGTGGGTTTACGTGGAGGGTGAGAGTCCAGGCACCTGAACTTATGACCCCAGAGAGGCAATGGTCCTCACCCCTTCACAGTCAGGGCCCGGAACACACCAGCCACACCCTACTCTGCTCCCTGGTACATTCACTCTTTCTGTCCAAGGAGATCCAGCCGCACACACTCTCCCTGTCTAAGGAGAGTCAAGGATCCCCTGGGGTGTCTTGGAACACAAACCTCCATGAGAGCTGAATTAGTCATAGTCGTCCCTCAAAGCCCAGAAACCCAGGGCTGCTGCGATTTCTAGAGCTTCTGGCCCTAGGAAGAAAGATGTTAAGTAGGGAGGGGGGATGTCATTGAAACCCAAGACCGACTCGCCAGCCAAGAGAAAAGGGCAGCCTGGCCCAGCGTTCACTGACCCTGAACGCCTGATGATGGGAGTCCAGCCAAAGTTGTGCTCCGCCTTCCAGTTCTGGATGGCGGCAGGGGATGGCGGGGAATCCAATTTGCAAAAGGGACTTGGAAGACCCCACCAGTCACCAGAGTTGCTTTGTGTCTAGCAAGGCTGGTTGTGCCCAAGTCACCAGCTTTTGAAAAGAAGAAAGTTCTAGGGAACTCCAGAAAGGTTGGCCAGGACCCAGGAGGCTGAGATCCCTCCCATAGAGGCCTTCTTTCTAGGAAGTGTCCCCTCTCCCCTCCACCTCCCCGTCCCAACTCCTCCTGCCATCCGTATCTTCCTGTGGCCCAGGATCAACCCTCCCAGTCCCGAGTCAGCCTGATGCCCTCCCTCCCCTAACTCCACCCCAAGGACATTGGGGACATCACGTCCACAGAGCCCTGCGCAGTGGATAATAATAATTAATAACCATTAGGAACAATAAGGAGAATACCAGTGCCCAGTCAGCCCAATGTGCAGCCTCGGCTTTTTTCTTTCTTTCCTTTTTTTTTTTTCTCTCCAATGAAAACAATGATTTGACTTTGAAGAAAGTGACTTTTTTAAGGTGAAAGCTGGATTGAGTTTCTCATCTGCCCCCCTCCCCCTCCTACCGTCCCCCTTCCCTTCTGAGCTCCTCCTCCCATGTTGCCCCCCATTTTTCTCTCTCCCTTGTTTCTTTTTCTTTTAATACTCTGCGTTCTATCATGCAAATCCCCTTTCAAATTATGAGAGTATTAGAGCCATCAACGGTAATGTCACCGCCACAAAATGAGAGTGGGGACTTAAGCACCTAACGAACAATGAAATGTGCGAGCCCTGGGACAGGACAATTAAGAACTGGGCTTAGCCAGCCAGGGAAATTTATTGCTATCAAATCCATATTTCTATTTTCCCCCTGAACAGTAACCTATTTGAATATGATTAAAGGGTTTCATTACGGCAGAGAGAAAGGCCCGTGTCCTATGGTTCCTGGTGAGCTCACAAACACAGGCTGGAGCTGGGGTGCCCCTCTGAGGGTATGAGTGGGAGAAAGTGGGGGGCAAGGTCGTGGAGGACCCCGGGGTCCAGAAATGGAGCGGCAGGGAGCTGGCTCCCGGTACAGATAGGTCTGGTGGGGATAGCAGTTGACTAGAAATGAGGACTGAGAGTCTCAATTTCTCTCTTCCAAGAAGGTGCTGGAAGTTTCCATTAGCAGGTGGGGAGACTGAGGCATTGGGAGGAGGAGCAAGTTAACGAAGGCCACTCAAATTAGTGAGAGTGGTCGATCAGGGATTGGCTCCAAAGCCAAAGTTAGTCTCCACCCCCTGTCCCCCATCACCATCCTCCCCTTATTTTTTCCTTCACATATTGCCCACCCCCCCAACTCCAGTGCTGAATGTTGTAAGATACACTAGAAATACGAGAAGCCTTCCCAGTTTGTGAAGATTTACAGTCCGGGGGAGCTGGTGAGACTAGACAGAGGAGCACAGGGGGTGAGAGCAGCTGGAGACAGTGGCTGCTGCGCGTCAGGATGAATGGTGCCAAATCCCAAAGTGAGCAAGCCCTGGGGGGCTCAGGATGGGTTCAGGGGAGCCGGGGCAGGCTGGAAGACCTGCAAAGCTCTGCTCTAACACAAACAGATGGCAAAGAACTTTTCTCCCCTAGAAGCCTGCACATTATCACCCCGCTCCGTGGCAGAACCTTAATCAGATCCGGCCGTTGTCCCACCGGCTTTCCCAGCTGCGCCGGAACCAGTAACGCTCAGGAGAAGGACATCACCGGCAGCCACGCCGCTCCCGAGCCTGTGAGCGTTCGCTCGCCGTTCCAGCTGTGCAGAGCCTGCACAGGCCTGTTCTCGTGAAACCCTCAAAACAACCCAATGAGGGGTGGGGGCGGAGCCCGTGTGTGAGATTCAGCGAGGTTAAATAACTTGGGCCAAGTCACTCAGGTAGTAAACGACAGAGCTTTAATTCGAACCCAGGTCGGTCTGGCTCTAACGCCCACGCTCTCACATGTGTGGTGCTGGTCAGGGGGTGCTGCTGCGCACACTTTGGCCCAGCCAGCTGCTCCCGCCCCGCACCTGTGGCAGCTTCCTTCTTGCTAGAAGCTCTGAGGAGAAGAACAGTGGCGTAGCCAGACAGATCAGCTGTATTAAGCCCGGCAGTCGGAGGGTGACGGATGTCGTGCGCGATCACACTCAGCCGCAGTGCACACGCATACCAGCGAATGGAGGGTCCTACACAATGGGAAACAATGCAGTCCTGAGCTGGGAGGAGGCCGAGGTGGGCCTCGACATCGCAGGATCTGGAGGCAGAGCCCTAGCCTCCCACATGGGCCCTGGCCATGAGGGAGAGGAGAGGCCTGGAAAGGGGCAGCCGGCAGGGCGTGAGGACCTGAGAAAGGTCACAGGCTGAGGGGTATGACTACGCAAAGGGCGGGGTCTGAGCTCCTTCAGCCTTTGGCTCCTTGTCTCACTCCTATGACACGTACCCTTCTTTCCTCTGGGACAGCCCCAAGTTTCGTACCTGGTACTTCCAGAGATGCAGTCTTTCATCCTGGGAATCTGGTAAAGTGGCAGGGCTAATATTCGGATCTACCCTGTGTCATATGGGGCTCATTCTCTGCCAACCTATGCTGGCCTGGTACACCCCAAACTTGGGCACCACCAGGGCAGGGGAGGGTGGCATGGGAAGGGTTGGCTGAGGATGGGAGGAGCTCCCTTCTGGTGCCTAGAAGCACCCTTCTGAGCTCTCCTTCCCTTCCTTCTTTGTCCATCTGCACCCTTCTTCCATTATACTCCCCAGAGACAGCTTCTTTCACACGCTCCTTCATTGCTCCTGCATCCACCCGTTCCACAAATACCAAGCATGTGCTGGGCTATAAAGATGTTTCCATAGCATCCTTGTTTCCAAGAAGCTCATCCTCTATTAGAGAACTGGGCATACACACAGCAAAGAATAATGACTGGGCAAATGAGGGACAGGTTCCAACTGGGCACAACCACCCTCTAAGGTTGGCAGGACAGATATTGTCCCCATTTGAGAGGTAAGCCAACTGAGGCTCAGACAGCTCAACTGAATATCCCAAGGTGGTGGCCAGGGTGCAGAAACAAAACTCTGATAAGCTATTTGGCATTTCCATCCCTCCCTACTTCCTTCCAGTCCTTCCTTCCCTAAAATCACCTAATCTCAATATTCAGTCTTTGCTTCTGTTCATCTACCCACCCAAGGGTGTTGGTTCAAATGATAAGCTTATTTAATCACCAGTCAGAATGGACACTGGTCATAGCAATGGAGCAGAGTCCTGAGGCCCCCTGCTGGGCCCAGTGCTAATGTTTAGTTGCTGAATCTTGGGGAGTTCCAGCAAATGACAGGGCAGTGGCTAGGGTGGTGGGGGGTGTGGCATTAGTTAGGCTAGGAGCAACGACTCTTCACTAACCAATGCAGAACTTGAAACAACCAGTGCAGGCCTCCTGGTATATGCCACCCAACTACCAGCATTACATCCACCCATCTGTTCATTCATCCATCCACCCAAGAGCCCCATCAATCCATAAACCCATCCCATCCAACCCCACTCGCTAGTATGCTCTGGGCACTGTGGGGGAGTGGCTGTGGAGTACAAGATAGGCTTTGTTTTCTCTAGGAGCTTCCACTTGAGTTGAGAAGCCAGGACAGATCACCCAAATGTCCAACAACCCAAGAGGTGTCTCAGGGCAGTGCGGACCGGCTACTGGTACCTACCTAAAGGGGTTCAGAGCAGACCAAGAGCGTGTGTGTGGAGGAGGCCCAGAGGCTCCCAGAGCACCACAAGCCTTTGCACTGGAATTTTGAGCAAATGAGGATAAATCTCCCAACTTCTCCTTGGCCCAGCCTCCTGGGGGCATCACATGCTTCTTCTCTAGCCAGAAGGTCCAGGTCTGAATATTAGTTTGCAGTGGGCCCGCCTACTACACTCTGTGTGCCTCAGAAACTAGAGAGCTTAGACACATAGAAGCTGCTGGCTGCTGGCTCCCACCCTGACCTCTCTCTCTGGCAGGAACTTGCCTTCTGCAAGGAAGGAGCCAGCCTGTGGTTGGGTTCCCAGCTCTCCCTCCTCTCCCTTTTCTCCCCGTCTCTTTCCTTCCTGGGGCTGTCAGTTTAATGGACAGGTGTTTAATTCCAGCCTGTCAGGCGCCTGGAAATGCCAGCATCACTGCACATCAGTTTGTGGAGTTTGCTCTTAAAAGAACAGTGAGAAGCTGAACTCTGCTGTCTGCAGCTCAGCCTTCTCTCTCTCTGTCTCCAATCTCATCGGACACCCCCTTTCCCACTGATGTTTTCCACGGGGGCAGCTGAGCTCAGGGAGCCTGGCAGAGGAGGCAAAGAGCCTCCAAAGCCTCCAGTGGGGATCAGGTTCCCAAGTGCTAGGTGTCATCAATTACGTCCCTGGCATGCGCTGGGCCTGCTTTTTAACTATTAAAAGCATGTAATAGCTAAAGCACACTGCTCCTGCAGCCCCGGGGCGAAGAGGCAGCTGTCAGATTCCCCAGCCAGCACTGCTCATGCACGAGACAGCAACTGCAGGCTCACCTCTGGCCTGGGGGACACATGAAAGCAGCCCCACGAATCCGCCGTGGAGTTCTGGGAGCTTGGACATGGGGGTCTGTCTGGAGTTCACTGTGTAATTCTCCCCTCAGAGGACTTGCCACTCGACTCCTCTATCAGTCTCAGAGCTGGGGCGAGGGGCATGCCAGAGGTCGCACAGGAGGGCCTATCTTTGGGGGTGACAGAGGAAGCTTTAGGAATTGGGTCAGGAGAGGGGCCTCTGGGGTGTAACCACTGCAGCCAGCAGACAGAGCTGGACAGCCCGACCCAGGCAGCGAAGGCAAGTGCGTGGCCTCTCGGAGGGCTTTGGGCTCATGCTGGCACCCAGCTTCCCCTGCGCTTCCCTTCCTGCCCCCCCCCCCCATGCCCACTGCCCTCCTGCTCGCTCAGCTATTTCTTTTGGCTTTGACGCCTGCTACCTGTCTCCCCCACCAGACCGCCACCACCCACATGCCCCGACGAAGCATCACGGTTCCTAACGAAACGGAACCACTGCCAGATGAAATATATTACTATTAAATACTTAATTCTTCTAGTGAGCAGAGAGCAGGCAGTATGAATACGATTATTAAAGAAAATTACTTTGGCTGATCAGATATTTCTGCATACTAATTTCTGACCCCTCTTCCCTAACTCCCGCTTCTCGTCCCTTAGAGACCAGGACAGATAAAATTCCATCACAAATAGCTGATTGTCGAGGCTTGCATTAAAAATCACATTTTCGCCCTGCCTCTCTCTCTCTCTCTCTCTCATGTCTTCTCTATGCTGATGTCCTTGCTGGAGAAGGGGTGTCCCTAGAAAAAAGCGACCGCTGGACAACATCTAGGGAGACCCTGATCCCTCCATCTCCTCTTTATCTCTCCACAGTTTCTCCAGTATCAGTAGATCTACTGTTCCAACCAGTTCCCTAAATGGGCACAAGACCGGCCCTGCAAGCACAAGGGACTCCGCTCTCAGCTCCTCCAACATGCCACCACAGCCTCTTGCTCCAGTGTTCTGTGCTTAGGAGCTCGTTGGGGCTGCCCACCAACCCAGACGGCTGGCTGCACTGAGTGGGGATGTCGACTGTTCAGGAGGACCTGGACGTGTGACTGGAGGCCCCACCCCAAAAGGTAGGGACGTTCTAACTTCAGAGCTTGTGATTGGCCAAGCTTTAGGTCTCTTCGTAAACCTCTGGGGAATGCAGAGTGAGGGGAGTCGTTCGTTCACCCATTAAAGTCAGCCGACATTTATGTGTGTATAGATGTATAAATGTATCTCCAACGTCTGACTCAAAATGACACAAACTTGCTCTGCCTTGGTTTTCACACCCGCAAAATGGGGATAATCGCCATACCTACTTCATATAATTATTGTAAGAACACGAGTTAATGTACAAAAAGTACTTAGAACACTACCTGGCACTTAAGAAGTGCCATACAAGGTTAACTATCATTACTATCATTGTTTCTAGTGTAGTTATTGATATATATAATTAAAAAAATGCGTTCTCACCACCTCCTCATGAATGACTTGCCCCATCAGAGCGAGTTTCTCTAGGCTTCCTTCCTAGATTCTCACTTGGCTTAACTAGGTCCTTAATGCCTCCCAGGCCCCCTTCACAATGACTCCTGAAACTCACTCTGAGCCCCTCAGCCCCATTTCAGACCACTGGTGCCAGAGGTAAGACCAGGATTGTGGCAATCAGGAGTGGTGAGGGGAATGTGCTAAAAATATACTCATTCCCCACAATCCCAGGAGCCTCCAATTTACCTGCTTTTGTAAAAAGATGCTTCCTTAGGTGTCATGGGTGGAAGGTATAATTACAGCCTGGGAATGCTAATTCCGTTGCCCCTGATACGTGGATCACAGCTCTGCAGGGCTCCTGTTCCCCCACAGAGCCTTGGGAGGGGAATGGGCCGGCAGCCCGAGCGAGTCGCAGTGGGAGGCAGTGCCAGGCCTGGAGGTCTGCAGGGAGGTGCCCTTCAACCAGAACGTGCTGCGGGACTGTGGGGCTGGATGAGACCTGGAGGGCATGCCCTCTCTTACCTGGCGACCCTCGGGAAACCCCTGGGAGACTGGGGCTGGAGGAAGTATATACCCCTGGACACAGGACCCGACAGCCTTGCGGGGAAGTGAGAACCCTGAGTTCCTGTGTCCTGCTCCCTGTCTCCCTGTTCCCACCATGCTGCCTTCTTCATTCTATTCTCAACGCAACAGCCAGAGGGATCCCCGTAGAACCTAAGAGAGGGTTCCCTACCTTACTCCGAATCATCCCAGTAGCCTCAAGGCCTACCTACCCGCTTCCTGCTCCGTGTTCCTTCACAGAGCTCAGCAGCACCTGCTAGTGCATGTGTTTTATTTCTTCCTTTTCATTTAGTGTGTATCCCTCACTGGGGCAAGGTGTGTGTCCCCCACGTGACAAGGGCCTTCATTTTTTGTTTGTTTGTTTGCTGTTTTGTTTCCAGGGCTCAGAACAGTGACAGGCCCATAGTCTGTGCCCATTAAGAGTTTGTGAATGAATGTGACTCTTCAGGAAGGATTTCCAAGCAACTGGAAGAGTAAGTGCAAAGCGCAGAGGCACGGGGAGGGCCCCACGTGTTCGGGAAACTTGAGTGGTTCTGTATGCTTAGTGCACAGGATGCTCGTGGAAGAGAAGAGATGAGAGCAAGGTGGCACGTCATCTCTCTGTGAAGGGGACACAGAGGAGGGTGGTGACATGATCAGATCTGTGTTTCTGAAAGATCCTGGGGCTAGTGGGGAGTGGATTAGAGTTGAGCAAGACCAGAGGCAAGAAGACCAGGAAGGAAGTTGCACAGGCATGCAGGAGCGAGAGGATGAGGTCCTGAGCCAAAGCCGGGGTTGTGTGGTTGGAAGTGAGTTTCCAAGGGAAGCATGGGGGTCTGGAGTGAGAAGCAAGGTGGCAGGCCACCTCCTTCTTCTCCAGAACAGGTGTTCCTGCTCCCCAACCCCAGCCAGGCTGTACCCAACTCTGCCCCTAGGAGCCCCCTCCCTTGCCTCTGGCCCTATCTAAATTCCACCCGTCCTTCAAAGCTCACCCCAACCCCTGCCTCTGCCTCTGCATCCTCTCTATCACACTGATGTCCTCTGAATGACTGGCATTCCTCATCGGCCACTCTTGTCATTGCCTGTCCCCACCTGTCACGTAAACATCTCATGAGAGCTTTTCTCATGAGCTTTCTGAGGACTGTGGTATTCCTGTTACAAGCCCAGCAGAACTGCACAGCCGTTTAGAGCCTGGGACTTTGCCTCTGGCAGTCTTGCATTTAAATCCTGAGTCTCCCACTTAGCAGTTAAGTGACTTTAGGTAAGTTACTTCCCCTCATGTAAAATGGGAATAAAAGTATTGCCACCTCACAGGGTTGTTCTGAGGACTCACTGAGCTGGTGCGTGGGATAGAGATTAGCACAATGGGAAGTGCATCTCCGCATCCCCTAGCACTCTTCCTCCTCCAGCCTGCAGTTCACGGACCTGGACGCATTTAGCCAACTGCATGGTGGCGGCTGACTCTGTCTCCTCCACTAGGCCGTGAACACCATGACGGCAGGAGCCAGCACGGCCCCGCACAGCCCCTTGACATAGTCACAGTTGTTAAATAAATATGTGCTGAATGTATGGAGTGTTGGATTATTAAACACTTAGCATGTTGAATTCAATGGAAACTAAGATGCCAAAGACAGAATCGTAGCCAAATTGACCATGGTTCTTCCCAGGAATTCCAGCGTCCTGTGGGAGGTCAGACAGAGTGGACTTCCTTGGATGCCGGCGGGCAGAGTGACCTGGAAGTGGCAGGCAGGTGGGTTTGTTTCATCACTCCCTTTCCTAGAAGGGAGAGGTGGAGGTCAGAGGAGCCAGGAGCTGGGAGCTGGGGCCCAGCCTAGGGCAAGGAGGGTGCAGCCTGCAGAGGGACCTACAGGCAGAGGAAGGGGGCTGCCTGGCCCTCACCCCAACTCTGAGTGGAAGATTCTGGGCTCAGAGGCAGGAGCTCGGCCTGCCAGACCCTCTGGGGAGCTGGCAGGCCTGAGCCTCCGTGGAGCACTAGTCCCAAGGCTGTATATACACAGGGCTGGGAATGTTTATTTTTCCTTATTGACTTTCTCCAAATAAACCCCTGGCCAGCAGAAAGGGGCTCCCAGCAGCAGCTGTTTACTCAGTGTTTGTGATAAAGAGGCTTCTCCATAGCAACAGGTGGCCACGCAACTCTCCGAAAACATGTAGGGCCTTGCCACAGGGCTGTGTGAACTCCAAGGGGGAGAGAAAGAGGCAGAGGAAGGAAGGGAGGGAGGAAGGAAGGAAGGAGAAAGGGAGGGAGGGAGGGGAGGAGGGAGGAAGTCAGACCAGGAGCCTGGGGGCTGGTGAGTGAGCAGAGAGGGAGACAAAGAAGAAAGCCTTGAGGAGTTTAGAGGGTTCTGTCCCCAGGGAGGCTTCTGCTTCTGGAGGAGGGACGAGTGCAGCAAGTGATGTGTCTGCTGGGTGTGGGGTAGCTCTGAGCAGGAGCTCCTGGCAGAGGAGCCACTCAACGTGGGCTGTGTGGCCTAGTGGCACTGTGAGTCTAAGCAACTGTGTATTCAAGTTACTGTGTGTGTGCCCTTCTGCACTCAGTTCCTAGGGCAGCCGTGTTACCACAGCGGGAATCCGCTCTCTTACAGCTCTGGAGGCCAGAAGTCTGGGATCAAGGTTGGGGGACACTTGCTCCTGCTGGAGGCTCAGAGGGAGAGTCTGTTTCATGCCTCTCTCCCAGCTTGAGGTCACGGCCAGCGATCCTTGGCTTGCAGACGGATCGCCCCAGTCCTGGCTCCCAACATCACCTGGTGTTCTTCCCTGTGTGTCTCTGTGTCTGGGCCTAACATTTCCCTTCTTGAAGGACACTGATCATTGGGTTTAGCGCCCACCTTAACCCAGTATGGCCTCATCTTAATTTGACTACAAGTGCAAAGAGCCTATTTCCAAATAAAAGCATGTTCACAGGTACCAGAGGTTAGGACTTCAACATATTATGGGGGGAGCTTGTGCCCACTCCAGGGGACACCCGCGTGAGGGCAGGGCTGTCTGTCAGTAAAGCGAGGGTGAGGAATCACACGTGGGACTTAGAAAGCAGACAGCCCCTTCATGTCCTCACTACTCCTTCTGCAAAAGAATGAGGTGGTGGATCTGGGGACTCTCACTTGGGTGACGCCCTCAGGCAGCGGGACAGAAGGACGTGAGACATCAGGAGTGGTGCCTGGGTTGTGTCCTACATTTTAGTTGTGTGACCTTGGACAATTTGCTTCCTCTCTCAGCACCTCCGTGTCCCCGTTGGTCCCGATAGCTCCCACCTCGCAGAGCTGTGAGCATCATTCGGCTCTTGCACAGTGCCTGGCACATAGCAGGCAATACTCCAAGTATGGGCATTTCGGTTATATTTCACGGCCTTGGCATTTTCATCAGGAGCGCATGGAAACGTACCTGGGAGTGCCACACTGGGCTGGTGCCCACTCCTGGAGACAGCAGCCTCTGTTCCAGAAGGTGGCACAGACACCCGGGCCCCAAGGGGGGCATGATTCAGCATGGGCAGGTCCCTGGTAGAGTCTGTCCCAGAGACCTGGCGCCGGCAGGAGTGTCGGCAAGGATCTTGCAGCTAGACACCGGGCCCCCACCTGTGCAGGCAGAGGCACACCTGCACCGCCTTCCAGGTCACCGAGTGGGTTTACCTGAGACTCAGGCCAGATCGCGTTGCTGCAACCATTCAGCAGCTGAAGTGTGTGGAGGGAGATGGTGACCAGGCTGAAAGCATACGCACACACACAACCTCACAGAGATAGATGCATGACTCACACACACACCTCACACACACCTCACACACACACACACACCTCACACACACCTTACACACACATAAACACATCTCACACCATACACACCTCACACACACATATACACCTCATACACACACTATATACACTTCACACACACACATACATACCTCACACACTATACGCACCTCACACACACACACACACCTCACACACACACCTGACACACACACCATACATACCTCATACATACACATACACACCTCACACACATACACACCTCACACACACACCTCACACACACTATACACACCTCACACACACACCATACACACCTTATACACATGCACACCTCACACACACATACACACCTCACACACACACCATACACACCTCATACACACACTATATACACTTCACACACACACACATACCTCACACACTATACACACCTCACACACACACACCTGGCACACACACCATACATACCTCATACATACACATACACACCACACACACATACACACCTCACACACATCTCACACACACACCTCACACACTATACACACCTCACACACACACACACCTCACACACTATACACACCTCACACACACACCACACACACCTCACACACACACCTCACACACACACACACCTCACACACTATACACACCTCACACACACACCATACACACCTCACAGACACAGCACACAGACATATACACCTCATACAACCTCACAGATACACCCCCCCCACACACACACAAACAGAGGGTGGCACAAAAACTTCAGCCCCATGGGGCATCTCTAATCCCATGGGTACCAAGGGTCCACACCCAAACCTATTAGTTCATGCACTAATCTTTCTTGAACAACTACTGTGCTCTCGGGGCTATTCTAGTCGCCAGAGAAACAGCAGGGGACAAACCATGGAGATTACACTGTGATCAGGGAGACAGTAAGAAAAACGAATAAGGAAATGGTATTCTCTATAAGAAAGAATTTAGGGCCATGGAGGAAGGAGGAAAGGGGCGTGAACCGCTGCAATCTCAAATGCGTCTCCTCCTCCTTCCTCCCCGGGGTTCCCTCTTTTCCCCCAAAGCCAGGCTGTGAGCCAGAGCCTGCAGCACCCAAACCTGCCGCTCTCCCCTGGGCCAGCAGACTGGGCTGGGGATGCGGCCAGAGTCGGACATTAGCCCAGCGGCTCCTGGCCTGGCTAGTGGGGCATGGCCTCTAGCACAGCCCCGCAGCCGCCAGCCCTGCGGGGGGCGGGCCTGCGCTGCACTGTGCTGGGGATCTGTTGCTCTCCGACTACAGCGTGTCATCCCCCTCGTTGCTATTCTAATCCTCATTACGGGGACATGTCCTGGCACTCAACAACAACCACACAGCGCTGTGCCACAGCCCCGTGGGGAGACGGGGCATTTTTCTGGAGCTGCCGGAGAGAACAGTCAGAGCACCGTGGGGAGGCGGGGTGGGGGTGGGAAGAGTTGATGCCTTCTGGACTTTTTTGCAGAGGGTGGGCGCAGTCCCTACTGAATGTCAACTTTTTCTCTCCCTTGTCCTCCCAGCTCCCATTATCATCTTTATCAAGGAGAACGCAACTAAATGTTTTTACTCTAGGCCTGTGCCTGCCACCCACTAATCCAGGAGGCCTTCAGAGCCAGCCCTGCGCTTGGCTCATTTCTCTTTGCAGCCAGGCACCTGCAACGGTGCTGGGCACATAGTAGGTGTCCCATAAATGCTCCTTGAAGGGGTAAGGGAAAGCAGGGCAGGAGAAGAACAAAAACGAATGCAGAACCGGGTGGGGGAGAAACAGGGCCTCTTGCCCCAGGCCCTTGGGCAAGCAGCAGGACATGGAAGGATGGGGACAGGAGCTTCCCCTGTTCAGCCTCAGGATCGGTGCCCTTCGGGAATCATAGTCCTTCAGGTTCCACCATCATAGCTCTTCCTTTGTGCTAAACATGACCTCTTTCTCCCAGGGTCTCATTTAAAAGGCAAGTGTACTCCCTTTGAAAGAGAATGTATTAGGTGCCCCATAGTGTGGTGTTAAATAACCTTGGGCGATTCCTTGACCTTGTCTGGGTTTCACTGTCCTGGTCTGTAAAATGGGGCTGCTATCATGCCTACCTCAGGGGTGCTGAGAGATTAAATGCGGGAGTCTTTGCAAAGCACTGAGTGGGCGCCTGGCTCACAGGGATGCTCAGCAAGCGGCTGATTGTGCTGGCATGTCAATCAGACGTCTTCCTCCTACAGGACGCTCCACTGGGGTGGGGCAGGATGAAGGGGCACTTTGATTGACTGCTCGTTTTCCCCAGGGCTGGCCAGCCTTGCCACTGCTGATGAGCCTGAGGCAAGAGAAGGGACATAAGGGATTTAGAACCTCAGGCAGCGGGGTGGTCTTGGGCCCCTGGGAACAGGGCGAGAGGAGGAACAGCATTTGGGGGACTGGGTAGGGAGGCGGGGGGAGGCAGGTGGGGAGGGAGGGGCAGGAAGGTGAAGAATGGAGGACTAGCAGGTTTACTTCCAGCCCTGAGCGATGAGCACAGGGGAGACAGCTAGAGAACAGAGCCCTCAGAAAGTTTCCAGCACATTCCTGCTAAAATTAGCCCCGTCTTGCGTATGCAACTCTATATTTAAACCAGCGGACTGTCAGAGTCGCTGTGCAGAGCTGCCGGCACACGCCAGTGGGTTTGGGGCCCAGTGCCGAGGCGGGGTGGGTACAAGCGGAACCCCGAGGCATGGGCAAGGTGCCCAGTGCATGGGGCGAGGCCATTACCCACCCCGCTTGTGCAGCTCTGCACGGGGGGTACATGGGTGTGCAGCCCCTACGTGTTGCTCCCAGGCGGCTTGTGAGGCCTCCTGCCTCTTGTGCTGGCTTCAGGGGACCGAACCTCAACCGGACAGACAGACAGAAACACCAGCACAGATGCAGGCACATGCAGGAGGGGTGGGGGCAGGCAGGTGGAGAGAACGGTCTGAGAGAAAAGAAGAAGGAGAGAGCGTCTGTGAGTGAGGGACAGGGATGGTGGCAGAATGAACGCGCATCTGTGGGGTGGACTAGACAGAGCAATACACAGCGTGACATGAAGCAGGTGATGCATCCTGCACTTGGGCTGGCCTCCTAGTCCAGGGGACTGTGGGGAGTCACAGCCCGGGCTCAGCCTCCTCTGACTGCCTAGCCCCCCCCCCCTACTGTTCCCCGCTCGGAGGGTGGGGGAGCCCAAGCTGCTCCCTCCTTCCCTGCCTGCCACCCAGCCTTCTCCAGGGAGAGCACTGGCTGATAAGAAGCCGGTTTTACCTGAGGCCTGGAACATTAACTTTGACACTGAAAAGGGGATATTTTATTACCCAGGAATATTTCTGCATCTCTTCAGAGATCTTCTCGCTCAACCCCCACCCTCAGCAGCAAGCCTCTTTAGACAATTAAAACTGCCTCTCCAGTTAACCCTACTGATCCTGCCCTGCTACAGGCCCCAGAGAGGGATTTTATACGGGAAGAGGGGGTTTGTATGTGGGCAAGTGTCTCCTCTATCCTCCCCTTTGCCCCACCGCCTGTGTGTGCTGGGGGCAGGGAGGTGACCCGAGAGGCCCTCCCACCAGGCCCTTCCTTCCCGCGGCTCCAGTCTCCTGCCAGGGGCCCTAGGGAGCAATCAGCCCCCTGTTACCCTGCAGATGGACAACTGAGTCTCTGAGAAGGGGTGTGACTAGCCCAGGGTCACCCAGGAGCTGGTGACTGAGCTGGGCCTGAATCCCCGGGTCCTTGCTTTTTCATCTATTCTCTGCCTTTGTGCTGAACTAAGTCCCAGTCGTCCTTAGTGTGTGCCTGGCTCGGAGGTCCACCCTTCTCCCCGGGACCCGGCTCTGGCTTTCCAGGCAGCATGGCCCACAGTCCAGTTTTCCTGTGACTGCCCTGGTTCTGGCACTGAATGTTCCATGTCCACGCCAGGACGGTTGGTCCCCCTATTTCCAGGGCACCCTATTTCTGTGCTCGCAGAAATATCCAATGGCACAGCTAACACTTGCTGACCCTCTCTACTGTTGCCCTAACACAGATTCCTTCATTTACCCCTCATCATAACCCTCTGATGTGGATACTATCATTCCCACGTTACAGGTGGAAGAGTGAAGCCCAGGGGGGGAAAAGGCAAGCCCAGCTGATCGGGGCAGGGCCGGGATTTAAATTGTCACTCTGGCCCTGGGGGGCAGAGGCTCCCTTAGCCAGCGTGTTATCCAGTCCTCTCCTGGAGGGCTCCTCTTGTGATCAGAATATAAGGCTGTTTTCTTGCTCTATCAAATTCTCAGCGGAGCAAAGCCCAGGTTTCTTTAACCCCGGCGTCCGGCACAGTGCCAGGCACACGATAAGCACTGAGCAAATTGTGCTGACTGAATCCGTGGGCCTGTCCACCCTCAGCAGGAAGTATCCCTCTCCTTCGTCCCACACCCTGGGCCTTGTCAGCCCTCTTCCTCGCTCCTGTGAGGTGTCTTCTCGGTTCCCGAGCCTTCTATTCCTGAGTCTTGAAGGAAACAACCTTCCCGCGGGCCTGCCAAGGTCCGAAGGAATCCGTGTGTGTGTTTTGAGAGGTTCCAGACTCCGTCTTTGGCCTGAGGCCACTGCAGACCCACCCTCTGTGTGGCTCCAGGGTGGGAGCACCCAGACTCCGGAAGCTGGACCCTGCTGGTGGCCTCTGGCTTCTGGGGCCGCCACTGCAGTCACCTCGCTCCTGTTCAGATGTAATCCCCACTGAGAGGTCCGGGTGGTACAACTCTTGCGGTTTACTCTGTTTCCAGAAACCCTTAGTGAAATTACAGCTTTAATTAAATACAGCTGGCTGTACGTTATACTCCATATAATTATCGTGTTATTATTATTATCACTTAGACAAAAGTTCAGACAAAGTTTATTGTAAATACTGTTTGACAGAAACAACTGGAAGAGCTGAGGGCTATTGGGCCTGCTGAGTGACAGACAGGAGTGGCCGCCGCTGCTCCGCAGGCAAAGGGGAGAGGGGGCTTTGGGGGGACGCGGGTGCATATGAGGACACCTGGGAAGAGAACCTTGGGATGGGGTCAAGTAGCCATGTGACCACAGGCAAGGCGCTGTCCCACTCTAGGCCTCAGTTCCCTTCCCTGGGATGGAGAAGCTTCATTTATCCTACGTGTATTGAGTGAGGCCTACTAGGTGTCAGGCACTTGCCTGGGCCCTGAGCTCAGTGGTCAACCAGCCAAACAGAACTGTGAATGCAGACAGGAATGTGCAATATAGTATCAGGTAGCGAGGAGTCACCGGAGGAAAAATACAGCAGGGACAGGGAGAGAAAACGGTATTAGGAGATCTGGGGGGTACTCTTTGTAAAAAGGCCCCCAGAGGAGAGACGTTTGACCAGGGGCCTGAATGAATGGAAGAGTGAGCTGTGAGAAAATAAGGGGACGGCAGCAGCAAAGGTCCTGAGGTAGGAGCCTGCCTGGTGTGTTCGAGTTTGAGCGGTGACTCGGAGGCCCGAGCACTTGGGTCAGAGGAGGGAAGAGCAGATGCGGGCGGTCAGGGGGAGAGCGGGCACAGTGCATGTGAGGCCCGGAAGGCCTTGGAGGGGACTTTGCATTTTATTCAAAATGTGAGGAGCAGCCATTGTGGAGTTAAGGGAAGGCAGGTGACACCTTGATCTGATTAGGATTCAGTCTGAATTAGCACCCCCAGTCTCCTTCCACCTCTGACCCCCTCTGACCCTGAGGTCCATTCCTGTGAAACTAACCTCCCCCAAATTTAGTTGCTTAAAATGAAAACTTACTACCTGTCTGTGGGCTGACTGGGCTCAGTTAGGCAGTTCCTGCCTGGGGTTCGGTCAGGTGGCAGCTGTGACTGGGGTCAGTCCAAGGCTGGATGGGGTGGGATGACCAGGCGTCTCCTTCACTCACATGCCTAGCATCTCACCTGGGCGGCTGGCCAAGCCGCTCTTTCTCCCTCTCCCCGTGGCGGCTCCACAAGGTAGCATGGTGGGCTGAAGGGTATTTGGACTTCTTACACGGGGCCTGACAGCAAACCAGTCAAGAGGCCCAGGCAGAAAAGCTTTTTCTGATCTTGTAAATCACACGATGTCGTTTTGCCACATGCTATGGGTTGTCCCAGGTTTAATATGAGAAGGGTCAATGCCAGAGTATGAGTTCGAGGAGGCATGGATAATTTAGAAACCATCTTTCGAGATAAGCTGTCATGGGTTCCTATTAGAAAAGCCACAAAAATAATGATAGCTGCTATTCATTGAGTGCTTTCAATGGACCAAGCACTGTTCTGGTTCCCATATTGTAACTTATCTTCACATCAACTCTAAGAGACATGCACTATTGTTAACCCCATTGTATAGATGGGGAAACCACAGAGAGCTTAAGCATCTTTTCCAAGGTCACACAGCTAGTGATGGAGAGCTAGGATCAAACCCCGGCTGTCTGGCTTCAGAGTCTGCTTTACCAGACTCAAGCTTCCTTGGCAACCTAGAGAGAACACTCCAGAACAGCTGGACACAGGGATCGTTCCTGGTCTCCCCAACCTCCTTGCCCAGGGCATGGCAAGTGTCCGATTGAATCGGTTTGTGGAAACTCACAGCAAACAGGAGGTTCCCGGGTGTGGGAGGAGGTGGCTTTCTGGGCCTACTGCCTGAACACACCCAGGTCCCTTACAATTGGTGCAGATAATCCCAGACCCACAATATCTTTCACTATCAAGCCCACATCATGTGGTACAGACACAGGAACTGAGGCCCAGAAAGAGGTGACGACCTGCTTAAGATCACCAGTTGCTCTGCAACACATTGGTGACGTAGGTAGTCCAGGCTGCACCCCGTGACCACACTCAGAGCCCTCACTGAGGTCTGGGCAGGGCGGAAACCGTACCCACGGGGCAGGGCTGGCGTGAAGGCCCCAGCATCTCTCTGCTCCAGACTGAGCTGTCTGGTGTGCACGGCCCTGTGTGTGACCAGTGTGAGAACGCTGAGCTGGGGCCGGGGTGGGGGGGGGGGTGGGGTGGGACAGGCATCTAGGGAGGGGGAGAGGGCTCTGTGAGAAAGTGATGGCGTGGTGCACCAGGAATCAGAAGAACTCAGCCTGGCCACCTGGAGCACCACGCTCAATCCCTCAGAATTGCAGAGTGAAATGGCCCGCGGCCCCGGCCACAAGGGGCGCTGTGGCACCCAATGTGTCTTACTCAGGGCCTGGGGCTTCTGAAGATGGATGGGTGGATAGGAATCAGGGATAAGAAAGGTTAGGTGCCTGGCATTTCAGAATCCCTGGACTTCTGGAAGAGGCCGGGCCCCTTGCTGGCTCAGACCAGAACTATAAGGTCTATGTTGAATCCCAACCCCTGATGGGGGATGGTGGTGGACTTGGATGGGCCCGCCATGTTTTCTTCTGGGAGCTCAAACCTGTGGGTTTGGGGATGGGGCAGATTGTTGCTGGCAGCCAGGCCATGGCCATGGCCATGGGCCTGCTGTTTCTCCTCCTTCTCGGAGTCGCCCAGCCCATCACCTGGCTCAGAGTGCGGAGCAGGTTGCTAACTTCTGCTGACACTGGCAGGGGCAGCAGCTCCCAGCCTGATACCTCGTGGCAGCCACACTTGCACAAATCTTTAATTGTTTAGTTTAAAGAATTGTGTTTTGACCGCGAGGGGATTTTGGCTGGAGCTCAAGAAGTGATAATGATATTTCGCTGCCAAGACGTCTCCTTGGCTCTCTGTGTGTTAATGTGCACTTTCAAGACGCTCCAATTAACTGCATCAGCTCTTGGGGAGAGAAAGGGGGAGAGGGAGGAAGCAGGCAGGAGAGAGAAGGGAAGGAGGCTGGCGATTCGGAGAAGGCAGACAGGCCCCCCTCTCCATCTTTTTATTAGCAAACAAATGGGGGGGGGTAGATGACAAGCTCCAAGTGAAGTGGGGTCTCACACTTTGGAGAGGAGACATTGGATAATATCTGGAAGGGCCCCCAAATCAGATGCCCCAGCCCAACCGGAGGCTCTCTGGACCCGGAGCTCTCTTAAGAACAGGCCGCTTCACTTGCCCCCAGCGTGGTCTCCCCCACATCCATTTCCTCCCTGTGTGCTGGCCTCCTCCTACATGCGTTCTGTCTCCCCATTACTCAGAAGAAGACCCAAATCTGATTTAACCCCACCCCAGCCTGTCACCATTCTGGCTTCCTCCCCGCCTGCTCCCCTCACTCTCCCGCACCCCTCTGGCCATACTCGCCTCTGCTGGTGCTGAACCGAACGTGCAGGCATGCGGGGCGTGCTTCCCCACGGGCCTGTGCACTTACTGTTCCCTGGGTGAAGAATGCACTTCACCAAGATATCTGCTTGGCTTGCTTCCCTGCCTCCTCGAGGTTTTGACACAAATGCCACCTTCTCGGCGAGGCCGTATTAGGACTGCAGTACATGCCCTGTCACTCCCTGTCCCCCTTCCCAGCTTCGTCTCTACACTCCGTAGCATTTACCAACATCCAACATATCATTCACCCACTTTTTATTTTTATTATCTGCCTCTGTTACTGGCATGTAACCTCGGAGGGGGCAGTTTTGCGTGGTGCTCACTGCTATACAGCTCCAGCAAGCAGAGAGGTGCCTGCCCTGTGGGAGGGGCTCAGTTAATATCTGTTTCTTGATATCGCCATGAGCGAACTCTGCACTAAACATTACACGTGTCCCAACACGGTTCCCCACTTCGAATCTTAAGTGCAACTCTATGTCTACCCCTCCCTCATGTTAGGCCTGCTGCTGCACTAGCCGCCCCCAAACTATTTCCTTACCCTCAAATCTCACTCTTACTCTCTTATTCTTGATTCACCTGCAGCCCCCAGCCTGCTCTTCACCTCTGCTCTTACTCTCGCCCCACCCACCCGGTCAGCTCCTTGTTGATTAAGTGTCCTCCGTCTTGCCTTGGAAGCTTCACAGCTGTGTGCTGCAAGATCCCACCCCACCGTGAGCCTTGAAGGGGGGAAGGGAGACATTGCACTGAAAATCCCAATAGACGCCACACTGCCAGGTCTCTAGGTGACACCCCCAAGAGGGGCCAGCTCCCGCCCACCATTGCCTCCTCAGTGCTCCCCCTCCCAGGCCTCCCCAGCCCTGAGAAGAGCTGCGGAGGAGGACTCTGGGTGGGTGGGAAAGGCTTTGGCTCTGTCTCAGGTCTAGAGTGGCTTTAGGAGGGGCCTCCCTGGTTACTTTCCTTTCCCCTGGGGCGAGAGGAGGAGGACTCCCCATCTCTGTCTGTTCCCAACTCAAGCATCAAAATGACTTTTGCACATGCCGAGGTGTGAGCTCACAACAGCCTCCCTCCTCCTCTGTCACCCACATACGCTCCCCTCACATCTAGAATCACAAACATACTGCAAAGCTGTGGTGCATGTGAAAGCAAAGGCTTCCTCTAAGCCACATCTGCCCCACAGAGACCCCCGCCCCAAGTGGAGGGAAGGGGGTAGCCGGCGGGAGGTGGGGGGCCCAGAGGCTGCACAACCCAGAAGGAATGGGGGAAGGCTGAGGCTCCAGTGGGAAAGGTCGGCAAACAACCGCCCCCCCCCCCCCCCCCCCCCCCCCCCCCGCCGCAACGTCTTCCCTTCTTTCTCCCCCCTCCCTTTCTCCCCCTCCACCTCCTTCCACTGGTTTCCCCCTCATCCAGCGCCCATCAGGCCTCCGAGGGAGGGTCAGCTCTGCCGGCTCAAGTTACGAGAAGTTGAAGACAGGAAGATTTAGCGAGAGAGCCGGGCCCAGCACAGTGTGCCGTTTGTCCGCCTTTGAAACCAGAGGCTGAGCAGCCGGGTGGGAGGCGGAGCGGGCGGGAGGCCGCGGACACTCGGGTGAATTATCGCTCCGTTCGGGTTCTGACATCCAAGGCTCTGGCCGCCCTCCCCCGGCCCCAGCTCCTGTTTCTCCAGGTGCTGGGGTGTTTTCCTACGTGTTAATTTGCCCCAGTTGACGCGCCCATTCTTGGCCCCCGTCCCCCAAGTGGAGACCAACCCGCACCAGGGTGGGTCAGGGGGGCTTTGGGGGGTGTGAGACACGGGAGGTATGGCCCAAGCCTTGCCCTGGGCTGAGAGAGACAAGAGATGGGGTGGACCATATGTCTTTGGGGAAGGTGGGGGTTGGCGCATAGACCCTACATAGTCCTCCCCAGACCTGACACCCTGGTACGCAGGGCCCAGGAGAGCCCCTGATGAGTCTGTGCCCCTCAGGCCTCCCTGGCCACCTCCTCCTGGAAGCTCGCTAAGATTTCCTCTCCCTGGAGAAGAGCCCTGAGGAAAATGTCTGTGAGGTGTTTTTAGCATCTTCACTAAGACATCATGAGGTCAATCTAGGTTTTACGTTTATGATTTCTAGAGATATTTTAGAGACAGGGAAACAGGCCCTGCAAGGATAAGTGACTTGCCCAAGGCCACGCAGCTACTGACAATCAAGGTCAGGATTTGAACCGAGTGTTTCTGAGTCCCTTGTCCATGCATGACCTCACCCCTCATGCATGTGGGAAGAGGGTGTCTGCAAAAGGAAGGAGAGGGGAGCACGGAGCCAGTGTAGCGGTGGGAGGGTAAACCCTCCACAGGCAGAGGAGGGGCCAACAGCCTCAAAAGCTCTCAGAGATGCCAGGGACCAGCCCCGCCTGCCCCTTTGATCCTGGTGGCTCCTCTCCCAGGCTGGGCTGGGACCAGGTGTGAAGTTGGGGCAAGAGTCTGCTGCCAGCCCCAGCCTCCCCCGGGTGGCCCCTGGTGGGGGCATCCACACCTCCTACCCTGCAGGCCTGAGGCCCAAGGAGGGGCATGAATTTCTAGTAGGTCTGGGAAGTGGAGGTTTGAGATTGGAGAGTGGCTTGTTCTGCTTGCTGCAAAAAGCTGGCAATATAAAAGTTCTCCTGCCCACAGGGCTCCTCCCACTTTTCTTCTGGACAAACTGGCATGGGGCGGGGGTGGGGTTGAAGGGAGGAGAAATGGAACATTTCTCCTGGAAGTGGTCCCTCTTGGACCCTGCAGTCCCTTGCCAGAGGCCCTCCTCATCTGCCAGGCAGCCAGGCCAGGTGTTCCCCACCCTGGGCTTCTCACCCGTGACATTGCTGTACCTTCTACTTCTTGGTCCTGGCTGCAGGACCCCTGTCACCTCACTTTTTTCCCAGAGGTGAACAGACTCACCTCCATCAACCTGCCCCTCCTCTTCTCGTCTCAGCTCCGGCTAACCATGTGCCCCTCAGGTGGGCTGTGGGAGGGGGACTGTGGGCAGCTGGGTCAAGGAGCGGGCAATGGCCACCTCCCTCCCCTGCCCAAGGGGAAGTTTCCAACATCCTGAGCAGAGCTGTGTGACAGGCAAGGCAAAGAGACAGGCATTCAGAAATTGGGGTGTTTAAACCTCCCCATCAACCTCTGTCCATGTTCTCCTTTCATCAGCCCCTCCTTTCACATAAGCCCTGAAGCCAGAGGTCTGTCCCTACCCCAAACCAAGCCCCATTTCTCTACTACCATCACCTTGACCTTCCCCTCCCAGAATTTATAACTTTCAGAGTCCTGTTTTCTTACCTCCTGCTTCTGGTGAACCCAGAGGGCTGAAGGGCAAGATGGGGTATCAAGGGTGGGGTGAGCATGCAGCAAGGAGGGAGGGCTTCAGAACCTTCTCCCAGCCCCACCTGCTCACCCGGCCCAGCGGCTCGGACAGCTCTGGACGGGACCCACTTTACCAGCCTTCACCGCTAGTGTGGTCTCGGGCAGATGATTTAGCCTCTTTGAACCAAGTCCTTGCATTTGGAAAAGACTCCAGCCTATCCCCTGGGGTGGGTTGTGAGGAGAGGCACACCTGGCACATAGTAGATGCTTTATGCAGGACACTTTACTCCAGGCTGGTTGGTGAGTGAGTGCCTGTGTGTGCATAGGGTGAGAGAGCAGGCGGGGAGAGAGGACAGAGCTGGCCAGATGGGCTGCAGCCCACAGCAAGCTCAAAGAAACCGCTGGAACTGAAGCCTTTGAAGAACTCTGGAAATGTTCGGGGTGGATCAGAATGGTAACTGAAAGGTCAACAGCACCTTTCCTGAGCTCCAGTGGCTTCCTTGGCCGTGAGTTAGGCACAATAGAGGACAGATAAAGATTCACTTAGTGGTCCGGTACGGAATTTTGAACACCTTTCATGTGCCAAGGCCAGCACCAAACCAGTTGTGCTTGGGAGATGGGACGGACAAAAAGGAAATCTGTGGGCACATAAAAAAAGGGTTGCAAGAAAATTAATGAGGGGATAAGATGGGCAGTTGCCCAAGGACACGGCGGGGGGTTGAACCTTCACGGAGAGCGGGAGCTGGAGAAGAGCACACCAGGTGGAAGGGGCAGTGGGTATAGAGGAAACAGGGCAGAAAGATCTTGGCTTGTCTGCAGAACTGAAAAAAAAAAAAAAAGAAAACGAAAAAAGTGTCGAGGTGGGCAGGAGCCTCAGGGAGAGTGGTGGGGTGCAGCGGGGGCGGGGGCTGGGGAAGGCTGTGCAGTTGGTCTAGCGGGACACTGCTGGCCGTAGTGAGGTGCTGAGATTTTCTTGCCAGTGCAGCTGGGGGTCATTGGACAGGGAAGAAGGACACCCTTGGATTAATGCTCCAAGATTGTCCCTGCTACTCTGAGAAGGAGGGATGGGTGAGGATAAGGGTGAGAGCAGGGGCCCAGTGGAGACTGAGCGGAGGTCAGCTGGAGGGGAGACGGACTGGCTTCGGGTGGTGGCAGTGAAAGTGGCGAGGAAGGATGGAGGTGACCAAGCCGGACTGGCTGATGGGCTGGAGAGGAGCGGTGAGGGTGAGGAGGGGGGAAAATCAAAGGGGACACCTAAGCGTTGGGTTGAGTGTTTTGGCAGCTGTGGGCAGCATCTCCCGAGCGGGAGAGCCTGAGGGAGGAGGTGTGGGGAGGAACACTGGGTCTCTGTTTTGGTTCTGTTGCATCTGAGAGGATGGGAGGCGAGAAGCTGGAGAAATGAATCAGGAGGGGAAAGTTAGGGCTGGAGGTGAACATTTTAGGGGCTTAAGAAATAGAGTCTGTGAATCCTTGGTCCTGGATGAGACCACCTGGGAAGAGTATAAACACAGGAGAGAAAAGGGGTCTGGCCTGAGCCAGGAGGAGGCCCACTGTTTAGAGTTAGAGAGAGGCCAGCGAGAGCAAGGGAGAAGAGGCCCAGCCTGTGAGGGAGAAAGGCGAGGAGAGGGGTAATGGGAGATACAGGGGAGGAGGAGGTTTCAAGGGGAAGGGGGCCTCCATCACGTCAAATGCTGCTGAGAAGTAGAGGAAGTTAAGGACAGAGAAACGACCGTGGGTCTCGGCCACACGTCGGTGGTTTTGGCAGAGTGTGTGAGTGAGGGCTGAGTGCTGTGGCCGCAAGTCGGGCAGCGGGAAGCAAAGCTCACTGTACATGCAGCTGTTGGGAAGACAGCCTGTGTGAAGGAGGAAAGCAAAGAGTGAGAGATTGAGTTGCGTCTTTTCTTTTCCTTGAACCTTGCTACATGCACCCTCTCCCCCCTGGTTTCTCAGCACCTCCAAATTCTGCAGCACCAACCATCCCAGTTGTGGCAGAAACTGCTAGTGGTTGACTCCAATATCTATTCTCATTCTCTTCCTTAGTAATGAAATTGTCAATTTTCTTGCTGCACATGTTCTTACCCAGAATGGAGACTGTATTTCCCAGTCTCCTCTGCATCTCAGCATGGCCGTGAGACACGATTCTGCCCTATGACATGTCAAAGAAAGTATGAGGGGCTTCCAGGAAATCTGAAATGGGAGGAGAGTCCTTCTTTGAGGTTTCTTTTTGCTACAGTTCTTTTGCAATTGTTTTATGTGTCCCTAAAGGTGTGATGGCTGGAACCTGAACAGCCCTTTTGGATCATGAGGTGGAACTTATGTACTGAGGAGGACAGAGTGATAGAATAGAAGGAACCTGGATTTCTCATGAGTTTGTGAACCCACCCACCTGACTCTGAGCTTTCTATACATGGGATTTCTATATGTTTAACAGAAACAAACTTTTATCTTTTACAAGCAAGTGTTACCTTGAATTTTCTGACACTTGCAAAAACCTAATCCTAACTGATATGGTAGCGAAACAGGGACTGCCAGCGAAACTGGGAGCAGAGGGAACAGGTGATCACAGCATCCTTTCACTTGAGCTTTGAGAAATGTATGGCCTTGACTTCTAAACTCAGCTCCTCACACACTGGCTTTGGAGGGCTTAGGAGAGAATTGGGAGCCTGCCCTGGAGGTTAATGACCAAAGGCTTTGCTTAGCCAAGACTCTGAGGAGGGCACCCAATATGCTGATTATCCTGTGTTTGCCTCACTCCCAGTCCAGTTTGCTCTCTACCCTTCTCTGCTGTGCTCTGTGCCAGGAGGCTGAGCCCCTGGCTTCCTGTTGGGGAGTAGCGGCAAGCAGGGGTTGGGGGTGGGAGGAGAGACTCAGCCCCAGGGCTCTGGTGCAGTTACTCAGTTACTTCACTCCAAGACAACAGCCTCTGCAGGGCAGCCCCTGCTCCGGGGCTGCAGCCTTCATGGACCCATCCAGCAGCACTTGTGCTCCCCCGGCCCCTCAGACCTAGGGTGGTAACGGTGTCTGTGCTGCTAATCCCTGGGCCTCAACCTTCCTGGTTCCTTCCCTTAACTCTGGAAAGGCTCCTTCTTTACACCTCTTCTTTTGTACCAACTGGGGGCTGAATCCGGGTTCCTCTTAGGGCGGTGCCTGATACCACACCTTCCATTCAGGCCATGAAGAAACCTCTGGGCACAGGCAGCCCAAGGGAGAGAGTGAGCTGGACAGAGGGGCAGAAACAGACAGGACAAAATAGGGCAGAAAGCTAGAAACAGAGAGAGAGAGAGAGAGAGAGAGAGAGAGAGAGAGAGATAAAAAGGTAAAGGCAGTGGTGGATAGAGACGGAGCAGACAGAAATGGAGATGGGAGGAAGGGAGGTGCAGACAGATGAGGCTACCAGAGGAAGGGAAGCACAGAAAGGCACCAGGAAAAGGACCGATACCCACAGGTAAAAATGACAAAGGATGAGACGGATGCTCCAGCAGAGAGGTTGGAAATGGGGCAGAGAGCAGGATAAAGGGAAATAAAAGCCAGAGGCTCAGTGACAGAAGGATCTCAGCGGAAGCGACACAGAAAGAAGACAAAACCCCAGCACATTCATTTAATGAAAAGATCTCAGCCCTAAACCAAAGTTCCCTCTGTCTGCAGCCCTTGACTCTGGACCCTTCTGTGTCTCTTCTCCACGCAGTGGCCGATGGTGTCTTTATCTGACCATCAGCTCAGACTGGAGCCTTCTTCAGGGGGACCAGTTGTGTCAGTGGGGACCCATTCCAGGGGCGTTAATGCAGAGGACCAACAAGGGGTGCAGACGCCAGATGCTGAGTGGGAAGCTGTTGGCACCTGGGCCTGAAAGGGAGGGGAGGTGGTTCCCTAAGCCAGTGAGGCTGGAGCTGTAGGTGAGGCTGCTCCAAGGGACCCAGGCCTTCAGTGGGGACCACCGCCATTGCCAAACCTGCACAGCAGGGAAAACGCTGGGAACAAACCCCCCACTTCTCTCTGCCATCCTCCAACCTTCTGGTGTGCCTCCGTTGGCTGAACACAACGGGAAGCCAGAGGTCAGAGAGCTGAATGATGGGGTCAGCCTCTGGGTGCAGAGGAAGGGGGAGAAGGTCGGAGAGGGCAGATGGAGACCACTTAGCACCCTAGATCTCCTCGTCCTGGAGTGGGCTCAGAAAGGGCCGGCTCTACCTGTTGGAAGCCAGGTGGTCAGGGATGTGCTATGGTTTTCTTAGCCTCAGTCTCCTCATCTGTAAGCTCAGGGTAAGAATAACGCCCACTTCTCCGGGCTGTATGGGGAGGCTGCCCCTGTGGAAATGTCAGGCAGGGTGCCTGCCACGCTGCAGTTCTGGGGCTCGGCTAGAGGGGGCAGCTTTCCCCTCTGTGAGGCGGAGCGCCCCCAGATGGGGATTGCTGCAGTGGGCACTGCTGTGAGGAGGTGCGGGCTGTGACGCGAGGCCCCAGAGCCCTGCAGAGCAGCGCTGGAAGGAAGGAAGGATGGGAAGGCCCGGTGGCAGGATGAGGAGCAGATACCAGGCTGCGGGAGAGGAATTGAGAACAGCTGCTAACGGAGGTGCCTGGGACTGAGTTTTGTTTTTTCTTTAAATTTTTGCTCCAGCAGGCTTTCCAAACACACGCTGCAGGGCAAAATTAGGTTGATACTCTCGTATCATTATGCACGAATTACTGTGTTGTTTTCCACGCGAACAACTGTAAACCCGCTGTGGCCCCACCCTGTGCACTAACTAAAGCGGACCGAAGAGCACGAAGGGCCCCTGGGCGCAGTCACCCAGCCTCCGCTGTGAGTCATCGTGGCCAATCTTGTCTCATCTCTCCCCATATTATTTTGAAGCAAATGGCAGACATATTTCAGCTGTAAATATTTCATAGGTATCTAAAAAAGATAAGGACTCTTTTAAAAATAACTTCGATACCATTATCGCGTAAAAAATTAAAATGAAGTCTTTAACCCCAGCAGCGACGAGGCTGCCCAGGACCCCGATCGAGGTTTTCGGCGCCGTTCTCCGGGGCAAACCAGGGCTCCTCGGAGAAACGGCTGGCTCTCGCGCGGGGGTGAGAACTATACAAGCTAGACTCCGAATATCTCTAGTGCCAGCAAGTGTGGAAGCGCTTCGACAAAGCAAAGAGAAAGCAAAACCGAAAGCCCCCCGCTGCCAGGGGCATATCACAGGGACACAGGAGCCAACTGAAACGGTTCCCAGTGGCCGGAGTCGGAGCGATGTGAGCAGCAATGTAAATATAGTTGCACTGGATTATCACCCAAAGGACAAGATAAATATCCCCCAGTCCATGCTGAAATAAAACATTGACTAAATAAATAAATGGGGGAGAAGAGGGAACTCTCCCATGCAGAAGAATTTCAAGTGATTTATGTAGACACTCTGCCCTTAAGGAGGGATCAGCAGAACTGCCCCTCCCCTAGCGTGGCCTGGCCACAGCGCCTTTCTTCCGAAGCGCACAGTAGGCAAAGGGGGCGAAAGAGCGACTTTACGATGGGGAACCTGACAAATACCACCTCAGCCTGGTGATCAAGGTCAACATCAACAGCAATAAAAATCATTGTCTATAGTATGTGCCCTTTATATGACGTGATAAACATGGCACTTCACCTCTGTGATCTTCCTCTCCCAAACCCATAACCCCAGTCTAATCCTGAGAACAACATCGAATTCCAACAGAGGCACATGCCACAGAAGACCTGACCAGTTCTCCAAATTGTCAAGGTCATCGACAGTAAGGGAAGTCTAAGAACCTGCCTCAGCCAAGAGGAGCCTAAGGGGACAGGGCAAGTAAATGTAGTGTGGTCTTCTGGATGGGATTCTGACACGGAAGAAGGATATTAACGAAGGACTAAGGAAATGTGAGTAATAAGTTTTAGTTCATAGTGATGTATCAGTATTGGCTCATTCATTGTAACAAATGTACAAGGCAAAGCTAAGATGTTAATAATAGAGGAAACTGGGTGTGTGGGGAGGAGAGTAGGGTGGGGTATGCAGGAATCTCTGTACTCTTTTCTCAATTTTGCTATAAATCTAAAAGTGTTCCGAAAAGAAGTGTTATTTAAAAAATTAAGTCTGTAATATATCCGACAAATATCTAATCAGTGTTCAACTTTTTTAAAAAATTGATTCCAGAGGAAGGGGAAGGGAGGGAGAAAGAGAGGGAGATATTTTGCCGGGCCCCAGACGGGGACCAAACCCACAACCCAGGCATGTGCCCTGATCAGGAATTGAACCAGGACCCTTTGGTCTGCAGGCCAATGCCTGTCCATCTGAGCCACATTGGCCAGGGCTCAACTTTTTCATTGTGTCACAAATACATCTTTCTTTCAGTTTATGTAAATCGGGATTCAAATTAGGCCACCTATTGCAGTTGGTTATGGGCTGGGTTTGAAGGAAGCGATTAAGGGAAAAAAGACCTTTGTTGCATCATAGTGTTTTGGAGTATTTGGGGCAGGAGAATTGGGAAGGGGGAGTAATGTTTGCTTGTCGTGGCCGCAGCAACGCATGAGGAAAATGAGGTTTCAGGGTGGGGCTGTGGGGGCAGTTGGCTCTATGTCTTTCCTGTCAAGGACACCTGGCGAAGTTCAAGGTCTTGCAAGTTCCCCATCTCTTGTTCGTGGCAGTCACTGATCTGCCTCCAGGACGTCCTTGTGTGGCCCAGGCTCAGAGCTGAGATGAAATCTTTGCTCTGCCCCTTCTTCAAGCAACAGCCTCTCTGAGCCTCCAGTTTCTCATCTACAAAATCTGACGTGTTTTCAACCTTTCTGGGCTATCGTGCAGATAAAATGAAATAATGCTCCTCAAAGTGCCTGGAATGGCGTCTTTCCTCTCTCTGGTGGGACAGAAGAAAGAGGCAGACCATTGCTAATCCAACAAAAAGATTTATCTGAGGGAAGGTGGGGTAAGGAGTTGTCCTGTGCACCTGGGGAGTGGGAGGCCTTCTCGGCAGAGGGTGCACGTTGACCCCTGAGAGAGAGATGGAGCATCACCTGTGTGCTCAGGGCCCGGGAGGTGGGGGTTAGGGAGATGCACGTACCTCCCGGTCACGGGGCCTGCCCTCTGGAGGACCTGGGCCAAGCTGTCGGCGCCCACACTGACACCTGCCTGGGCACTCAGAAGAGAATCCTGCTCCTGAGCAAAGGGGAAACAGAGTCAGATCAGGGCGGAGAGAGGGACTGAGGGAAGGGACACTAGAGAAGAGATGGGCACTAGGAGGCAGCAGCAGAGGGACCCTGAGAGGAACAGCAGCCGAGAGACCAAACAGGGAGGAGACAGGACACCAGCGCAGGAGTCAGAGACCCAGAGGCAGAGCAACCAGGAAGCAGGCAGGGGTGATGTCCTGCCACTCACACCCCGTCTCTTCCTCCCCCTCTTAGGTACACATGTGCCCCGCTGCTGGGATCTCAGACACAGTCTGGAGAGGAGCTCCCCGTCTTTAAAAAAACAGTGAGAGAGCAGGTGGGGGCGGGGTGGGGGGAGGACCCTCCAGGATTGAGAGCAAGCCCTGTGGTTGGGGGAGGGGTTAGGAGCCCCTGTGTCCTCCCATATCTCCCCGCTAACCCCCTTATCCCAGTTTCCCACTTTAGGCTTGCTTATTCCAGGCTGGCTGAATGCTGTTCCATCACCCAGAATACTTTACCAGTCCCCTCTCAGCCTGATAAAAAGTCCTGCAAACCTGCTCAAAGGCTCAGCTATCCTTCGCCCTGAAGCACTCCTTGCTCAGGTCCCCTCTCCGTCCTCTTTCATGGTTGACTGTATACTTTGTACCTGGTGTTAAGCTACACTTATTGAAATCCTTGTTGCACTGTAGTGGGGTTTCCCTGTGTGTGTGTGTGTGTGTGTGTGTCTTCCTTTCTAATAGGCATTTCCGTATAGATTGGAGCTTGTGGTCTGGATCGTGCCTGTCCCTGAGAAGTATCTTCAAATTCACTGGCCAAATGGATGAAAGGCCACGGAACCCACCCCACTCCACCCTTCCCTCCCCTGGGGTGGGAGAAGGGAGCAGGGACTGTGATGGAAAAGGCACTCCTGTCTCAGTCCTTCAGGATCCAAAAAGAAACGAGCTCAAAGGTGCCGGCAGTGCCTCCAAATCCCACTGTGACTTACGCAGGGGTCACATGCCCCAAGAAACCATGGCGGCTTTATGAAGTCTGGCCTGGGTGGGATCTCTGGAAGTGTCCTGCATCCATCTCCCCCATGTCCCGTGCCACAGGCCTCACCACAGAGCCCTCAGCTCATTTGGGGAGCTCTTTCCTTCCCTAAGGGATGAGGCAGTCATCCCACTTCTTAATTTTGTGATGGGTTCTGGGAAGGAGGATGTTAGGACCCAGAGTTGCGTGGAGGTGTGGTCAGGGAAAGACATCGTCCATACACCCTTGGGCCCCAAACCCATGTCCAGGCCCTGCAGTGCTGGGGGGGGGGAGGGCCCCTCCACTGAACATACACACCCAAGGCCCTACTTGAGCAGAAAGCAAGGCCCAGGTAGGACATCCCAAGGGCTGAGACAAGCTCCAACGGGTAGGTGAGACCTTTAGAGACCCCGGCTAGGCCCTTGGGTACAGTCTTTGTCTTGCTCTTCTCCATTCTAGAGTTCCCACGCTGCAGGTGTCCACAGAATCCCCCGGACACTTTCCCATCTCTCTTTCCTTTCTCAACACCACCGCCACAATGCATCTCTCCCTGCTGCAGGGCGGTGTCCTCCCATTGGGCCCCCTGGGGGCCCTTTCTCCTTCTCCCCTTGACATCAGCCACCTGACGGTGTTTCTATTCAGAGATTGATGAGAAACTTACACACTAACTCCGAATTCAATTTGATCACAAGTTAACACTTGTATTTGTACAGTAATGTAGCTGGAATCCTAGGGTTAGAACTGATTTTGGAGCAAGGAAGCCAAAGGGGGAGGTTGTTTGGCACCTCGCGTCTGTGGTCCCCACAGGGGGCCTCCAGTCTGTGCCGAGATGGTTGCAGGGACAGGAGGCGCAGTGCCTCATGGCTGCCCACTCGGCCGTGGGGTCATCTCGAACCACCAGGAATGGCTTCCTTCTTCCGAACAACAGCCTGGACTCCTGTTTTTTTTGGGGTGTGTGTGTGTGTGTGTGTGTGCATGGAAGAGGCACTACTGAGCACACAACCACTTTTCTAGGGAAAGGAAGTTCTGTTGTTTTTATGCAAAGGGCTTTATAATCGGCTTGCCCTTTTAACCCGCCTGAGTTAGTTCAAGCGCAGCATCACCCAGGGTTTACTTGCACAGACAGTCCTCGGCTGGGGGTGGGGTCCAGCTTGAAGAAGGGGAGGGAAGGGGGGAGACTGAGAACGGGAAGGAGGAGGAACACCAGTGTCCAGCTGAAGGAGGTAACCTGCAGGGGGAAATGAAGAAAGGCATGAAGAGGCTGGACTGGTACGAAAACATGGAGTTGGTGGAGAAAAGAAGGAAACCTTGAGGTTTTCCATTCACAAAAGTCCCCAGAGGAAGGACTTTACTCCTTGGCTGCCTCGGGAAAGTGACAATCTCCTGGGGCCTCAGCATCTTTATCTGGAAAGTGGGTAGAATATTAGTGCACATCTCCCAGGCTTGCTGTGGGGGTTAAATGAGACACATCGTGAAGCTGTGCTGGGCACAACATTAAGTGCTCAATAAAACATAGCAATGATGTATATACGTATGTAGTACAATATCATGTTCTAAATAATATGCCATGACTTGCTCTTTTCTGGGCCCAGCTCTCCTTCAGCTTCAGAATCTGGGCTCCCTTTCTGCATCCGTCTAACAAATCCGTCCCTCCCACTTGTGTGGTTTTGCTCCCTGCCGCAGACAGCGGCCAACACTGGGTGGAGCAGGGCAGAGGCTCCCCTGTCCATTACTCAAGGTTTCCGAGGCCCTGGCAGAGTCTCCCTCCTCCTCCTCCTCCTCCTCCCCAGGCGGCTCCCAGTTCCTGAGGACAGGAAGTGTGTATGTTTGGAGTGGCAGGAAGTCTCCCAGCTTATTGGGCCCGCAGTCAGCCGCCCAGACACCCGCCGGGAGCTCTCTGTGCTAGCGGCACCGGGCACCTTCAGCAGCCTCCTCCTCTTCCCGGCCCTGCGGGGCTCCTGATGGCTGGGCGGTCAGGCAATCAATCTGCCTGCTAGCCTGGGCTCGGGCTCAAACTTGCTGTGTGACCTTGAGCAAGTCCCTTGCCCTCTTTGGGCGTCCGTTGGCCTCTGTGATTTAAACCAATACGGGGAAAAGAATCACAATTCCGTGATTTGATGATGTAAGCTGTTAAGAAAAGGGAAGGGATAGTTAAGAAAACCAGGGAATTTGCCCAGTCGAGTCCAGGCACTGGTCGTCCAGGCAAAGCGACTGGGGGGAGATGGTCTGAATAACGCTCCCCAACTCCCCAGGCCGTCACAGGGACGGAGACCCGCAGGACCAGCTCCCGGACTCGGAGAACACCTCTCTCAGCCTTGCTTCTCTGATTCCAGCCCGGCCTCTTCCAGAGCCTTTCACCCTATTTACAGAAATGGGAATTTGCATGATGAAAATAAACCCAGCCGGACTGCGATTTTACTGCGTTTGGCACCGGGCTCGGAAAAAGCGGCTGCATAGCCAATTACTGGAATTTTTAAACACAAATAATATTTTACGGGATCAGTGGGCTGGCGCGGGGCCGCCGCACCCGGCACGGCTCCCCCGCCCACAAACAAGCTCCGATTGTGCGGCGGGCGAGCGCGCCAGCCCTGGCCCCCGAGGAGCCGCGGGGGTACAGCGGGCGGGCGGGCAGGGGTCCCGGCACCGGCAGGTGCAGCGCGGGGCTCGACGGCCCGGGCGCCCGGCCGGCAGGGAGCGTCGGCGAGGCCCGGGCCGGGGTGGGGTGCGCCGGCCGCCCGGCTCACCTGCAGCGCCAAGCCTGGAAGCGTTTAGCGCGAGGGCGCGCCCAGCGCTAGCTCCCCCGCTCTGCGGCCGCCCGCTGGGCCTGGCCCGCTCCCCGCGCCCTTGGCTTGGCCGTGGCCGCCGCGCCGCCTCCGGAAGGCCGGCTTCCCGGAACGGCCCGAGGGCGGCGGGGAATCCGCGCCGAGGCCCCGGAGCCACCCCTCGCCTTCCCTTTCCCGCCCGAGACGCGCTGGCGCGCTGGAAGCCGACTCTCGGGCCTCAGGCTGCGCCCAGGAGGCCAATGCAGGTCGAGGAGGCACAGCCAAGGGTATGGGGACATTCCCACCATCCCACCAAGGATCCTCATTCCTGCGCGTTCGAGACCGCCGGGCCTGGCCAGCGACCCGAGAGGCTGGCCATCTTGGCAGCCGCCCGCTCCCCCGCCTGGGCTGGGTCTTCGGCGCTCCGAACGCCTCCCCAGCCCAGCGCCAGCGCGCACAGGGTTAAGCGGGAGCAGGTGTGCAGCCAGATGCCGCTGACCACCCCCTCCCCCACAGCCCCGTCGGCCTCCTCCTCCTCCTCCGCCCACCCGCTCAGAACCAAACAGTCCCAAATAAAAGTGCTATTGTTGCCTCTCCCCACCCCCGTCGCTGCCCCGCCACCTGGAGCGGAGCCCGGTCCCCTCTTCACCTGCCCCAGGGCCGGCCTGGGGGAGGGGAAACGGGGCCTCCTAGCCGGGACTTCCGCTCCCCCTGCCGCCCTGTTTCCCTCCCCAGTGTCCCCAGCACTGACCTCTGAGCCAGTGGTGGGGGCCGTGACTTGGGTGTGGGGGCACCTTTCTGGCCTGAGAGCTGGGTTCTGGCCTCCCCTATGCCCCTCCCGCTAACCCCTCATCCTCACTGGCTAGACACGCGGCGGGTGTGCGGAGCCGGAACAGTAGGCCCTGCGCGGCGCCTAGGACAGTGCCAGGCTCACTGGGGCTCAGCAATTGGCAGCTGGGAGTTTTAAAAAAGTTATTCGCCCCCCAACAAGGCAAGGGGTGAGAGTGATGACTCCGTTTTTTACAAACCAAGAAACGGAGGCCCAGAGAGAAGTCTTTAGCCCTAAGTCACAAGGCTGGTAAACGTCGGGGCTTCCTACAGAAATCAGGTCTGTCGACTCCCCGCGCACTGCGGGGTCTCTCTCTGGTGCTCATTTGATGGACAAGAAAAGGGGGACCCCATCCCCCAGACTAGCAGCCTGGCACGACCCTGACTCACTCTAGGACCTTGGACAAGTTATTCCTCCCCTGGTTTCCTCGTTCCTAAGTCAATGCGAGTGGACCAGCGTGAGTTTTGGATTCTCTTGGAATCCAAGGGGCTGGCTGACCCCCCAAGGTCTGGAGGACCCGGGTGGAGCCCCACGAGTGGGTGAGACAGCCGCAGCCTGTGCAGAGGGAAGAAAGGTTTCCCCTTTCGCTCCCCATCTCCACCAGCCTTCCTCCGCCCTGCCTCCATCCCTCCCTGTCGGCCCCTGGGAGGCTGAACTGCGAGGTTAAATAAATATCTGACGGTGGCCCAAGGAAACGAGTCAAGACGGTTGCCGAGAGAAGAAACCCAGACCTCAGAGAATATCCGCCCCGGAGCCAGCGGCCCCTGCTCCGCCCCTGATGCGTGCGGAGCCCTGGCTCGTTCAGGCCTCGCCCGAGTTCTCCAAGATAGCCAGCCCAGTGCAGGCGCTGCCCCTCTCCCGGGACCTCCCCCCTTCTGGCGCGGAGCTGGCTGGGGCTGGGGGCGCGCGCGCGTGGTTACCGTATTTCCTCTCCTTGCGCCCTAGTTGGAGCACAGGTATTTAACTTCTCCAACGCGCGGGGCAGTCCTCTCAGTCCTGTGGAAAGAGCAGTACTGGGAGTGGGGCGAATTGAAGTTTTGTTTTTGTTCTCTTGGTTATGTCTCTCCTGACCTGCGGACCTGTAAATCTCCTTTCCTGTTTCCACCTGACCCTCTAGCAGACTTGGCCAACTCAAGGTGTCCAGCTTTGAAATTCTGATCTTGCCCCCTCCCGGACCTGATCCTTTCGGTCTTCTCCGTTTCAGAAAGGGGCAACTTCATCTCTCCAGTTGCTCAGAAAGAAAATCTTGGAGTTATTTTCAACTTATCTCTTTTTCTGTCATCTTTCATCCAAGGGCCTTAGCAAATCTTGTTGACCTTCAAAATATGTCCAGAATCTGCTATTCTCCTCCCACTTTCCCCATTGTTGCCAGCCACCGTCTCCTCTTGCTTGGAATATTGTACGACATCTCCCAACTTCTCCCTCTGCATCCCTGTCCCCTTAATCTGTTCTCAACAGAGCAGCCAGGGTTATCTGTTTAAACAAAAGTCAGATCGCATCCCTCAACATCTTCTAATGGCTGCACATCTCGCTCAGAGCCAAAGGTCCCTACAAAACCCTGGATGGTCTAACCACCTCTGGGCCCTTCTTTCCCATTCCTCACCCCTCACTCTACTCCAGTCACACTGGCCCCTCACTGCTCCACAGGCAGAACAGCGCCCCTCTGCCTCAGGGTCTTTGCTCTTGCTCTTGTTCCCTTCTGTAATAAGAAATAACAAGAAATTGTTCTCTCTGCCTGGAATAATCTTTTCCCAGGTTCCTGCACTGCATCCTTCTCTCACTTTGCTAAGGCTTTCTCTACCCACCCCCCCAATACCCACAGGCTCCTCACAATGTGTGGTTGCCCCTCATGCATGCCCCACCGGGACAGCCGGCAACCCACCAGGCACGGGCCCGACTGGGAATCAAATGGACCTGGCACTCAACCCACAGCCAGGGCCTGCTTTACCTTTCTCAGTAGCATTTATCACCACCTAAGATGCTACACACTCACCTGCGGACTTGCGTGCCTATCTCCTCCCACTGGATTGTAGGTGCTATGAAGGCAGAGGCTTTAAAAAAAAAAAAAGCCTAGTCTTAGAACAGGGCTTCCCAGTAGTAAGCACTCAGTAAATATTTCTGGAATAAATGAGTAAATGAAGGAATGAGCAAGTCACTTCACTTCCTGGACCCTACTTCCTTCACTTGCACAAATGAATTGGACCCAATGAAAGTCCCCCTCAACTTTGAGAGTCCCATGGCTCCTCCCAAACCTTACCTGCTGACTGTCAGGTCCCAGGCCTTCTACAACACACCTGGTAGGGTGTGGAAGGAGCTGGGAAGTGTAGATCACTTTTTGTGGGAGAGGAGACCTGAGGCTAGGCTTGCTTGGGGAAGCTGGTCAGTAGGAGGGGATGGAAGATAAGTCCCCCACCTTCACTGAAGGAGCTGCCCCTTCTTTGGGTTCCCATGGGCCACTCTTTCCTCTGACCAGAAGGCCTTTGGTTACCTTCTGCCAAGCTGGGGGATGTATAAAATATCTCCATGAGGTGTGGAGAGCTGGTGGCTTAGGGGGGTGGAAAAGGGGCTGAGGAGGGTCCCGAAGGCTCTCCAGAAATATGGAATTGTCCCCTTTCCTGAGGCTTGAGGGATCAAGAGAGGTAAGAGGGGAGGGGATTGCTAATCAATCACTCATTTGCTCAGGGCTGCCTATGCTTCAAGTTTCTGTACACAAAGGTCCCCAGGGCAGAGGGGCAGGGACTCCAGAGCTGTAGAGGGGAGAAGCCAAGATGAGTCTCTGAAGGCTGGCCAGAGGTTTGATGGGCATTGGGAGTCCAAGATGAATGAGACTCAGTTCCCACTCTGGAGAAGCTCAGATTAGTATCTAATAAATTTAAAGCAATGATTAATGTGTTATAACCAGGCAACTTATTTGAGAGCAGACAGAGGAATGATCCCAACTTTTCCCACCGTGGGAGGGGATGTCAAAGGAGGTCTCCTGGAGGAGGTGACATACCCGAGCAGACTCAAAAGATAAAGAAAGGGGGGCAGGGCTCTTGGCAAGGGCATGAGTGCAGCGCCGGGACTTCCCGGTCACGGAGTTGACATGGTCAGAGATAAAAGCTGTGATTCTGGAAGGTGAGGGTGAGGGGTAGACAGTTGAACCAAGGTATCATCAACTAGCTCTGTCTGTGCCGACCAGTGCAAGGCAGAGAGGGCTTACCCCTCCAGAAGGCCCCCTCATTCATTGGAGAAGCATCCCTGAAGTTCCCTCCTGTGCACAGCCTGGGACAAGGCTGGGGGTGGGGGCGGGGGTGTGTGTGGAGGCAGGGACATGTTGAGCGAGACCTGCACCAGTGGTCAGGGGACTTGGACCATTGACAGTCGTGGTCCTGGTTGACTCTGTGACCCTAAGTGAGCCCGGAACTTCTGTGAGCCTCAGCTCTCCTCCCCGTGGAGTTGCTGGACTCCACCTACCCTGCATGCCTCATGGGATAGATGGAAGGACAAATGAGATAATCTCAACATACGCACACAGAGGAATAAGAAATAACATAAAGCAAGGTCTCAGTCCTTCAAGACCTTAGAGTATGGTCTTTGTAGCTTAAAGCCCCCAGCCTAGGCCCCCCAATCTTCTATTTTAATCCTGACCTTGGGGTCCCTCTGGACTGTCCAACTCCCTGCCTAGCCTTACACTTGGGTTAGCTTTCTTCCCGACCCCAGACGTCCAAATAAAGGCTCCCCCTTGTGGCATGTCCTGGAATAACAGGTCTCTGAGCAAGAAGAGGTGGGGTGGGGTTGACCGCAAAAAGGGAGGAAGGAAGGGCCAGAAGAGGGAGAGTCTGAAGACCCGGGAAAGGAACCGGGCAAACTTGTGAAGAAAGTAAATCCTAGGACAGAATGTTAGACGGGAAGACACCTAGGACTCCTCCCACACCCCATTGTACAGATGAGGAAACTGAGGCCCCACGAAGGAAGTTAGAGGCAGGACCGTGGCGCGGGTGCCCAGACACTCCTACGCTGGCGCGCACCCCACTACACCAAGCATCGCTGCATTTATGCAACGCGGTGAACAAACGGCATAGACTAACTCCCTCTGCATCTGGTAGCCTCCCCCAGGGCCTCAGACTATGTAGCAGCCTCTCCCAGGGCGAAGATTCCCAAATGCCAAGGTCTCTGCCTCCAGAGTGGCTGGTATAACCTCAGAGCTAGTCTGCTCCAGACCCAGAGATCAGAGGTAGACATGTCACTGGGGTTTTCTGCCTTTACTGGGGTGTGGGTGCCGGGGTGAGGGTGGGACACACCAAAAATCCACAATTATATGACCAGCCCAACCAGACTGGGGGCGGGGGGGGGGGGTGTTGCAGTTGCAAGCAAGGAGTGCTTTATCCAAAGTTCTTTTTAACCTGCATTTTCTAATTTAGTCCTTGCTGCTATTATTAGCCCACTTTAGAGATGAGAACAATGAGTCACCAAAGGACCAGACAACTTGCCACGGTCAAGAAGAACATTGGAGAAGGACCAGTGCCGTGTACACAGAAGGCACTGATAGATGTCATTATGTACCCGTGAGGGTGCTTTGTTTTTATGGAGCTGATTTTAGGAGGAACGCGTCCCAGTCTGCCCTCCTTGGATCCTGGAGGCCTTGGGCTCTGTGTTTAAAGTAAGGGGTGAGGTGGGGAACGGGCAGGAAGAGGGGCTGTTTGCCTGTACGGAGGTGAGGGCCTTACAAACAGCTTCCCCACTGGCTGGCTGAGGGGAGGCCTGGATTTTTGCTCATTCCAGGGATTGCAAAGCAAAGGTGGGCTCAAGGGCCACTGTCCAAATGTTCTGATGTTGTCTAGGGACCCTGTTGCCCTGGCCCATTGCTACATCAGCAGGGCGCTCAGCAAACGGAGGAAACCCTGGGACCAGGGGTGGAGAGCGCTGCTTCTGGGTTCAAGTGCTGTGGACCCAGCACAGGGTGGAGCAGTGGTAGGAACCCAGATCGGAACCAGGCTGCCTGGGTTTGCATCTCAGCTTTCCCACTTAATAGATCTGTGGCCTTGACTTTGCCTCTCTGAACCTCAGTTCTCCTATCAGTAAAATGGGGAATAACAGCACCTGCTCAAAGATTGTTAGAAGTGCTAAATGAAGGAATCATGCAAAGTACTTAGCAAAATGCTTGGCATATAGCAAGTGCTCAATAAACCGAATCTATTACTAGGAAAGACCCATCTGAGTTACAAGATCACTATACAGTGAAAGGGGTCGGGTTAGATGAGTGATTTCCAGTGGTAAAGTCCACAGCTCTCTGGGGAAGGTTGTTATTTTGTTCAAACGGAGCAGAACTTTAGAAAGGAAAACTTGGTAAAGCATTCAGCGATGTGGCTTGCAGAAGGTCTGACCGTTTCCCTGAAGGGCCTGCGTTTACAGGGCTGATTCACAGGACATTCCTAAGATCCCTGGCTCCCCCCTTATTCTGTGGCTCTGGAGGGAGTCAAGTCCAGGGGAGTATCAGGCTGGCTGAGTGGGGGCCCCAAACCTGGCAGCCCACATGGCACCTTGGGGCGGGTCCCAGGGTCCTGAGGTTCCAGGATTGTGCTGCATCCAATTTCTCCCTGGGGGGGTGGACTTGGGTGGTGGACTTGGGTGGTGGAGGAAAGAGAAGCCCTGGTGGGCAAAGGGCAGGCAAGGAGAACTCCTTGCCCATCGTGTTTACTGAACTGCACTGAATTATGACGAAACACCAAGCTCCGGCTTCAGGCAATTGCCTAAATCATTTAGGGGTTGACAGAGAAGGGAGGGAGGGCATGTGGGGACCTTGGGGGGGAATGTTCTTGTAATTCTTCAGTCTGAGGTACATTAAGGAGCCATAAGCCATGTCGAGAGCTTGAATTACATTAGAGAGATTATCCTGTTACAGTTCATAATCCTGGATAATATACCGTCTTGGAGCACACCTGCCCCTGATAAATCTCACCCGGTAATGGCCTGACCCTGGGGACCCAAGGAGGCTGGGCAGCTGGCAGGGGCCATCGGCATGGACACAGCCTTAACAGAGGCACGTGTGAGTCTCCCTGACTCATCTCCGTGCCCCCTACCTCTGCCTCAGCCTGAAGGGCGAGAAGGGAGCTGGGAGCTTCAAACTCCTCCATCTCCACGCAAGGTGCTTGGCTCCCTAGTGTTCCTCCAGCCTTAAGCCCCACCCCACGAACCCACCACGTCCTCCGGTGGGACAGGCCATCTGCATTGCTGTCTCCAGGTTCTTCTCTCCCTGAATGCCGTCTCCCCCACCCCCACCCCCAGGCAGATGTTTTCTGAGCATCTATCTGTCCAGCTAAACTGCAAGCGCCATGAGATCGAGAACCGTGACTATTGCCACAGCACTTAGCGCAATGAGGTTAAATAACTTGCCCAAGGTCATACAATTAGCTCCTGGCAGAATCAGGATTCCAACCGCCTTTGTCCGGCTCCGGAGTCTGTGCTTTGGCCCACGAAGGAGCACTGCCTCTCCGACTCGTCTGTTGCACTTGGGGGCCGGGCCTCACTTTCCGCAAGGTGGCAGATCCTTACTGGATTCTATTTGCCTTCCACGAGGGACCTTCCCAAGTCAAGGGGGTGACTCTCTCATGGTAGATCTTAGGGTGGGATGGTACCTGAGCCTTCCAGATTCATCCCCAGCCTTTTCAAGTGGCTTACTCCACTGGGTGAGCTCATGTACACCCCCATTAGCTCGGCAGCCCTGCCCTTGCCCTAGAACTATCTCCTCTGTAGCTCCTGCTCCGTTCTGCTTCGTCCCCAGCTCCTGCTGGGCCTGGAGCTGTCTGAGTACCTGCCACATGTCTGCATGACACCCCAACCCCCACCAGCCTCAGCTTCAGCTTTGCCCTCCCGCTTCTGATCCCCAAGCACGCATTCCGTGTATCTCTGGGTCTCCTAAACACAAGCCACAGCGACCATGTCCCAAATGCCCCCTAAGTGCCGAGCCCTGACTGACAGCCACTTCTCACCTGCATTATCTCATTGGCCTTATGCTATGGGTACTACATACTTTCTATTTTATGGGTGACACAGTTGAGGCTTAGAACAGCTACAAACAGTGTCATCCCTGGCTGGTGTGGCTCAGTGGATTGAGTGCTGGCCTGCAGATCTTGGCTGCTGGTATGATTCCAGGTCAGGGCATATGCCTGGGTTGCAGGCCAGGTCCCCAGCTGAGGGCGTGAGAGAGGCAACCAATCAATGTGTCTCTTGTGCATCGATGTTTCTCTCCCTCTCTTTCTCCCTCCCACCCTCTAAAAATAAATAAAAATAAAAACAGTGTCAAAAGTCAGCACCTTGTAAAGAGCACAGCTGGAATTCGAACCCATGCCAGAGGGCATGTGCCTACTCTTGAAGCCACCCTGTCTCTCCGGGCACTGGGCTGCCTCCCCGGGCACTGGGCTGCCTCCCCAGCTCCAGCCCCGCCCAGGTCCACCCTTCTCATCCGTGCGCAGGTCTCGAGCACCTGCCTCCCTGCCTTGCTCTCGCCGAGTTCCAGAGCTCCCCTGCGTTCCAGCCCACTCTGTGTGTTGCGGACTTATTACCTCTCCGTGTGCCTCCACATCATTCATCCAGAGACAGAACCACGCAGCCTGACCGTCCACCCATCCATTCATTTCCATCCTTCATTCATGGAATCCTGGAGTGTCAGAGATAGAAGGGGCCTTGGAGATTACCTGGTCCAGCAGTTTTTAAACCAGAATGTATTTTTCAAAGAAAAGCTTCAGTGGAAGTGGAACAGAGAAATCGGATCAACGGGCAGATCAATGAGTGTGTCGGGGTGGGTGGGAGGTTGGAGGTGGTGTCCAGAGTTCTGCCTTCTCCCTGTGTCCCTGGGTCTGCCTGCTCTGTACTCCCGGAGTACCACTGGTTGGGGCCTGTGTCCTAGAGAACCTGTTGCCTTCAGTCGCTGAATGTTCACCGTTACAGCAACTCCTTCACAGCAGCCCACGTGCTGAATCGCGCAGACCTGGGCCCTAACCTCAGCTGCCACACTCCACTTACAAAGCTCCATGACCTTGGACAAGTAAATCACACAATCCTTATGGCCCTCCATCTATTTCTATCTCCGAAAAATGGGAATAACAACGGAATCTACCTGCTGCTGTGTAATAAGCCACCCCAAAGCATAGCGGCTTAAAACAGTGATTTTGTGACCTGTCCTAGGGGGTGGGCTCAGCTTGGAGGTTCTTTTGGGGCTGGGGCTGCAGTCACCCCGGGGGACTGGTCCAGATGCTGGGATGGCCGGGCCTCCTGCGCTCCACGCTCCCTCGGGGCTCCCCCTCTGCACAGGACCTCTCCAGCTGTACCCAGACTTTTCCCACAACAAACAGCTCAAAGCTCCCGGAGGCACGAATGTGGGAGCCTCCAGGTCTTCTTAAGACTCAGGCCTCACTTCTGCTGCATCCTGTCGGCTAAATTCAAGGGGAAGACAAATAAACGCCAGAATTCGCAGTCATCTTGAACCCACCACAGTCTGTGTGACCTTGAGCAAGGACATTGCTTAACCTTTCTCATTTTCCACCTGTGTTCTCTTCTGTGAAGGAGGAAGACTCAGCCCAGGGGAAGGACTTAGAGCAGCACCTGGCACACAGTAGGCACCCACTACACGTTAGCTGGTTCTATTTTCATTTCTAACCCACCTGGCTGGCACTGAGCGAGGTAACTGGTGGGGCAGGGTACAAGAGTAATGGCAAAACAGTTTATACTCCTGATAATAAATAATCTAGTTCATGAGGTAAATTTAACACATGCAGAGATCAAAGTACTAATTCTAGGCATTGTGTAATTAAGGAGCCCCTGAGAGGTACAGATAACACACTTGAGGAAGTTGGAGGACAAAGAGATTGGACACGGGGGCGGGGTGGCCAGCTCGGGCTTCCAGCGGAGGCGGTGCCCTCTGAGGGGTAGGGCGCCCTCCTGGCTCAGCACAGACTCAGAGCCGGGCTCTCTGGTTTCAGGGCTGTGTGCTGTTCCCCTTCAGGGATGTGCCTTTGTGGCCTTGCCAGATGCAAGCGTCTCTTTGCCTCAGCGTCCTTTCGGGAACATGCACCTGCCTCGTCAGGCTCCAGTGAAGAGGACACGACTTACTTCCTACGAAGGGCCACAGTGGTAGACATGCGGCTGAGTCCGCATGGAGCCGAGTCAACCTCGTCATCCCAGGGGACACGCGACTCTGGCTGGGTGGAGAGGGAGGACGGAGGTCTCCAGGTGCATGGAGACAGTGAGAGCCAGTGTGAAGCAGGAGGGTGTGGGCGTGTGCCGTGCTCAGGGACAGAGAGAGAGTGACTCCGCACAGGCGCAGAGCCAGAGAGGAGTGCAGGCTGCAGCAGCCTTTGCGCCTGGCTAGAGTAGTTCGGACTTGACCCTCAAAGGTTTCTGACAAGGGAGGGATGGCATCTGGCTGTGTCTCTGAAAGAGACCCCCGGCAGTAGTGTGCAGGTGGGATAAAGTCAGAGAGATGGCTTAGGAGAACACCGCCACAGCTGAGGCCGGAAAGGGGCCTGTCTCTGCCTGCATGGAGGCCGAGGGAAAGGGCAGGGACTGGCCGCGGGAGAAGGAACCACGGCAGGTCTGGTGTGCCCCGGCCCCCTGCCACTCTGCCCACTGCCTGGCTGCTGGCTTCTGCTCTGGCTTTCTCCGTTCTGGGCCAGGCTTGACGGCTGCATCCAGGGAGGGGAAGCACAGGGCAGATGCACCCCCAGAGGATGGCCTGGGCCCCACCTGCTCTCCCCTGGTGATCCTGTACTGAAAGGAGCAATTCTGGGGCTGGGGGCTGTGGCCCAGACCAGGCCTGCACGCCCAGAGTGACGGGCCGCGCGGGAACCCAGCACTGCTCTCCGTGTGAGTGTGTGTGTGAGAGAGTGTATCTGTTGACTGTGTGTGTGACAAAGAGGGGAGAGGGAGGACCGTATGTCTATTTTCTTTGAGGAACAGATGCCTCCTCAAGGGAGCGAGTCAATAAGAAGAGAAGGGAAATGGGGTTAGAGAATCACTTCCACACCAGCAAATTGTCCCATGGACGCGGCCCCTGCATGTGCCGATATTTCTGAATTTTCAGATATTTCCCTTTTTTCTCCCTCTCTCTATATTCCCTCCCCCATTGTTTTCCCGGTCTCTCTCTCCCAAGCTTGGCCACTCATGCCAGCCACAGGCCCTGCGTGCCCTCTTTCCGGTGGTTGGGGGTGGAGCGGGGGTTCCGATGGCAGGGAACCCGAGGCCCCCTTCCTTGGCGAAGGCCCTTCCAGGACTGGGGTGGGGTAACAGACCAGGTTAAGTCCACCTTGCCTCCGCCCAAACTTGCCTTCCCTCTGCCATTCCTCTAACAAATACTTAATGAACGCAAATTCCCTGGGCAAGCCAACTCTGGAACGGCCCTGGCCCAACCCCCTCGCCTGGGGAGAGTGGGCCGAGCAGGGGCCATGCTTTGCTTCATGCGGAGACAGCACGGGCAGGAATGGGAGCCGCCCCTTTGGTTTGCCCTGTGTGCCCTGGTTTTGCCTCTGTCCTTCTATCCTCCTTTCTGGTGAGAAAGCAGAGCCATTGGAGCCAGAGAGGCCTGGCGTGGAACCCCATCTCTACCTCCTTCAAGCTGTGGTGGAATCAGCCCCTGGTGGCTTCACCTCTCTGACCTTTGTCTCCCTGTACAATGAAGAACCCAATCATGTCTACTGCTGGGTCGTTGGAAGAATTAAATGAGAAAACCATCCTCGTGCCTACCAAAAGCATTTTCTCTCTCTTTTTGTCTTATTTCTCTTTTCTTATCCTTCTTGTTTCATTTATTTAAGAAAAATTTACTAGGCGTTTGAGATACAAGACTACGGAAGAAAGAGAGGCACCGAGTCCTGGCATCAGGTCCCATCTCCATCCTTTAGGGAGTGGGGAGCCCCGAAGGTTTCCGAGCAGGGGAGTGGCACCCTCAATCACAGCTGTGCTTCTGGACCCTGGCCGGGTAGAGCCCAGTGCGGGGACCAGGAAGTGGGCCAGCAAACCAGGTGCTGCTGCGAAATCTCTCCAGCCCCTCTTCTTCCTCATCCCCCTTCTCCCGCCCTGTGACATTCTTTCTTTCCCTCGCTCTCTCTTCTCCTCTCCCTCCATCCCTCTCCCCCTTGGCTCCCCCTGCGGCTTCCCAGCTGCCAGCAGATGACATCTCCTTTCATGTTTGGGGCTGAGCTCGGCTTTGAATGTTCGTTTGATTCCGTTAAGATAATAGCTGGTTCACTGTCAGATGCAGACTGATCAGTTAAAACCTTAATCACTGCCTGTCTCCTCACGCGGCACTTATTTTTTAAGAGATTAATCCCCTCAGCCCGGCTCCAGCTCACACTGGGCTTGGGGAAAAAAAGCCGAGGTTTGTGTTGCCCTTGTTATTGTTATTGTTGTTATTGTCATCCTCGCTTTCCTGCGCATCAACTCCTTCTCTCTTTCTTTCAACTGTCCCCCGTGCCACTGGGTTTCCAATCTTCCTCCAGCTCACTCGTGTTCTCTCTCTCTCACACACACACACGCGCGCACACACTCGGCTGTGGCTCTGCAGACACAGCCCACACAGGAGCCCCGGTGTGCCCTCCCTGCCCCCACATGAACCCCTGGATATGGGGACACAGTGAAGGGACAGGATGTGGTCCAGGGCGATGAAGACCAGGGCGGTTGGCCGGCCCAGCTCTGTGCCCTGGGCAGAGCTGATCTTTGGAGCCAGGCAGACTTGCCCCACTCCTCTCTCAGATACTCACATGCCATGTGAGCCTGAAGAGGAGCCTCAGTTTCCTCACCTGTAAAGTGGACATGGGAACACGCCCTTCAGGCAGGCTGTGAGCACGGACTAAGAGAACAGATGTAGGGCCCCCAGGGCGGGGCCTGCACAAAGCAGTGTCACCTCTGCTCCTTGTTCCCACCTCCCAGGCTCCCCAGGAGGATCCTGCCCAGAGGCTGCCCATTGCCTCCCTGAAGACGATGTGTCCTCACAGTCCATTCTGCCGACGTTCCTCACTTGCTTGCCTGTGTCAGCAGACAAACCTTACCCAGGATCGTGGAAGGAGATTCTGGTGGACACTGACCTATAAGGGAACTGATGTTTACAGTTGATCTAGAATTGCACAGAGGGAAGAAAGTCAGAGACCATCTAGTCCAGCCCTCAACATACATGGCAAGGCCGAGGCCCAGAGAGGGGCGCATTGACCTGGGTCTCTGTTGCATTGTAGCAGGGCTGGGACTAGGACCAGTCCAGCCCATGCACTCAGCAACCCCCCAGCCAACCAACATTTACTTAGCTCCTACTATGGACCTGGTGGTACCCAGGGTGGCTCAGACCCTCTCCTGCCCCGGCTCGTGCTGCAGGCACAGGCAGGCTTTCTGGAGGGGGTGGCGTGGGTAGGACTTGGGATAGCAGGGCTCCTCAGCAGGGGAGCGAGGGCCACTGGGGCCCCAGCCCGGCCCCAGCAGGGCTCCTGTGCTTAGGGGACGGTCTCACACAGGTCAGGCGCTGTCCGCAGGCTCCACATCCTCGGAGGTCACACAGCAAAGCACAGGCTGTTGTCTGCAGGTGCAGAGATTCTTATCAGGTAGAAGGAAGGATTTCTGGCCCTGACGCGTGGGAACAGGTGACCTGAGAAGTGGCATCTCCATCTTCAGTTCCACTCCTTCCTTCTTCTCCGTGAGGCGTGAGTAGTGTGGGTGCGGGAGCCAGCCGGCCGAGGCTTGAATTGCTGGCTAGCTGGGTACTTGGATGGGTCACTTAGCCTCTCTGGGACTCAGTTTCCTCCTCTACATGAGAATAATGAGAACCTTAGCACTTAGTGCCTGGAACACAGTGAGTGCCACACAAGCATCAGTCAAGACTATTCGGTTCAGACGTATTGGACGCCTAAAGGTGCCAGGTTCCGAACCAGGTGCTAAGGGCACAGAGTTGAGCAAGACGTGGCCCCTGCTGCCAGGGTGAGCTTGACTCAGTGGGGAGGCAGGCAAGTGAACCTGTCCATGGGGGACACCTCACCCAGCCTCGAGGAGGGGATCAGCCTCCCGGAAGAAGTCACCTATGAGCTTCTCGAGGGTGGGACTTTGCCTGTTTTGCTCACTGCCGTGTCCCCAGTGCCTGGAAGGAGGCCTGGCGCGGAGCAGCTGTCAGTCTTTGCTGAATGAACACATGAAGAGCCAGCTAAGCTAGGTTCTAAAGCAGGAACAGGATGACAAACGTCCCTTCCCTGGGTCTGTCTTCTCATCTGAGAAATGAGCACTTGGACTGGGGGCCAACAGCCTTTCTGGCTATTCTAGGCATCCATGCCAGCTGACAGGGACGGGGGTGCAGAAGAGGATAATGAGAGTGGGAGAGTCGGGTGGGGGTGGGGAGGGGAGGATGAGGAGGATGGGGTGGGGTTTCATGGCGACTGATGGAGGTGGGGTGGAGGATGGGGAGATGTAGGTGGGGGTGGGTTCCATTCCTGCTTACACACCGGGGGCTGGAAAGGGTTGAGGGGCCTGAAACATCCTCCCCGGTTGCTACACCAGCAGGAGGTGGCCCAGGGTTAATGGTATGACATCCCTGGCCCGATGGGCTTCTGATGCCTTTTCTAATTTGGTGAGCGCTGCAGATTAGAAGGCAGGGAGAAAGAGAGTTTTCCTCTCACAGGTTATTATCCTGCCAACTCCCCGGGTGCCCAAGGGAGGGAGTCAACGTGTTCCAGGAGAAAAGGAAGCAGGGCCTGGCATTCTGGATCGAGTGCCCCTGGGGAGTGGGGAGGGAGGCAGGGCTGGTGCAAATAAAATTGATGCTATTAATGGATCTGGTGCTGGTTGAAATGGGAGCAGCAGTGTCTCAGCAGCAGCAGAACCGGTGGGGGGAGGGAGGGGCTTCCTGGAAGTGGAACTCACACACGCTGAGCGTCCTTGCCTGGGGGGGACCCCAGATTTTCCTTTTCCTGAAGCAGGGAGACAGCCTCTCCTTGCTGGGTCACAAGGTCCTTCTGCCCCCACTCCACACCTCCTTAGTCTAGCTCAGTGGCCCCGAGGTCTGGGTCAATACCAATCCCAGCTCCTCGGGGAAAGGCCAGTGCCTCTGGGCCGCAGGTCACATGGACCCCTTCCAGAGAATTTCCTCACACACTGGCCCTGTTATCAGCTCACACTGGAGAATAAGAAAGAGGGAGAGGCAGGCTGGGGTTGGCTATTCTGGCTTCAGAAAGGGGCCCCAGGACGGCCCTCCTGGCCAGAAAGAACACCCACTTTGGCCTGCCTCTGATGGCCAAAGTCCCCTCCCAAGCCCTTCCTTGTTAGGCTGAGGCTGAGCGGCGTCAGGGAGCGGCACCAGGCAGGAGGCCAGGGATGCTGCATTCTAGTCCTACCCTGGCCGCAAACTAGCTGGGTGACCCTAGCTGGGCACCATATCTCCTCGGGCTTCAGTTTCCTCAATATGCCGAGGATTGGAACCGGATGCTTTCTCAGGTCCTGCTGAAAGGCTGTGACTTAGGTTGAAGGGTGCCTGCCCCTGAGGTCACGCACACATTCGCTCCTCTGAGAGCCTTCCCTGCCCAGCCACAGCTGATACTGGACTCAGAGGACAGGCAAGAGGAGAAGGGGGTAGGGTGGGGCTGCTGTGGGAGGGACCAAGTGGGGAAGGAGTCTTGGCCCATGCTGCCCAGGAAGCCATGGGAAGCAGCAGTCCATGCTCTCCACTGGGCTGCTGGCCCACCCCGGGGGAGGAGGGGCGCCAGGGCCTGTGGACAGCCCTGAGGTCTGGCCAGGGGTTATTAATTTTAGAGAGAGAGGGAGAAAGAGAGAGAGGAAGGGAGAGTGAAAGAGTGAGAGAGAGAGAGAGAGAGAGAGAGAGAGACATTGATTTGTTGTTTCACTTATTCATTGGTTGATTCTTATAGGTACCCTGACTGGGGATTGAACCTGCAACCTTGGCATATCAGGATGATGCTCTAACCAACTGAGCTAGCTGGTCAGGGCCTTGAGGGACCATTTTTTTAACATGACCCTATGTGATAAAATTATTGCCTTAATAGTAAATAATAAATAACAAATAAATAATGATAATGGCCCCCAAAAGACTGTGAAACTGTTCTTTAACCTTATATAATTATACCAGTAAATAAATAATAAATAAAAGGAATATCACAGTACAGAAAAGACAAAAGCAATTAATACTTTTAAATTATGCTAATTTTTTTTGGAGGGAAGGGGGAAAGTAAACATGTGAAGAAAGCTCCCCCAGAAGTGGCCTGTGCAAGTTTCGGAGGGTCATTTGCATAGAGAATGACGGAATTGAAGGCCCTTGAATCTGTTACTTTGTCTTTGCAATCACTGTGTGTCCTTTGCAATCACTGCGTGTTTATTTCTGAATCTAATGTTGGAACACAGGAATGTATAGAACTATAGGAGCTGAGACACAGCCTGTGTCCGAAGCTAGCTCTCACCACTTTGAGTCGTTACAAACTTACTTTGAAATGAAGTGTAGCGGGTTCTGTGTATTCCTGGCTGACTATATACATGAGATTTCTTGGAATGAACTACCATCTAGTATCCAATCTTTATGAGAGGATAAGTAACAGAAACGCACTCACTTGAAATTCACTTATATATTATTGAAGCTCAAGAGTAACCACAGTAATTGCTTAGAATATAGCACCATGTTTTTGGGGGGTTTTATTGGCGGGGGTGGAGGGAGGAGTATTTTTATCACGGACACAGAATTTCTGGGGCAGGGTGATAAGACAGCAGATTGACTTTAGTCAATTTTGTGTTGTTTTAAAGTTCTCTACAGACGACGAACCTTTGTGTTGCCCATACCCAGTGCGGACTGCTCCCACTGCCGCCCACCCCACCCCTGCTTCTTCACTGGGGTTTGCACATCCACAGCCCAATATTCCGAAAACCTTTGATCCAAACCCTTCCCAATCCAGGCCCATTAAGAAAGCAGGCAAACAGCAATACGTTTTAACCACCATCAGCAAGCTGTTGTTGTTATTCAATGAACGTAACGGACCTAGAACATTTCCAATAGTACCATCACATGGTGTGGGCATTGTGTTTAGTACTTCACACACATGAACGTGTTTCATGCTCTATTTTGGGAGGTAGGTTTAATGAAGCCCATTTTATAGAGGAGGAAACTGAGGCTTAGAGGGGTTGCATCCATCCAGTTTACAGAGCTGGATTCAAACTCCAAAACTTATGCTTTTCACCTCTACACGACAGACATATAGAGTTGTGGGAGGGTTAAATGAAATGGTGCACAGAAGTGATGAACAGATAGTGTAGTGCGTAATAAATATGATAATAACAACACTAACGAATATAATCATTCTGAAATATAGTAGTAAATACAAAGTGATTCGTATTCCTGGCACAAAGTAGGTCGCTACGAAGAATGACAACACAAGGCCTTATTTGATTACACACCCAGTGAGTAGAGCAGGTAATGTTGCAGACATTCAGAGGATGGGGGTCATTTTGAAAGGGCCAAGGGGTCAGCAAGGACTCCCTGGAGGTGGGTGGCTTCATTTAGGGTCTAAAGCAGGCTGCCCTCAGGGGCATACCTTCCATGCTCCTCCTCCTTCACACAGGCACAACCTGCTTTGTCTGGGTGACTGACCAGGGCGGAGCTGCTAGTGCAGGAGGACCCCAGGCCGGAATCTCTGCCTTCTCGCTGGAGACCTCACCTCCTGACTGACTGCTCCAAGGCCACCTGTCTCCGGGCAGAGTCCTGCTTCCGGCTAACCCTGACCTGATTCCGCCCTGCACTATACTCATTTGCAGACACCAAGGAATCCCTCCCCTGTCCTCCAGCCCTACACAGACAGGAAGGGCTTTATTTCTATTTATTTTATTTATCAAATACTTATTGAGTACTTACTACATGTCCGACATGTTGTAAACACTTTTGAACATTAGCTCACTTAATCCTCATCCTAAGCCTACGAGGTCATTACTATTATTGCCTCCATTCGACAGATGGGGAAACCGAGGCACAGATAGTCACTTGGTTAGGAAATGGCAGCTGCGATTCAAACACAGGCAGTCTGGCTGCAAACTGCATGTCCTGAGCAGCAAGCCAAGCTTTGAAAGCAGAGGGGTTCTGGGTCATCTCTGCGGCCCCTACAAACCCAGGCCTAGTGTCCTTCTGGTAGAGTGTCAGGTAATGTGAAAAGTTTTCTTTAGTGAATTGCCCTGGACTCACCTGCCAGACACCTGGCTCCCGACATTATGAAGGCCCAGTTCGAAGCAGGAGTCCTAGCCAGGGAGGTTGGTCTCCCTCCTCCCTGGGGACATTTGAAAATTTCTGGAAGCATTTTTGGTGATCGCAGCTGGGAAGAAGGGTGTGTGTGTGATACCAGCATCTGGCGGGTAGGAGGCAGGGATGCTACCGAACATGCTGTAATGCATGCAACAGCCTGCAGCACAGACCTGCGCAGCCCACGCTGGAGAAATCCCGCTCTAGAAGCCCAGTTCCACCGTGAGAGAACACTTTCCTTTTCTAAGACCTTACGAAGTGGTGAGAGGCTGGGAAGGCTGGCGTGGCTCCCCCCAGTGGTCCCGCCTCCCCAGCCCCAAACACCCAGAGTCAGCTCCCTAGTGAATGGACTACAAATCCCCAAATGTACTGGGCTGCAGTGTGTCCATGGGATGAGAAAGCATGTTAGGGCTTTGGGGAACCAACTTCTAGCATTTCTGGCTGGCTCCGCCTCTTATGAGATACATGACAGAGGCTGCGAATGTGACCTAACCCCCAGTCTCCTCTCTGAAGTGCATGTAATAATTCCGGCTTCACAGGCTTGGTTGAGGGTCAGCTTAGATAATGGCACAGAGCTAATTGCCATTGTAACTATTATGTGTTGGGAAATGTGAGACTTGAGGTGAGTTGCGCAGGCCTGCCTGGTCCTACTTCCTCCATGAGGAGAGGTTGGTGGGGTGAACAGGACAGATCTTGCTCCTCCGAACTCCAACCTCCCTCTGAGGGAAAGGGAGGGGGAATGAGGAGTCCCTCCCCACCCCCCGAGTCGCAGACCTGCAGGTCTCTGGGAGCAATGTACAGAAGAAGGAAGGGTTGAGGAGGTGCCCAGGGGGGAGATGCAGGCCCAGCTGCCTGCAGACCAGGCTCTGTCCCATCGGGCCTGGAAGCCACTTCCCCGGACAGTAGCAATTATCGCAATCAAACAGTTGACACCAATTACGCGCCAGGCAGAGAGGCAACGGCGGCAGCGGCTGCGGGGACGGCTCGGCTTTGCATATCTTAATGTGGACTGACAGATGCTGAACTGCGGGGGCGCCAGCCTTGCCAGCTCTCAGCTGTTCGTGGCACCAGTTTTCAGAAGCCACATTACTGCCAGGGCCTGCCCATTTGCAGGATACATCTGCGTCCCCAGAGACTGCTGGCATCGCCTTCCCTGGAGGGCCAGAGGTGTGTAGTGGGCCAGGCGCGGCTGGGTCCTGCGCACAGTGTCCTTTAGGTCCGCAGGGCCCCACTCCGGGAACCCCTCCTGCACTGCCCAGAAGGCGCTCCGGCTCCTTTTGATGTGCCCTGCACTCGAGGTCTCACTCTTTGGCCCATGGAAGCACCCTGAAAGGCCACGGGGGGTACAGGAGAAATGAATCCAGTTCCATGTCTTTCAAGATTGGCCTGCCTGGAAGTCAAGGAGGGCTGCGGTGGGTGGGGTCCCCTCCAGAGCAGGCAGACCGGCCATCTGGCCCGGCGGCCTCTCAGGCACCGGAGAGGGGCAGAGCACTTTACGAGAGCACCTTCGCCGGTGAAGAGTTCCCCTAAGGTGTGTGTCTCTCTGTGTCTCTCTGCCTCTCCCCATTCCCCCCACCACACACGTCCCAACTTACCAACATCACTCCCCCTACCACACACATCCCAACTTACCAACATCACTCCCCCTGGACTGCCGGCCCATTTGCATCTCTTCGATATACCTGCTGCCTATTTTTCAATCTTGGGAAAAAAGAAGCCCTTTTGGAAAACTGACCATTCCAACCGCCCCACTGTCCAAATGGGAACCAGATTCAGCAGGTGCAGGGGCTCCCAGGAGAGCTGGGAGTGGGGCTGGGCCTGGGGACCATGAGGCTGTGACGCCCATTGACCAGACCCCAATTCGGCAGTTACTGGGCACCATGGTCGGGCTGCCAATGCTCCTGCCCAGTCGCGAGGACAAGGGCACTGTCTGACTTTGAAGATGGGGCCTAGGGACTCCTTATGTCCCAACCACCCTCCTCGCCTGGGTGTCTCTGCTGCAAGCATAGTTTCTGTGCAGATATCCAGAGCCAATCTCTTGGCCATGGTGCTTTGGAGTCCTGGCTCAGGTCCCACGGCCCAGGAATCGGGATTCCGGGCCTACTCCTTTAAGACGCCAGGGTCATCGATGCTAGAGCATTAGGGGTTCGGTCTGAGGACAAGGGAGCCAGCACAGAGCAGAGCTTTGCGGGTGTCCCCTTCAGCCCCGATGCCACGAGCACATTCTGTCCCCAGCCATGGATGGCAGCATTAGTCACTACCCCCTCCACGTGTGGCTCCAGCCCAGGCGGAGGAGGCAGACACGGGGCCTGGGCGCCAAGAGGAAGCGGGTTCGATTCACACGCTAGGGCGGAGAGGAGACTGGGTCCCTTTGCTGGGCGTGGGACACCTCGAGGGCCCCAGCCTGCCTCCAGGGATGCCCTGAGGAGAGCGAGGCATCGTGCAGCGCTTGGCCACTGCGCCGCCGTGCCCTGCGTGCCCCGAAGGCCCGGGGACTCGAAACCCAGCGTGTTGTGATTCCCTGGTCCTCTGGGTGGGCGGGCGACGCCCCTGGCCGCGGACGGAGAAATGTGTATCTGTAGATGGTGTCAGCAAGTGCATGGGCCATAAAAGGCCGAGCGGGCTTCCTGGGGATTAAGGATCAGACACAGGGAGCCCTGTTCTCTCCTTCTCCGCCCTCTTCCCCACCCCAGGAACAAGAAAAAGAAAAATCTGTTGGAAATGCACTTTCCCCCCTGCCACCCCCCTTCTCCTTCTGCTTTCACCGACTTAAAAGAAAAATAAAATACATTCCAGGAACCAGGACCGCTGCAGAGCAAACTCAAACCAGAAAATGCTTAAAGATGTTTTAATGACTTAAACACAGGGGCCGGTTTGTGTCTAAAAGTTTCCACATTAAAAAAAAAAAAGCCAATTCAATATTAAATATCCTTCCAGCGCCTCCTGGGCCCTCCACTGGCCCCTCACTGCCCCTCCCGGCTCCTCAAGCCTTCTGGGCGGCTCCCCCTCCCCGTTTTCCTCTGCACCTCAGCTTTCAGCTGTGGGCTATTAGCACCCAGTGTGAACAGAGACCAGGCCCCTCCATAAAGTTTATGTTCACATTCCAAAAAAACGAAAAAACAAGGAAAAGGGAGAAAAACAACACCCTGGGTACAGGCCCAAAAGCTCCTGCCCGCAGAGCCTCCCCTCCCCCAAGCGCAGGGCCAGAGGCACTGTTAACTAGCAGCTGACAGATTTTTACAGCGCGAATTAGACCCTCATTTGGCTCAGGATTAGCCCAAATCTTCCGTCTCATTACTGCTCTGCCTTGTTGGAGCCCCTCCCCCCCGTCCCCCCCCCCCCGTCCCCCCGTCCCCCCCCCCCCCCCCCCCGCCCCCGTTCTCTCGGAGTTGGGGAGTTGGGGATATGTCTCTGGGGTCCTGGCTAGAATTCTCACTCTCTGAGCTGGGGAGGGATGGGGCAAGGAGAAAGCGTGGATACCGGGCACTGGTGAGACTTGGGGTCCTGAATGGGGCCGGGGGTGGCCAGCCGGAAGTCTACCTGAATTTCTGGCGGCATTCGGTAGGTGGAGAGAACTGGACGCCTGCCTCCATGGTGGAGATAGGGCATGCGGTGGAAAGGCGGGTGCTGGCTTAGAGATCGGTCTTCTCCTTATTATTCCAAGGGATCACAAACTTTGCAAATAACAATGATTGTCATATTTCCTGAACACATATTGCATGCGAGCTCTATATTGAGCCCTTTTGTACTTAATCCTCACAGTAAATCCTCAGAGTGGACACTATGGTTATGTCTCTGTCTTAGAGATGAGTATACTGAGGCTTAGAGAGAGCAAAAAATTTTCCCAAGGACACAGCTAGTAAGTAGAAGAGCCAGGATTCAAACCCAGGCATGAGTGACTGTAGAGCTCTGAGCCTTCAGGTCAAACGCCTCTGGTGCCAAAATCACAGTGGGTGACTCCCGTGTCAACTTCCACACCTAAGCTCTTGGTCCTCATTTCACCTACTCACTGACCATCAGGAACGTGAAGCCCGAATTCCTGCTGGTGGAGTTCTGACCATCAGCTGTTCTCTATCGCGAGATCGAGAGCTATTAGAATAGGACCCTGGAAGGGGGACTGACTGGCTTCTCTCCGGCTCTTCCTTGACCCAATGAAGCACGGCCCTGGGTGTCATTTCCCCATAAGGCAGCTAGGTTTTTGCCAAGAGGACTGGGGAGAGAGGGGGGCATTCGTGTCATGAAACGGGAGAAGAGCTGGGGGGACTGGAGCCCTCGGCAGCTGCCCAGATGTTTAGGCCCTGGGAGCTTGACTCTACAGAGGAGACTCCAGCTGCTTACGCCCTCCTCTCTGAGTGAAGGGCAGCACGGGGTGGGGGTGGGGCAGAGGGGCCCGTGTCTGGACACAAAGGACAAGGTGAGGAGGCCTCAGCCAAGTGCTCTTTGTGCAACAGGCTGCTTCATGGACACGGCTCGCCATTCAAGGGTCAGCCCCCAGCAGGAAAATGTCTGGGAATTCTGGAACTGCTCAAAATCCTTTTTTTTTTTTTTTAAATGGAAATTTGAGGAAATTTTGAAGCATATGTAATACTTAGACTTTAAGTGCCCTTTCCAAAGTTAAATCACTTTGTCAGCTTAGGAATGTAAAAATGTTTTATGTATAACTTGTTTTGCTCATAAAATCTTTGTTTGGATGTATTTAGAAATGTGAGGCCAGGGAAAGGAAAGTTGAAATTCGAGGGGAAACCTCTACCCCCTGGCTTAGAGTGAGAGAGCAAATGCAAGGTGCTTTATAAACTTTGTCTGCTTATGTGGTTAGTTAGGCTCATGCGTGGTTCTGGAGGTTGGGTGTCAGAGGCCGCCCTGTCGCAGAAAGGAGCCACCTGAGGGACGTGGCGGGGAGAAGGACAAACAGTGAAAAGCCAGGGAGGCTGGAGCTAAGTTTTCCTAGGGATTTTGAGGGAGGAGAAGCATGGCTTTGTGCAAAGGGTGGGCTGTTTTCCTCACGGCAGTCACCCCATTCCCAGCTGTGAATGAAATTTCAGTATCTTCCTATTAGTCTTCTCTCCAACTTAGTCTTTCTTCTAGTTTCCCCCTCCCTCTCCTTCTCCTCCTTCTTGTCTTTTTGCTACCTTCTGACTCCTAGTCTTTTCTGCCCGGAGCAGCGAGTCTCCCTGAAGTTCTCCAAGGGCTCCTAAACTCGGTTCATTTCCGCCAGCACTTGTCACACCCTCCAGGAGCAGACATGAATTAGACCCTTGGGTGCCAGATGCAGGCCACGCCGGAAGAGGGTAACGGCTATTCACTGAGCACTTTCTGTGTGCTGAGCACTGTATTAAGTCACATACACATTATATTAACACAGTTCATCTTCACCACAATCCCAAGAGGTGAGTGCTATTAAACCCGTTTTACTGATGGGAAAACTGAGGCATAGATTGATTAAGTAATTTACCCAAGGTCAATTGGGATTGGACCCCAGGTATTCTGGGCCCCAAGTCTGTGCCCTTAAGCATTCCAGTATTCCAAGGCCGGAAGTGTGCCCAGGATGTTTGGTGAGTACTGGGGAGGGCACTCTCCCTGGCCTTGGGCATCTAGAAAGGTCTCTTTGAGGAGATGACCCCTGAGTGGCTGCAGAGGCAAAAGAAATGAAAAAGAACATTCTTGGCTGAAAGGATGGCAGAGAGAGGTATCACAGAGTAAACCTCACCGCTGCATGCCAAGAGATAGAAGTTCTTTGGAATTTCTAGAATGTAAATAAAGTGGGAGGTCAGAGGAGGCAGGAGAGGAGGCTGGAGAGACAGGTTGGAAAAGGGCCAGACCACAGCGAGCTCGTTTCGTGCTTGGAGTTAATAGTAGGTGAGGAAGAGCCATTGGAGGGTTTGGGCCAGAGAATGGTACAAGAAACTGTGTGCTCTTGATAGAATTCTGTGTGTGTGGGGGGGGGCACAGTGGAGAAATGACTGGATAGAGGTGACACTGAATAGGGGTGAGAACACCAGTTGGGAGCTGAATGGGGGACCTGATAGTCTACTTGATGTTGGAAATGGGGAAATGATTGGAAGTGGAGGGAAAAAAGATACTTTTAAATTTCACTTTTACTTTAGGTATCTATCTATAGTCTGCCTTATTCCATGAAAGGTTTTCAGCTAGATCTCTGACTTGTTAAATTCTTCCCAGAATGTTTCCTTATGTTCTCCCTACTAAATGCTCACACTGGGCAACGTGGCCCAGTTCACATGACTCAGTTTCTTTTCTGAAAACTGGCACATTTATTTTGCAGGCTGGTGACCCTGCAAGCTGCTTCGCTGGGGTCAGTCCTGACTCCGCCTCTTACATAATTTTTAACAGCGCTCCCTGTCACTCTGCAAAATGTCCTGGGTTAAACAACGAATTATGTGGTCATGCTAGTCAAGGCACATCTATGAATAATAAATAAAACCTTAAATAAAGCCTTAAAATCTTGATGGTGCTACATTATATAAAGGTACATTAAAATGATCTTTCTTGCTCCGATTGAAAACCTTGAGAAGGAGACAGGATAAAGGTTATTGCCACTCCTTTCTCTCTCTTTCCTTTTCTTTTTGCTTAACACACGAAGAAAAGGAGGTTCCAGAAAATTAAACGATTCCCTGAAGGCACACAGGTAGAAGGAGGAGTTGGCCTTCACTCTTCCAGTGTCTAGTCCAGTAGCCTTCTGCCACACGGAGTCTCCAGTACCTGCCACCGGAGACTGAAGATGGCCACGCCCTCTTTGCTGCTCCTCCCATGGAAGGGCGGAGTCTGATCTCTTTCCTTGAATCTGGTTGGTAGCAGTGATTTGCATAACCGATAGAATGGGAGAGGAGTGATCTTCTGGGGCTTCTGAGGCTAAGTCATAGGAAACCTTGTGTAGCTTCTGATTTTGCCCATCCGAGTTAAGGTGTCCAGAAGGCAGTCTAAGTTTGTTGGAGTTGAGTGATGATTTATAATACAGCTCAACACCTAGTTTCTCATAATGAACTTACATGTGATAGTTCCAGTGTTGGTTTAGAGCAGCGATTTTCAACTGGTGTGCCCCAAGAATTTTTAAAACATGCAATGCTTGACTATTCAGTCAGGAGCACTGACCTCTTTTCCCTTAGATAGTCGAATAAAAAAAAAATGACAACAGTCAACACAACAATAGCTGTTTGTTATAAATGGGTCAAAATTATACCTATTTTTGTCAGATCAGCAAAAAATATATTTCTTGGTGTGCCACAGAATTTTAGTAATTACCTATTTGTTCCATGAGATGAAAAGTGCTGGTTTAGAGCAAATTATGCAGCTGGCAGGGCTTGTCTTTAGCTCATGTAGCACGCCTTTCCCCTCTCCCCTGACTTTTTGGTGCCTACTTCTGGTCTTCTGCTTCCCCTAGGTATGTGGATTTATGTCTTAGGTTTCACTGTGGAACGGGAATTTTGTTTCTGAATGTATTTATTATCTACTGCTGTGTTACAAATTACCCCCAAACTTAGCAGTTTAAAACAACAAGTAGTTATTATATATATATATCACAGCTTGTATGGGTCAGGAATTTGGGTGGCTCAGCTGGCTCGTTCTGGTTGAAGGTATCTCGTGAGGTTGCAGTCGAATGTTGGCTGGGCTGCAGCCATCTGAAGGCTTCCCTGGGGCTGCAGGACCCACTACCCGGAGGGCTCCCTCACATGGCTGCTGGCAGGAGGCCTCAGTTCCTACCACGTGGGCCGCTGCGTTGGTTGTGTTTTTTGTGCTCATGACGTGGCAGTTGGCTTCCTCCAGAGAGAGTGATGAGAAAGAGAGAGACGGAGGAGGAGGGAGAGGAGGAGGAGGAAGAAAAGGAAGAGGAAGCTACAATGCTTTTTATAACTTAGTATCAGAAGTCACATACTGTCACATCCAACACATTCTACTTATTAGAAGCAAGTAACTAAGCCCAACCTCCATACAAGGGGAGGGGAATTAGGTTTCACCTTTTGAAGGGAAGAGTGTCAAATAATTTGTGGACATATTTTAACCGGATCACTTTTTTTTTTTCTTCGAGGAATTGCAGAGAGTAGCAGATCAGTTGTATTTCAGGGGGTGGGGGTGGGGTGGGCAGGAGACCTAATTCCTGAATTCATGCTGAATCCACTTAGTGCACTTTTAACGGGGCCTGTTCGTGTAGACAATTATATGGCAGAATGTCACAGTGGAAAGGGACCTTGGAGGACTCTCCAGAGGCTACAAACTGGTGACTCTTGGGCCAAATTTGTCTAGCTGATCTTATTTTGGTGGGAGGAATTTTGATTTTCAAAAATTGAATGCCTTTAGCTGGACATGTACCCTCCAATTGGCTTACTGCCCCTCCTTGTCTTCTATAAGCAGATGCACTCATCCGGGTAGCCCACTGACCCCTGGCATTTGCTGAGTCTTCGAACCCCTGGTTCTTACCCATCCTCTCTTTTCAGACAAGGAGACTAAGGACCAGAGAGAAGTTGACTTGTCCAAGTCAAAGGCTGACAGAATGAGGTTCTGACCCCGGGTTTCTTGACTCCCCGTTCAAAGTTCCTGCCACTCCCCCCTTGCCTGCGGGATGTTTCCTCACGAGTGGCATTGCCGTCTTCCCTTTGTCCTGGAGAGTGTGCCCTCAGCCCCCTGAGCCCCATCAATGCCCTGCGCTGCCACCCCTTGTCAGATAGGAGTGGGAAAGGCATTTCTTTTATCCACATATGAAGATCTGAATGGTGGAAGAAGTTTTAGGTTTCACAGCCCTAGAGAAAAAGAGAATCAGGCATGAGTGCCGGGAAACATGGGGGAAGCAGTGTGGTGTGCGAGGGAGACCCTGGAGGATTTTTCAGTAGGTTAATAACAGGAGCTGGTGCCAAATTGAAATGAAAAAGAGGAAGGCTTTCCCTTCCAAATGTGGAGAAGGGGCGAATCCTGTCCTTTGATAAGTGGATGACATTTTAGCAACATGAGACACTCTGCCCTGGTGGCTGCAGGGGACACTGGGCTGGGAAGGCGGGGTGAGCAGGGGCCTCAGGAGCCCCAGCAATGAGGTTAAGATGCAGAACTGCGAGGCATTGGTGCATTAGCAAAGAAATTGCAGTCACTTTGGCAGCTTTTGACTACATAACCTGCGACAGATAAAATGGATGGAGGTACCTGTCTCAGTCTGGATTACTCACCTAACCCCCAGCCTTTCTGGAGACCTGCCCTCTCTCCGTGGCTCCCCAAGCCCTCTCTGACCAATTCTCAGCTCTCCTCTCTCCCCCTTTCCGTTCATTCTCCTGGATGCTGAACTGCACTTCTATGGCCCTTAGCAGCTGCAGCTTTTACCACCTCTGCCTGGGTCGTGCTGGCCAGGCTGCCTGTGGGGACTCTTTCCTCCCCACCTCTCCCTTCCTAGTGTTCTCCGTCTCCAGGTTGTGGACTGGAATGAACAGGCTACCTGACGTTTGTACATTTCAGGGAGGGCCAGTCTTCCTGGGTCTCCCCACAGAGGGGTGCTCAGCTTGGCCCCCCAGGAGCTCCTGGCTGTGCTAACTGTTCAACCACTTCCAGCCTTTCAGGGGTGCATTTCCTTTGGTCTCTTAAAGTCATAGGTGTTTATACCTATAGAGGTCTCAGAGCTAGGGACTGACTGGCCTGTGCAAGCTTAAAACAGGCGTCGCCCCTCCCAACTACAATCACCGTAGCTTCTACCTTCCAGTCTTCCGAATGTTGAGTGAAAAGCCGGACATGATTTGGTGGAGTGATTTTTCTGAAAGGGAAGACAGTCCCAGGAGGCTGGGCAAAGCTCTTGAAACCTAACTCAAAAGACACAGTTGCATTTTATCCAATTTTCTCCTTTCTTCGGGAAACAATTATTTTTTTAATACATGCTGGGCAAAGTCCTAGGCATTGAGGATTTAGAGAGAAAGGGGATGTAGCCCATTCCTCAAATTGCTGAGTTTGGTAGTGAAGACTAATGATATTAATTAGTAAGAGCTTATTAGAGCTGTTATAGAGCATTTAATGTATATCACAATATATTCATATGTGTAATAATGCCATAATAATGCCATACATGTGCATATAAATTATATATAATTTAATTCTCACAACAATCCTATGAAAGTCACTATTACTAGTTCTCATTAAATAGTGAGAAAATAGGACACAGAGAGGTTTAGTAATTTGTTCAAGGTCACAAAACCGGTCAGCGGGAAAGCAGGTTGTTTGGCTCGAGCTCCGAATCGATGCTCTTAAAAATGAAGTCACAATTCAAGGTAGTTTTCATGGTCAGGGATGGGGAGTGTGGCTACTATGAGATCTGAAGGAGATACTGAAGATAATCCAGACCAACATTTCAGCTGAGAAATTGAAGCTCTGGGAAGTTGGGTGACTTCCTGATGTTACAATTACTAAGTGGGTGTTGAACTCACACCACCCATTCTGATGGATGTCTTTCCCTTCCTCCACCTCTGCCAGGAATCTGGGAAGGCTTCCTAATGTGAGTGAGAGGCACCCAGCAGGCGAAGGGCATTCCAGGAAGGGAGGCCCAGGGAGTAGAGATGGAGGCCCAAGATTCTCGGCGGGTTCTGGAAAGAGTAAGCAGGGGGTGTGGCTGTAGCAAGGCCAGTGTGGGGGCTGGGAAGGATCAGGGTAGAAAGGGGATGGGGCAGATTGGAAAGGACCTGGCATATTTTGCTAAGAAGACAAAGGGGGAGGTGTTAAGGGTACCGTGATGAAATGTGCTTCATAAATTCTCTCTCTGGCCTTTGTGTGGAGGAGGGGAAGGAGGAGACATCTGCAGGACTGGCGTAGGGAGGCTCCCGGAATGCCTCAGTGTCAACAGGACATTTATAAAGAAGAGCGTGTAACGAGGACCAAAAGGGGAAATAGAAACTCCTCGGAGGTCAGATCCCGCATTTAAATTTTCAAAAAGGAAGTTAAAGAGAAGAAATGGTCAGGACAAGTTGAAGAACCTTGGGCCAACGGGGTCTTACTGATAAGAATGAGTGAGAGCTTTTCCGCTCGTATTTTGTATTCATCTTCCCAAGGAGAAGAAAGACTCTTCGGGCGGAGGCCGGGAGGTGACCGCGGACAGGAGAGAGCTGCAGCCTGAGAAGGGCTCAGAGACTGTACCACAGTGCCTGGCTCTCTAAGCAAATTCACGTCCCCTGAGACAGACCCAGGGAAGCAGGCCCACCGAGGCATGCCCGAAGCCTTGGAGCGGCCGGGGAGGACGGGGCTTCTGCAAGCTGCTGGCCAGATGTCCAACACCCACCTCAGTTGTGATTCCAGATGGAGTTACTGAGGGTATCTTTGTGCCGCTCCCCCTGGCTCCAGTCTTTAGTTTTCAAGCAACTTTAAAAAATAAGTTGTATATAATTTAATAAAAGCAAAACATGCAGAGAGTTTAAAACAGTCAAACAATCCTGAGAAGCGTACAGCACAGTCCGGCAGTCTCCCGTCTCACTCTCTGTGCTGCCTGCTCACTGGCCTCTCCCCAGACGCTGTTCTCTAACTTGTCTGCTTTGTCTGTCAGCTTTTCGGCATGTTCTGGGACTTGCCTCCATGTTTTAAAATAATATGATTGTCGTGCGGTGCCTCGTCAGTTCGTTTATTTTAGGTTGTGTTGTACACTTCCCCTGGTGAACGTTCCCCATCTTTCTCCCTTCAGAGCCCATGGAAGACTACTTCTGAGCCTCCTCTGGTGGCCCAGGGACATGTGACCTTCTGGCCAGTGAAGGTATAAGAGGAAGTGATGAGTATCACTCCTGAGACAGTAAAGGCTCAAACGGGCGTCTCTACTCTCTGCCCTCCCTGGATGGGACTGAGGGTGCCATGTGTTCCAGATGGTGTAGCTTCCGGTTGGCACAGAACCTCTGCCTGGGCCCCCGAGTGACTACAGGGAGCAGAATCCCTGGCGCCCCATGTGAGGAGTGTATCATAGACATGAACTTCTGTTATGTTACGTTATGCCATGTGGATTTTGGGGTCATTACTATAGAATAACTTAGTCCATCTCGACTAATATAAATCTTATTATGAGTTCAGTTTACTTATACTTCTCCAAACCGTCCTACTTGCATCTCAAGTTTTGGTTAAATCCATCATCATTGTTTTGAATTTTGCCATTATGCTGAGATTGCTCACTGCTGAGCTAAATGATGTATGATTAATTCTCTTTAATTGTAAAAAAAAAATTATTTTCCTAAATTTGGTATTTGTTGCATTTTAAAACATTTTCTTTCATTTGATATCCTAAATTCTTCCCAGTCTTCAATACTTTTCTACAAGACATGCCTCATTAAAATTTTTCACTCTATTACGCTGTTATGTAATTCATCAGTTCCACTCTTCCTTTCTCTCGAAGAGAGCTTTCTCGGAGCCCTCTAAACTTCTGCTGCAATGTGGACCAAAAACCTTGTTTTCCAAATCCCGTGTTGTCTTCTTTTTCTTGGTTTAATTCCTCTCTTTGGTGGAGCACTTCCTCTAGTGGCTTTCTGAGAAAGGGTCACTGGAGGATGTATTTTTGAGATTTTGTATGCCTGAAACTGTCTTTTACCATCTACACGTGCGATTGGTAAATTGGCTGGCTCTGGAAGCCCTGGTTGAAAACAACCATGGCAGAGATTACACGCTGTCCACTAAAATCTTGGGCACACAATTAGACTACATTTTCCAGCCTCCTTTACAGTAAAGTTTGTCCATGCGATCAAGTTCCCTTTAATGGAAATTCAAATTCCAGACCTGGTCCATTTGAATCCTCCTAGGCATGCTGGTCCATGCTTTCTCCCCTTCTGGCCAGATGGCTGGAGACAATGAAAATAAAATTCGAGGGGTTTGCAGAGCTATGAGGTGAAAAGAATACCAGTTCCTGAGTAATCACATGGAGAACTGCTCTGCCCTGAACAACACACCCCCCACAATGTTATGTGAGCTAAAAATAAACACCTATTGTTTACACCAGTAAAATTTTAGGGTCTACTTGTTATGCCTCCTAATCTCTAACTAGTACAGAAAGTGATTCTAGGAGTGGGGTGATGTCATTAAAACTAAATAAGTGGCATTGGCTAGGGACAATGGATATGGTGAGATGGAGAGCTGGAGGTGCCTGTTTTACTGGGACAAAAGCACTTGGTTAAACTGACATCAGGGATAATTTAGTACCCTAGTGAGACTGTACCTATAGTGGAAGAGGTTGGAGGGCAGGCAGGGTTTGTTGTCAGGTATTTACTTCACTTAACAGGGAAAGGTGAGCCCAGGAAAGCACTGGGCTTTCTGCAAATGGATGTCAAGGGTGGGAGAAACGGTTTCCTGACCTCGCAGAGGACGTGATAAGACTGAAAGGTCTTGGAGTCACGAAGACCAGACTGTGAAGTCATTTCATTTAAAGAGAACAGGCTCGTCTCTGCAGCAAGAGCAGGTTAAGGATATTGTCTCTTTAATAAGCCTCTTGCTACAGATGGTTTTATTTTAATTTTATTTTTTAAAGATTTTTTTATTTATTACGTTTTTTTTTTTAAAGACAGAAGAATGGGGGTTAGAAACACCAATTTGTTGTTCCACTTATTTATGCATTCATTGACTGACTCTTGTATGTGCCCTGACTGGGGATCGAACCTGAACCTGCAACCTTGGTGTATCAAGATGCCGCTCTGACCAACTCAGCTACACATGTAACTTTTTTAATTTGACATATAGAGATTGACATGAGGCCAGAGAAGCAGAAAACAAAGTTAAGGGCCACGGCTAGGAAGTTTTGTATGTGGTTACTGGTACGTATAACCAATGGGAAGCAAATAGATGGGAAATCTACCTGAAGGAACAAATTAAATTCCTAAGGAAACCACACCCATGGCCTAAAAAATTGAAAATAAAAACAAAAACCACTTTAAAATACCTGGACTCACAAACTTCCAAGAGCAACAAGTGGGTGATAAAAGCAATGGGACCCCTCCCCCAAAAGGGAATCTTCCCAATGACCACTTTTGGTGTGGCCACAGGAGACAGTGGACAAGGGAAAGTTTCCGAGAGGGCAGAGGCGGGACCATGGAAGACAATGGGAAGCTCCTTTTGGAGAGAAGTTACAGAGTCCTGTGAGGTGACCTCCTGCATTGCCGAGACTGGGAGTCCCAGCAGGGTTCCATCATTGCTGTGGACCACCGATGGCCTGTGTTTCCAAATCTTAATTGCAAGTATCCTTTATATTGGGTGTGTGCAGGTTGGAGGCGGGGACACAGTTCTTAAGTGTCTGAGCCAAGAGAAATTCCATCGGAGTTGACGGAAAAGACGGCATATCGCCTAGAGGACTGGCCGTCAAGCAGAATGCCGAAGCAGATGGGGCTCTGCTTTGACTTCCTTGGGAGGGGACTGAGTGTATTCTGTGAGCGGCAGAAAGGCCACACATGCTACATTGACTGTGGAAGAGACTGGTAGCTGGGCACCCAAATCTGTTGTCTCTTCTTGCTGGGCACACAGATAAGGTCGTACTTCCCGGTCTCCTTTGCTGGGAGATGCAGCCATGTGGCTAAATTCTCTCCAGTGGAATGTGAATGAAAACAGTGCGTGCCAATTTCAGGCTTGGCCCATAAAGACTTCCCCGGGTAGTCTTCTTTTACGCTCTTTCCCTTTCTACTGGCTGGTTGCAGATAGGACAAGAAGGCTCTGGAGCAAGTCCTAACCTGGGGTCCATGAACCCAAGTTCAGGGGATTCTATGAACGTGCATGGGAAAAATATATCTTTATTTTCCCTACCATTGACCTGAAATGTAGCATATCTTTCTATCATGAATGCAGATTAAAAAAAAAACCCACAGTAGTAATAGCAATACCTGTGACTTTGTCACCCGTAGAAATCACAGATATTTTCATATCACATTACAGTTGCTGCAGACATCTCAAAATATCATTACGTTCACCACGACTTGGGAATTACTCAGTTATTAGACCTGCTACTAGATTGCATATAATTGCAGTCTTCCTGTTGACAGACATGCCACACAGCTGGCCGGCACTGAGCAGAGGGGACAGCACTGAATGAAGTCACACGGCCTTTCATTGGTGAGCCAGAGAGCTATGCGGCCTCCCAGTAATTCTGCACTTGTTGGTCAGTTACTGTGTGTTAGGAGGTGTGTGGTTTTCATTGTTGGCTAAAGTTTGTAAAACTGGGCGATTCAAATCAATAATCTTAACTTTTCTGAATATTGAGAGGTATGATGTCCACAAATGTAGCCAGTTTTCACACTGATACATCTTTAAAGACTAAGTGTAACTTTAAATCACCTATGCTTTACATGTAGTCTTGTTAGCTACTGAATTAATACAGAAACACTCATATATTACTATATCAACAACTGTCTTTTTATATTTTGATACCTATATGTTCATGGGATTGGTTTGATTTTCCCTACTATGAGTTTTACAGATTTAAAAATATCCTGAGAAGGGGTCCACAGGTGGCACCACACAGCCTAAGGGGCCCAGGGATGTGCAGGATGTCCGAGCCACAGCCTGGAAGGAGCTGGGGCCCGTGGACAAGAGTCTGCCTCGTACACGGACATCCATCTAAGACTATTACATGAACCAAAACCAAACGTCTGTTGTGTTAATTTTGGGACTTGTTGTCACCAGAGCATATCCTACCTAAAGCAAAGATATCGATCCACTGATTTGTATCTTTTATTGTTACTTTGGAGAAGTTCAGGGCCACACCGGTATTCGTTCTTCCGTGTCGTTTCCCTGCTCCATGGAGCCCTCACGGCAACACGTTTTTCTGTTTAGGGTTTTTACTCCGTCTTTTGTTCTGAGATCTCACATGTTGCGCCCTAGCGTGCGTCTTTTCTTCATTAACTAAGCTTCACCCTCAGCGGGCCTTGTTTTAAGCCTGGTGACTCATAGGTTTCATTAGGGGACACTTTATCTCTTAGGCAATATTCGGGTTAGCTATTGCCGTGTCACAACTCACCCCCAAACTTACTGACCCCGAACCACAGCAGTTATTTTACAACCTCCCATGGATCTCGGCAAAGCTCAGCACGGTGTTTTTCTCACACGACCTTGTAGTAAGTTGGGAGCTGGAGCTGGGACAGAAGGGACTGGAGCAGCTGAGCAACTCTCTCTCTTCTCAGGGTATCCTGTGTGATCTCTCCACGTGGCCTCACTTGGGCTTCCTCACAGTAGGGAGGCCTTCAGCAATCAGGTGGCTGGTTACACGTGGCTTGGGGCTCCAGGTCAATTTTGCCAGCAAGCAAAGCTGAAGGAGCACTGCCTTTGATGACCTAGCTTTAGAAGCCACACAGTCTGCCTTATACCACACTGTCCCGGTGAATACAGTCACAGATCCTTTCCAGACTCAAGGGTAAAAGAGACACCATCTTTTGATGGGGGCATGGCCAAATTCTACTTTTCTTTCTTTCTTTTTCTTTACTTTCCTTATCTCTTCTCACTTATTATCCCTCACATTATCTCTGTTCCCCTTTCTAGGAGATTTCATTGACTTTATTGTCAACCCTACTACTGACTTTAGCATTTTGACTACCATTTTTAATTTCTCTCTGTTCCTTTATATTTTTTAGAGCGTAGCACCCTGTTTTTGTTTCAGGGATATAGTTAATATCCTGTTATCTTTCTGAGGCTATGAATTATACTTTAAAATTTTTTTCTGTGGTGGATCTGCTCATGTACTGATACATCAAGGATTTGGACAAAGCAGCCCAGGAGTTCTGGCCACGATGGAGGCATAGGTAGAAATGCTTCACTTGCTCGCACAACCAAAAGAAAGACAGCAATAAATTTAAAACCAAAAAACAACCACAGCTGCCAGAAATTCAAACTTCATGGAAGTCTGACAACCAAGGAGTTAAAGAAACATTCATCCAGACTGGTAGGAGGGGCGGAGACAGGCAGCCAAGATGGAGAGGACTCACACCCAAGGAGGAGGCTGGTGGACCAGTAGGTCCCCCATTTGTGGGCCGATAAGCTGGGAAGAACCACTGGGAATAGAGACAGACCACAGAACCCAGGGTTTCGGCGTGGAAAACTAAAGACTCAAAACCTCTGGATGTAAAACTCTGCGGATGTTGGGGCAGTGGGAGTAACTCTGAGGATAACAGGAGAGTCCGTGGGAGAGACCCATAGGGTCTTATAATGTACACAAACCCACCCACCTGTGAATCAGCATTTAAAAGGCCACAGTCTGCTTATGGGAAGTGAGGGAAGTGACAGAAAGTAGGGGTAGAGCAGAGCCAGCAAATGGCATTGTTCCCTCTCTGACCACCTCCCCCACAGACAGCACCACAACACAGCAACCTGGGTTCCCCCGCCCTGGTGAATACCTAAGGCTCCACCCCTTACAACATGACGGGTGCACCAAGACAAAGAAATATGGCCCAAATGAAAGAACAGATCAAAACTCTAAAACAAACAAACAAACAAAACCCCTAAGCGATGAGGAGATAGCCAACCTATCTGATACAGAGTTCAAAGCACTGGTAATCAGGATGCTCACAGACATGGTTGAGCTCGGTTGCAAAATGAAGGAAGGAATGAAGGCTATACAAAGTGAAATAAAGGAAAATATACAGGGAACCAAAAATGAAGGGGAGGAAACTGGGACTCAGACCAAGAATTTGAAACAAAATGAAGAAATAAACATCCAACCAGAACAGAATGAAGAAACAAGAATTCCAAAAAATGAGGAGAGGCTGAAAAAGCTCTGGGACAACTTTAAACTTTCCAATATCTTAATCATAGGGGTGCCAGAAGGAGAAGAGGAAGAGCAAGAAATTGAAAACTTATTTGGACAAATAATGAAGGAAAACTTCCCCAAATCTGGTGAAGGACATAGACTTCTAGGAAGTCCAGGAAGCTCACAGAGTCTCAAAAAAATTGGATCCAAGGAGGAACACACCAAGGCACATCATCATTAAGTTACCCAAGATTAAAGAGAAGGAGAGAATCTTAGAAGCAGCAAGAGAAAACAGTTACTGTGACAGTTACTGTGACTTACAAAGGAGTTCCCATCAGACTACCACCTGATTTCTCCAAAGAAACCTTACAGGCAAGAAGGGGCTGGAAAGAAGTATTCAAAGTCATGAAAGGCAAGGACCTACACCCAAGATTACTGTATCCAGCAAAGCTATCATTTAGAATGGAAGGGCAGATACAGTGCTTCCCAGATAAGATCAAGTTAAAGGAGTTCATCATCACCAAGCCCTTATTATATTAAATGTTAAAGGGCCTTATCTAAGAAATAGAAGATGATCAAAAATATGAACAGTAAAATAACAAACTCACAACTATCAACAACTGAATCTCAAAAACAAAAAGTAAGTAAACAACTAGAACAGGAACAGAATCATAGACCTGGAGATCATGTGCAGGATTATTAGTGGGGAAGGGGAGGAGGAGAATGGAGGGGGGGAGTACAGGGAATAAGAAGCATAATAGCTAGGTAGAAAATAGACAGGGGGAGCTTAAGAACAGTATAGGAAATGGAGAAGCCAAAAAAACTTATATAAACAACCCACAGACATGAACTAAGTTGGGGTGGAATGCTGGAGGGTGGTGGGGTGCAGGGAGGAGGGGGATAAAGGGATAAAAAAAAGAAAAAAAATTGTTCTGCTTTTTACAATTCCCTCTTTCCTTTATGAGTTCTCCCCTTCTCCTTTTAATTTGTTTCTTTAATGTTTCAGTCTTTCCTCAAATATGTAATTATTCTTGGATGTTTCTGGTGGAAGTGCACGGGTGGCCTTGCGGACTGGTGGGTCTCGATCAGGTGGCCAGTCGGCTGTTTTAACTGGGAGTTTCGAATGCCAGTGTTGGTGGGAGAAGGCCTCTCCCACCTCCCGTGTGGGAGCCCAGCTGCAGGTGTCTGGGGCTGAGTGGGGGAGGATCGAGGGAGTTCCTTAGCGTGTGACTCTGCTTTGATTTTCCTGGGCCTTTGGACGTTCCCATTCGGGAGCCTCCCTGGCTCACTGGGTCTGTAACTCCGTAACTCCTGGACAAATGTCAGGACTCCTGTGTGGCTGGGGAGGTGCGACTGGCTGATTGTAGGGTGTCGGTGGGTCCCGAGAGTGGCCTCTTTGCTGCTTTATACAGGGTTTCACACAGTCCCCGTGTCTAGCCCTCTACCTCACTTTGGCTTTCTGCAGCACCTGGTACCTGCCATTTCTGACTCTTTCCCAGGTTTCCTGTAACCAATAGGTTTTCTTCTCCTTGATACCTCCCGTATCAAAGAGACTTTTCTCCTCTTTACCGGGTCATGTGCCATTCTGCCATCTGCTTTGTTTCTTACTATGCTTCAGAAACTTTGATGCCTTCGAAGTCTACTGAAGATAGACCTGCGTTTCTGTTTTTTTGCTTTATTTTGTATTTTGAGTGATATTCAAGAGGGCAAGGGTCAAAACCTGGAAGCCCTCCCTGCCTCCTGTGTCACAGTGGGCTACATGCATGAGGGCCCCGCAGGCCCTGTGCTTACAAGGGCCCCCCACTTGGTTTAATGCTCTCCGGTCACCATCTCAAAATTTGTGCTTATTTTTGAACCAGGGCTCCACATTTCCATTTTGCACTGGGCCCCACAAATTGGTGAGCCTTTCCTGCCCACTGTTGATCTCCCGACCGATCTTCCACGCTATTCAATTGACTATTTTGAAAAGGTTGTGCTCTTCCTCCAGAGACTTCAGTGACCCCCAAACCTTCAGGATGAAGTCCAGCCTCCCCCGTGTTTTATCCATACCACCACAGTCACCCAAAGGGACCACCATGGGGCCTAATACCTGGTCCGCAGCTGTGTGACTCAACACAGGTTCTATGTGTCTTCCCAGTGGTTCTATGATATCATAGTAGAGACAGGGGCCTTCAGTGATGTGTTTCAATGGCCTTCGATGGACCCGGACACTACAAGAGGTGGGAAAAGAGACTTCGTCCAGTTACATCTTTCCTCTCTTCCCAGGACTTTCTCACATTTCAGGTCCCAGGCCAAACTGTACCAAAGAGCACCTTTGACTGACTCCCTACTACAGGTGTGTGTTGGGAAAGAGGATTTTGGGGGGTGTTCTAGTCCTCCAGCCATGTGCCCGCTTCAGCAGCACAAACACTAATCCTGCGGCCTGAAGGAATTGGGTTTCTCCTCCTTGACCTTCACCCTCTGTTCCCTTCCCTGACGTCCTCTCTCTCCCTGATATTCTTAGCCACCAACTTCCTCCCCCCAGCTCTCAATCTCCCTTTCTCTTTCCCCTTCAGAGAAAATGAAGAGATTCCCTCTGGTAGAATCCATCCCTAAGTCCTTGGAGAGAAGAGTGTGTATTGTATTGGGGCAGGGAAGCTCCGTCCTTGTGGTTCCTTATTTCTTTTCTTCTGAGTATCTTTTCAACTGATTTGAATTTTTTCCCTTTTAGGAGAGACTGGCACCTCAAAGAATCAAGACAGGAGGCAGAGGCAAGCCAGGGGCCCTGCCCTCTCCCTCATCAGGAAATAAGCCTTGCTTCTGTGTACCTCATCACTCTGAGCCCTGTCTCTGTGGCTGCAGCCTGAGGACCAAGGCAGTGCTGCACCCCCGGCCCCTTCCGGTCTCTCGTCCTGCCTCTCATGTGCTCCCCAGCTTGTTATTGGGGAAGAAGCAGCTGTCCCCTCCAGTGACAATCTTCAGGGATCAACCCTCCCAGAGTTCTCCAAAGCCCAAGGCCAAGGCCACGCCCCAGCTTCTACCCCAGGGCAAGTCAAAAGCTTCCTGCAATGCCATGCCACTGCGCAAGCTGGTGCCCATGGGTGTGTGGCCTCAGGGATTCCTTTACCCACTCTCCAAGTCCATGCCACAAGAATCCCTGCACATCTATATCCCACAGTGAGGGAACCACTGCCCAGCCAGGGAGCAGTATTCCCAATGATATCATTTATGGAAAGTGACAAACCCCAGTCCTCTCCACCGCTCTTGCTTAAATAAAAATGTATTTAGTCAATTATGGTCTTTCTCTTGTGTCTACAGCAAAAATGGTAAGGTAAGGGTGTGTTTAAATTTTTTTTTAAAGATTTTTATTTATTTGTTTTTAGAGAGAGGAGAAGGGAGGAAGAGAGGGAGAGAAACATCAGTGTGTGGTTGCCTCTCATACAACCCCTACTGGGGACCTGGCCTGCAGCCCAGGCATGTGTACTAGACTGGGAATCAAACCAGAGACCCTTTGGTTTGCAGGCTGGCACTCAATCCACTGAGCTACACCAGCCAGGGCAAGGGTGTGTTTTAACTGAGAATATATTTTATTTTCTCATTTACTTCCAATTGGGTTTTCTAGGGTCCTGATCTTATGATTTATATGGGGGGACCCTGTGACCCTTGGATTTTTTTTCTATAGTGTCCAGTCCCAGTGGGCCATGAAGTCAGACCCCCTTGAGTTTAATTTCCATAAACTTGATGGGGATTTTGATTAGAATTGTATTGAGTTGGTAGGGTTGTTGAGAACTTATATCATTAAATTGTGAGTCTTCCCATTTGTGAACGGGCATCTTTCCATTTATTTAGTTCTGTACATTCTGTCGATAATGTCTTACAGTTTTGGTGTCGAGGTCTTGCGCAGTTTTCATTAGATTTATTTCCAGACATTCAGTGGTTTTTGCCCCTCTTGTAAACTATTTTTATAAGAAATTTTTAAGTACTAGTGATAGGGTAGTGTAGGAAGGGTAGCCTCTGCAAACCTACCCTTCATCTTTTATAAAATCTGCCTTATTGCGATACAATTCACATACTATACAAGTCACTCATTTAAAGGGTACAGTTCAATGGTTTTCAGTATATTAGGAGATATATGTAACCATCTCTATAATCAATTGCAGAACATTTTATCACCTGAAAGAGAAATCCCATGACCTTTAGCTATTACTGATCTATCCTATTGCTTTTTATAATTTTATTTTCTTTTTGTTGCTGGTATACAAAAATGCAATTTATCTGAGTGTATCACTTACATTCAGGGACTTGCCTTAATATACATATTATTTTAGTAGTTGGTAGATTCTTTGGGATTTTCTATGTACAACATCATGTTATCAATACGGAATATTTTGACTTTCCTGCCCTGGCTGGATGGCTCAGTTGGTTGGAACATTGTCCTGTAAACCAAAGGGTTGTGGGTTCCATCCTGGGTCAGGGTACATCTGGTTGAGGGTGTATACAGGAAACAATTGATCAATGTTTCTCTCTCTCTCTAAAACCAATAAAAACATCCTTGAGTGAGATTAAAATTTTTTTTTGACTTTCTCCTTTCCAATCCTTGAGGTCTGTCTGTCTTTCTTTCTCTCTTTCTCCCTACCTCCCTACCTCCTTCTCCCTCTCTCTCTCTCTCTCTCTCTCTCTCTTTCTTTCTTTCTTTCTTGTCTCATTGTGCTGGCTAACACAGCTAAAGCAATGTCAAATACAGATGTTGACAGTGGGCATCCGTCCTCACCTAAAAGAGGAAGCTTTCATTATTTCATCACTAAATGTGGTGATTGCAGTAGGGTTTTGTTTGTTTGTAGATAGTCCTTATCAAATTAAGGAAGTTCCCCATAAGTTACTGAGTGTTTTTATCATGAATTGGTCAAATCTTTGCTGCCCCTCCCCCGCTCTCCGCTCCCCTCCCCCAGTTCTATCAGGAAGATAGAGCTCACCCTTCTCTCTCCTGGGATGCCTTGCCTTTGCCACCAAATTCTCTCTCTCCTTCAGGTTAGGTTTTTATGGTTTTGTGTGTGTGTGTGTTTGTTGCCTTGGCACCACTGACATTTTGGACTGGAGAATTCTTGGCTTATCCTGAGTTCAAATCCTGAATCTGCCACTTATTAACCATTCTGTCTAGGGGGAAGTCATTTACCTTCTGTGGATCTCAGTTTCTCCATCTTAAATTGGGGGAAGGAATTTTCTATCTTAGTGTCTTGTAAGTAGAGGAGATTATAAAGAACACCCAACCCATAGTAGGTGCTCAACTGAATGCCTGGTGTTACTTTATATACTGTTTCATTTACCATCCTCCTCCCCTGAAGGTTTGCTTTGCCCCTGTTGTTCAATGCCATAGCCCTAGTGTTTAGAATAGTGCCTCGCTTTTGCTTCGGGAAAAAATTTTTAGATTAATTGATGTTAAATCCCTCTTTCCCAGAACCTTGTGGCTATAAAGCATGGTTTTAGGGTCTGGAATTATACTTGCCACTAGAAAATCACATAATTCTCTTGGGCACTTCCTAAGTTCAGTGCCAACTTTTCTTTTGACTTTTTAAAAGTGCCATATTTCCCCCTTCTAAGTTATTTAATCAATATCTGTCCCCCTCTCTCCCCTAACCCGCTGTGCATCGAGAACAGTCTCTGCATCCCCAGCTGCACTGCTTGACTGTGGACAAGTCCCTCCTCCTCTGAGCCCTGGGACCTTGGGGGTTTCCCCCAGTTTGGCTCCAAGGCAGAGGACACGATGCTTGTGGCCTTGCAGACCTCCTGAGAATCTGCTCTGCTTTATCCAAGTCTCTCTTGACAGCAGCAAAATCCCAGGTCCAGGATGCGCCTTTCTAAAACCTCAGCAAGTTCCGAAATCAGGGAGGTGAGTGAGGAACTTGCAGACCGACACATGAAGACTGGAACAGGGACAACTCTGGACACTCCCCAGTGCGGCCCCCCTCCCACGCTCCCCTCCCCCAGTTCTATCAGGACTTCCAGAGCCCACCTTTCTCTCTCCTGGGATGCCTTGCCTTTGCCACCAAATTCTCTCTCTCCTTCAGGTTAGGTTTTTATGGTTTTGTGTGTGTGTGTGTGTGTTTGTAACCTTGGCACTACTGACATTTTAGATGCGATAATTCTTTGCTTGTGGGGCTGCCTGTGCTTTGTAGGATGTTTAGCAACATCTCTGACCTCTGCCTACTAAATCTTAGTAGCACCCCCGTCCCACCGAGAACTGTGACAACCAAAAATGTCCAGACATTGCCAAATGTCCCCCGGAGGGAAACATAGCCCCTGGTTGAGAACCATTGCTCCAAATGATCATTCTACAGCCCCCTTTTCATCAGCCTGTCCCAGTTTAAATTCTGTCTCCCTCAGTAGGCCTTTCCTGCCTCTCCTAACTTACACTCACTTCCCTCTGGACGCTGAGCAGCCCAGGCTGCCCCTAACCAGGGGAGAACAGTGTCTACCATTTGTGGAGCACTTACCCCATGCTGTTGCCCAGACAACCTGATGTAATCTTTACAACAGCCATATGAGTAAATCCTGTATGGTCCTCTCCATATTTCAGACACTAGGGCCCAGAGAGGTGAAGTCACTTGTCTGAGGTCACACAGCTGGAAGTGGTAGATCTGGGATTCAGATCCAGTCTGTCTGGCCCACAGGATCATAAACCACTCACTCTGTCTCACTGGATGTTCCCTTGATTGTTTCCTCCCAAGTGCAATTGCAAACCCTTTGAGGATGGGGACCAAAGTTCACTCATGGATGCTCTGCGATGCCGAGCACAGGGCAGGAGGACCAAACATGACTTTAGGAATTTCCAAGTTGAGACTTAAATATAATATATATCCACAAAATGCATTTAACATAGGTTCATGTCTCAATGAATTTTCACAACTGAACACACTTCCGTAGCCAGATTAAGAACCAGAAGATCACCCTTGGCCCAGAAGCCTCTCTCATACTCCCTCCCAGTCACCCTCTCTTGAAGTTACCACCATCTTGCCTTCTAATGCTATGAATTCATTTTGCCTGTTTCTGTACTTTTAATAAATGGAACCATGGAGTATGTACTTCTTGGGCTCTGGTGGCTTTGGCCCAACATTGTGAGAATCCTCCATGTTGCTGCATGTAGCGATAGTTCATTCTTTCCCTCTCCTCTGTAACATTCTTTTGCGTGATTCCACCTGTTTCTTCACCCACCCTGCTGTAAATGGACATTTGGTAGTTTCCGGCTTGGGGCTGTTGTGCAGACCACTACTGTGAACGTTTTGTGTACGTGAACCCGTCTGTTGGGCTGACACCTACCTGTGGACCTGCTGGGTCACAGGTGTGCATGCTTCAGCTTAAGCAGACACTGCCTATTTCCCACAGCTTTTGTATTTGGAGGCTTCTAAAGCTATAATGGGTTTTTCCACTTCTGGACTGCTTTTCTGAAAAGATGGGAGAGAGCAGGGCTGGGGGGGGGCATATGGTATCCCTGGAATCTTGCAGATGACCACGCTTGTCCAAAGAACCTTCTTTATAGGAAAATAATGTCAGAGATGAGAGGGACCATACAGATCTCCAGTTCAAGGCTTTCATTATGCACAGGGAGACCCTGAGGCTCAGAGGTGAGGACTGGCTGGTGGAAGGTGGTGGAATTCTCTAGCTTGGCCTAGAAGCCAGGTTTCCAGACACTGGATCCCCGTTTTGCTTTCTGAACACCTGAGGACAGATGCTCATCTGGAAGGTGAAGGGTGGGACTGGAGCACGACTGGACCCGCCAGGATTACATGGAAAGCCTGAGCGCCAGAGTGTGTGGCGAGGAGGTGGGACTGGGGAGCCGTCTTGCTCCCTACATTTTCCTTCAGTTTGGGCTGAAGCCAAGGAAAACACAAGCCTGGCCGCTCCTCCCACCAGGGGAAGTCAAAGTGAGGGGCTTTACAATTAGAGTCTGGAAAATCTTCCACCTCACATCCTTCCCCCTCCCCCAGTGCAGGGAAAAGTTGGGGGGGGCAGGATCTGCTGGCAGTAGGGACAGGGGTTCCAAGGTCTGGAAACAAGATGGGCTTCCCCCTCAAGGGGCTCACAATCTTTGGTAAAACCAGACAGACCCTGGGCGTACAGCAAAATCCCATTTATTACGTACTGAAATTCCATCCACCAGGAACCTGGAGGGAGCCTTGAGCCAACCTCGAGCGGAAACAGCAAAGCTCGCGCGCCTGCCAGCTCCGGCCTCAGTCCTTACCTGGTGCCCCAGACCCACCCCTATTTCTGCAGCTCTCGAACGCCGGCATCCAGGCCCCAGCCCACCGTCCACAGCCTCCCGCCGGAATGAAATTCACGCTTCGTTTTCAGAGAAGTGGTTTAAGCCGGCAGTTAGGAAGGAATGGGGGACCTCCCCCCAATCTATTCCCATCTTCCCTTATTTCACACCCCCTCCGCAGGTCTACAGGCCCCCACCGGGTAGAGGAGACCTAAGAGAAAGCTAAAAGTGGGGTTGCTTCTCTTTGTAAAACTCTTTTAGGACCCCCCTTTTCCCTCCCTAACCATCTGCCTTCCCGCCGCTGCTCCCGCGCCGGGCTGGGGCGCCAACGAAGTCTGATCAAAATGCATTGCCAAGTTGTTAAGGTATTTGAATTAAAAAAAAAAAAAAAAACTCCCAAGAAAGAAAGTATTTGATGGCTAATAATCTCATTTCAATATAATGGGACCTTCTTCTGCAGAGAGCAAGACAGGTTAAGAGATATAATTATGACTTTGCAAACTCTCTCCCAAACGCGGGAGACGCGCTGACAGGTCTGCGCGCGGCTGCGCCCGACTCGGCTCCGGGAGACGCTTTGTCTGCAGGGCCCGTTAAAGAGACACGGTCCCTTTTCCCCCCTCGGCCTATTTTGTAATTTAACTGTCAGCCTCGTCTTCGCCCCAGGGTCGGGGGCAGGTGGAGAAGGGGGGCTGCAGGAGGGGGGGCGGGGGGAAGGAGAGCGAGGGGCTGACCTGTCAAACGCTGCCCCGGGAACGTGGAGCTTTCAAACCTGCCCCCTCGGGCCCTCTTTACAGTCCCGTCTCGTGGCGGAGTCCGGCAGGAGCAACGACGGGGGACAGGGGCGGCTTCAGGCGGCGCGGACTCACTCCCCGTCTCCAAAGTGGCCCTTTTCGAAGGAGCCAAAAGGACTGAGTCTTTCTCGGCAGAATCGCTCGGTTTCAGCGGGCGGAAAGAAACGGAATCGGGAGGCTGGGGAGAGGTGGCGGGTGCTATTGAGGTCTACCTCCCCCCGTACAGTCTAAGCAACCCCTCTCTCCTTTTACCACAACAGGAGAAAAATGCCCATTCGAAGACCAGATAGGGAACCCTCGAGGAAAGAAACATTCCTCCGTCTCCCATTTCGCCCCTGCACAAAAGTGGGAGAAAGGGAATTCGAATGCGGTGCAGACGTGTGCGCGGGGAGGAGGGATGGAGGCAAGCGCGTGGTCCCTGCGCACTTAACGAGTACTGATTGCTGTTCAGGTCCGACGACTTGGGGGGAATTAAGGCTGGGAGCTCGCGAGGTGTTTGAACTGCCGCAGCCAACCAGCCGTGCATCCGTCGCAGCGACTTGGAGGGACAGCGGCCGCCCTCCGACTTGGAGTGTGGGCGCGTGTGTTCGCGTGCGAGTGCGCACGTGTGTCAGCGTCGCTCCAGGGAGACCGCTCGCTCCCAAGGCAGGGATGCAGGGACGCTGCACTAAAGACAGACGGACAGAAAGTCTGTCCCTCCAAAAGGAACCGGGGATAAAGGGGACCAGAAGCCAGACTCGTAGGAAGCAGATGGGAGCTTTACTCCGGGCATTTCCCGTCGCCCTCAGCGCCGCCCAGCTTTGAAATGAAGGAATTCGGAAGAAGCGGGTGCGCCCCTGTTCCTCCCCAGCCCTCCAGGCCCTCTAATGGTGGCCCGGAGGACGCCGGCCCCGTGTCCCGCAAAGGGCGCGGTCCCTGTGATTCCCTGGATCACTCTGACCCGCGGGACCGCCAAGCTAGAGGCACGGCGATTCCGTTTTCCAGGTGGTGAGGCCACGGTGCCGGAGTACCGGGATTCCCTGTTAGCCTCGCGTCCGACTCTGGGGACTGCTGGCGACGCCTTCCCGCGTCTCCCACGCACAAGTGTCCACCGCGACTCCCTAGAGTCATTCGCGAAGCAATGGAAGTGTTGGCGCTGTTGCGCCCAGTGTGGACCTCACGCCCAGCCGCGTATCCTCCGAGCGGGGTTTGGAGGAGATCGGGGTCATCCCAAGCGCCCGTCGGCTCCCCCTGGTGGCCCGGCCGGAAGGCTTTCCCCGGCCGCGGAGGACCTGGGGAAAACCAGGCCCCCAGAGGGAAACTGCTCACCTGGTTGGTCCCGGCCGGTCTACTCGCCCACGTACGCTACCCCTCCGGCCTCGTCGAGCCCGGGGTGGCCGCCCTGCGCTGTGGCAGGACGGGGAGGGGGCATATCTGCGAGTAGGCCCCATCCTGAGTCACTCACTAAGCAATAGTTTGCGAGGCGAGTTCCTGACACCCCTGCTCATTTTCTCTCTCTCCCGGTGTTTAATGATCCTGCGACCGAGGCCTGGCGCGCGGCCCCCACTCAGGAGCGTTGCTGACAGGAGCCATGTGGCCGCGAGGGCGCGGGACTGGGGAGGGTCAGAATGGGGCCCGAGTCCAGCGCTGGGGGAGGGCAGCTCGGAGAGCCGTGGACGGCGGGCGGGGGTCCTGGCCCCCTGCGGGGCGCCGGGGAAGGCGGGCGCGAGCCGGGCGCGCCGCCGTCGGGGTCAGGGGCGAAGGGGCAGGCGGAGGACAGCTCGCGGGGAGCCGGCGCGGCAGCTCAGGTTACCGCGGCCCGGCCCTCCCACCCGCAGCTCGGGCGCGGAGGCCGGGGCCGACTCGGGCCGTCCCCCGCTGTTTGCATTTCTCTGGCAGCCGGCGGGGCTTGGGTTGAAAGGAATCGCCTCCATTTGGAACGTTGTTTATTTTTCTTAACTAGCCCGCGCCGACAGACGACCCGAGAGCGCGGCGGCCGGACCCGCCGAGCCCTCGCTGGGAAGGGGTCAGGACAGGGGTCGGCCTGCCGAGAGGGGCTCTGCGAGCCCCTCCTCGGGAATGCGCCCAGGTCCCCCTGCGGCCGGATTGGGGGAAGGGTCGCGGTGGGCCAGAAAACGACTTTCTTCCACGTAGAAAAACAGAACTTTCTCCAGGCACGGTTACCTTAGCTTTGACCTTGCAGGAGGCGGGGCGGCGAGATAGTTAAGGTTTCCACTTGGGCGTCCGGCAGCCTTGGATTTCAGTTCCGCTTCCTCCAGGGTTAGCTCTCTGACCTCTGGGCGAGTGGTCTGAGACTCAATTTCCCCCGTCCTCCAATGGGCACCGCGCAGTGCTTAGCCCTTTGAGTTGTTACATGGACTAAACGGGACCATTCACACAGCCCCTTAGCGCAGGGCCTGGAACACGCCGAGGGCCCGGGAGACGTCAGTCCCTCTTGTGGGGGGCTGCGGGGGGGTTGGTGCTGGGGCCACGCGAAGGGTAGTGGGGGGTGGGGACAGCCAGCAAGTGTGCGGCCCACAGGGAAGAGACTGGAGCGAGAAGCCTGCGACTCTTAAGCTCTGGGGAGACGTGCGGGGCTGGGGAGAGTTCTGAGCGTTTTGACATGAAATGAATAAAATGCAAATGATATTCAAAGCAAGATGCTAATGAGGATCTATTCTTTGAGCGTCTACAGCCCTGCCAGTGCCCGGAATAGTGGCGGAGCTGGCGTGAACTCGGGGCCCGGCAGGGTCCAGCGGCCCCCAGCGCGGGGCTGTGTGTGTGGCTGTGAGTGTGTGCGCGTCGGCGCGCGCCTGCTCCGGAATGTGCGGAGCCGGCTTCGGGCGCGCTCGCGCCGTCATGAAAATGAGGTCAGGGAAGGTCGTTCCACTCCGCAGCATAAATCAAGGAGGAAAGGAGAATGGATGTGAGAGACAGTCCCTGGAGACCGCCCCGAGAGAGGCAGAGCGAGGGAAGAGGGAGGGGAAAAGTTCCGCGGAGAACTGGCGAGAAGCAGGGCCGCGCGCTCGCCCTCCCCGCGCTTCCCGCTCCGGCGAGTCCCCAGCCGAGACGCGACGCCCCAGACTCGGGCAAGATCGCGCCCTAAATCCCACCGGCTCCCAGCACCGCCCCCACCCCCATTTAAATGTTCCCCGTGTAAGCTCTCTTCATGTGCACCGTGAAGATCCTTGCACCCGGCCTCTTCAAGAGCCTGTAAGTGCCCACGCGCACATGCTATTTGCACACGTTATTACACACTTGTTACTCGCGTTCACAACAGCGGGGGCTCGCGGCGGAGGCCGCCCCGCCGCGTGCTGGAGCAGGCTGCTCTCAGCTATTCTCCTTTTGCGAGTCTGCTTTCTCCACTCAGTCCTCCTCCCGGGCTCACCAATAACCCACTGCCCCCGTCCTCAGGCCCCTCTAGTCCTTTGCCTTTTGCCCACCGGCAGGGGACTGCAGTGCTCCAGGCCAGACTTTTCCTTCTCTTGTCCTGTGACCCGAGCCGCGAATCTCCCGAAGCTCGGGCCGCCCTGGGTTGGGACTCGGGCACAAGTCCTGGACCACCCGACTCCCAGAGAAACAGGGACCGGTGTGGTGCAGCACAGAATGAGGGATGAAGGAGAGGAGAGGGGCGTCTCTCCTCTTCTCTGCGTTTTGGAGACTCCAGGCTCAGAGTGTAGGAAACTGTGCCGAGAGACCGCCAACCCCTGGAAGCCCCTCAGGCGCCCCTGGCGCTTTGCTCGCCTGTGCACGTTGGTTACCTGCCGCTCCAAGAATGTGAAGAGATCAGGGGAGAAAATGGACAGCGCCTGCGGCCTGCACTTTGCGCCCAAATCAAATGTATTTCCCACTGCCTTTTGATGACAATGAGTAACAACGATGATGATGCCCAAAGCCTGCATCGCAAGCACAAAAAAGGCGCACCGTAATATGTTGAATTAAATGTACAAAGCTGTCAACGCCATCATCCTTCCTGAACGTCTGCATTTGGTAGATTAAGTCATGTATTCATTCAACAAGTACTTGGTGAGCCCCTACTAAGTGACAGACAAACAGGACACCAAGAGCCTGGCCCTCAGGGCACTTACATTCCGCTGGGCCAGAGAGGCAGTAAACAGAAAAACTCAGACACATCATATGATGCAGGGGAGGGTGGCCCTAGGGCTGTGAGAGTAAGATTAAGCTGGGTTAGCGAGGCCCTCTCCCGGGAGGAGGCAGAACCCTGAATGAAGTCAGGGAAGGAGCCGTGCAGAATTCTGGAGGGACAGGGTCCCTGGCAGAGGGAACTGCCAGTGAAGCCTCGAAGTGAGAAGGGCCTGGGGAGCAGCCTCACAGGGAGGGGAGAGGAAGGGGCGGAAAGGAAAGTCAGGCAGGGTGGTGGGAAGTTTTGGATGATGTACTTAGGTGGGATTGGGGAGCGGTTACACTTTAAGAAGGAACTAACACAACTTCATCTGTTTTTAAAAATGATGGACCCACTTTTGTTAAATTCTCTGTCTTCCCGAGCGAAGACAGAGAACTTAACACATTTGTCGTGGTTTCCAGGTTGTTGAGTCTCTTAACCCCGATCTCCAAATGTGTCCCAGTCCACGGGGTCACATACGCATGTTCAGGCAAGACTGCCCCAGGAGGGGCTAAGAAGATGTCCTGAGCAGTATTGTCCCTCCCACCCATATTTTCAGGCATGTCTCCAGAATAGGACAGTGGGTAGGATCCCTAAACTTGCCAGCTCAGGAATCTGTGCTGGGGGTGGGGGGGACTCCTTGGCCCCCAGCCTGAGGATCTCTGGCTGTTCCGCTTCCTGACTCCTCACCCCACCTACTGTCTTTGCCTTGCCTATCCTGGGCCTTTTCCAGGCCTTGGGACAGAGAGGAAGGGCAACTAGGCTTAAGAAGCTCAGATCTGGTCTCTCTCCGAGGCTCCAAATCAGCTACTCAGGCTTCGAATTCTTTTCCCCACACGAAATATGGTAGCGCGCACAACCGGCTTCATGGGTCCGCACCGCCCCCTGGTGGCCAAAGAAGATACTGCAGCCAAGTCGGTATAAGATGCAGGACTGAACCAAGGAACGCAGGGGCGCAGGAACAGGCTTGCTGATGGCTTGCCAGGTGCCAGGTGCCGAGCAAGGTACTTCACTTACTTTAATCATTAGAGGAACTCCGGGAGAGAACGATCAGTTCACTCACTATACAGACAAGGAAATGGGGGCCAAGAGAGGCAATGTGTTTTGTCTTAAGCATATATAGCTAGTTAGAGGCAGAGTGATGTACTCACGTTCACACTATCTTTTGAAGAGGGAAATATTGGCTTCCATTGTAGAAAGCCCCCTCTCCCTTTAGCCCTAAAGAATCATCTAGAAAATGTCTTGAGCGCTACGCTTCCAAATTTGTCTCTGGGAATGTTTCACGGTCATTTCTCCTACTCCCTTTAAAGCCCATTTCAGATGGGGCCATATTCTGCAGGTTGAAATCAGTTCAAGAACAGCTGATCTGTCCCGCATACTTGCGGGGCTTGGGTGGTGCGTAGGGGTGGTGATGGTGGTTTGTCGGAGGTCTCTGTCTCCTCTCCGAGGTTCAGGCTGGTCGAACCACCTCGTTCCTGACCTTGAAGTGCTTTGACTGGGGAGCTCCTGCAACCTCAGATTGCACCAAAGAGGGACGTCAAGGAATGACTACACAGCCCACCTCAAGGCTTCTTCCCCTTCTTTACTCTCTGCCGGGTGGGGGGGGGGCGCAGGGGGAAGGAGGAGGAGGTCTCCCTCTTCACCGAAGTCTGCGACTGTTCAAACTGGTTTTGCACTTGCAGCCGTCCGAGTGGGCAGAGGACTGTTAGTTGCAGCCCCTCCCCTTAGTCCACCAGCACGAAGTTGGGAATTGTTCTCCATCCTCTGCTGCCCCCTAGTGGGCTAGGATATGGCTGCCACCGCCAGCCTCCTTAGCCCGAGCGGCGCCTTCTAGTCTTTTCACCTCTTCCCTGGACAAAGGCTCCTTCCCAGAGGTCATACAGGTTTCCTGGGAAAGAGATGTGAAATTTTTGGAAAGGTTTGGCTGCAGAACATCCCACAGCTGTGTCCACATAACAGCAGGATCATTATTCTTAACAAACATTTAATAAGAGCCCACGATGAACAAGGCCTTGGGAGGAGTCGAAGAACCCTCCCCTTGACCCCCCTCCCACTTCAGGCTTGGGCATGAAGAGCTCACAGTTTATTTGAGAAGACACAAAATGACTCTACAGTCTTTTAAACTTTTAAATAATTATAGGTTCATAGGAAGTTCAAAGGTAGCACAGAGAAGTCCGGGTACCCTTGGCCGGCATGTAAACGCCAGTCAGGAGACAGAGCTGGTATTCCGTCCCCGCCAACGCCCCCTGGTGCGTCCCCTGTGTAGACTCGCTCACACCTGCCTTCCCCAAATTCTTAATCACTGACAGTCCTTCCTGCGCTTTCAGTTTTCATAGTTTTGTCATTTTGAGAATGTTGTGAATTATACAGTATGTGATTAAAAATTTTTTAAGTTTATATTTCTTTTCTAAAAGATTTTATTTATTTACTTTTGAGGGGAAGGGAAGAAGAAAGATAGGGAGAGAAACATCAGTGTGTGGTTGCCTCTCACATGCCCCCTGCTGGGGACCTGGCCTGCAACCCAGGTATGTGCCCTGACTGGGAATTGAACAGGTGACCCGAACTTCGGTTCACAGGCCTGCACTCAGTCCACTGAGCCACAACAGCCAGGGACTTTCTTCAAATTTTCACAAGCTGTTTTCCAGAGTGGTTTAGCATTTATATTCCCACCAGCAATATCTGAGGAATCCAGTTTCTCTGCATCCTCATCAGCATTTGGTTTTGTCACGGTTTTTAATGTTAGCTATTTTACTAGGTGGGTAGTAATATCTCATCGTGCTCATAATTTACGTTTCTCTAATGGCTCGTGATGTTGAACATCTTTTCATGTGTTTCTTTGCCATGGATGAAATGTCATGCCCACTTTTAAATTGAATTATTATTTTTTCCCCACTATTGAGTTTTGAGAGTTTCTTTATATATTGGAGATACGAGTCCTTTGTCAGATATGCAGTTTGCAAATATTTTCTACCAGTCTGTAGCTTGTCTTACAACCTCTTAAAGGGTCTTTCACAGACCAAAAGTTTCAAATTTTGATGAAGTCCATCTACTGATTTTTAAAAATGGATTGGATCACGCTTTTGGTATCATGAGTCTTAAGAACTCTACACCAAACCCTAGGTCCCAAAGACTTTCTCCTATGTTATCCTCTAAACTTTTACAGTTGTGTGTCTTACATGTAAACTTGTGCTTCATTTCGAGTTAATTTTTCTATAAGGTCCTCATTTTTTTGCTTATGGATATCCATCTGCTTCAGCATCATTTGTTGAAAAGACTGTACTTCCTCCAATGAATTGCTTTTTGCATGTTAGTCAAAAAACAGTTGGCCATACCCGTGTGAGTTTATTTCTGGGCTCTCTGTTCCCTTCAGTTGATCCCTCCACCAATATCCCAGAGCTTTGATTCCTGTAGCTGTATAAGTCTTGAAACTGGGTAAAATGATTCCTCCCACTCTTTTTTTTTTTTTTTTAGAACTGTCTTAACTCTTCTAATTGTTTTGCTTTTCCTCATAACTTTTGGAAGAATCTTGTCAATGTCTAGAAAAAAGACAGCTTGCTGGATCTGACAGGAGTTTCATTAAGCCTGTAAACGATTTGGGGGGAACTGACATCTTCGCTATGTTGTCTTCCAAACCGGAAACACCTTATTTATTTAGATCTTCCTTGGTTTCTTTCAAAAGGGTTCTGTAACTTTCAGCATGCAATTACTGCACATGTTTTTGTTAGATGCACTTCTAAGAATTTTATCTTTTGTGAGTGACTGTAAGTGGTCTTTGTGTTTTTTATTGATTTCTGTGTGTTTATTGCTAGTATATAAAAATGAAATTGACTTTTGTATGTCGATCTTGTATCCTGTGACTGGCCGAAATCCCTTAGTACTTTGAGGACTTGTTTTTGTAGATTCTTAGGATTTTTTTGTTTATATAGACCAACCTGTCATCTGCGAATAGGGACTTCCTTCCCTTCCTTCCTTCCTTCCTTCCTTCCTATCTCTCTCTCTCATCTATATGCCTTTCATTTCCGTTTCTTGCCTTATTGCACTGTCTAGAACTTTCATTACTGTGTGCACAGCAGAGGTGAAAATGAATACCTTTGCCGTGTTCTGATCTTGTTGAGAAACAGTCTTTCACCATTAAGCACGCTAGCTGTAGGGTTTTCATACATGTTCTTCATCACCTTGAGGAAGTTCCCCTCTATTTCTAGTTTCGTAAGAGTACCACGAATAGGTGTTGAATTTCAAATGCTTTTTATGCCTCAACTAATCATGTGATTTTTTTCTTTAGACTGTTAAAATGGTGGATCACACTGATTCATTATTTTTTAAGTATATTTTATTGATCATGCTATTACAGTTATCCCCTTTTTTTCTCCTCTTTATCCCCCTCTACCCTGCACCGATCCTTTGTCCAGCATTCCTGCCCCCACCCCTGGTTCATGTCCATAGGTCATACATATAAGTTTTTTGGTATTTCCTATGCTATCCTTAACCTCCCTCTGTCTATTTTGTACCTACCATTTATGCTTTTTATTCCCTGTACCTTTTTCCCCATCACTCCCCCACTATAACCCTCCCTGTGATCTCCATTTCTGTGGTTCTGTTCCTGTTCTAGTTGTTTGCTTAGTTTGTTTTGTTTTTTAGGTTCAGTTGTTGATAGTTGTGAGTTCGTTGTCATTTTACCGTTCATAGTTTTTGATCTTCTTTTTCTTAGGTAAGTCCTTTTAACATTTCATATAATAAGGGCTTGGTGGTGATGAACTCCTTTAACTTGACCTTATCTGTGAAGCACTTTATCTGCCCTTCCATTCTAAATGATAGCTTTGCTGGATAGAGTAATCTTGGATGCAGGTCCTTGCCTTTTATAACTTGGAATACTTCTTTCCAGACCCTTCTTGCCTGCAAGGTCTCTTTTGAGAAATCAGCTGACAGTCTAATGGGAACTCCTTTGTAGGTAACTGTCTCCTTTTCGTTTGCTGCTTTTAAGATTCTCTCTTTATCTTTAATCTTGGCTAATGTAATTATGATGTGTCTTGGTGTGTGCCTCTTTGGGTCCAACTTCTTGGGACTCTCTGAGCTTCCTGGACTTCCTGGAAGTCTATTTCCCTCACCAGATTGGGGAAGTTCTCCTTCATTATTTGTTCAAATAAGTTTTCAATTTCTTGCTCTTCCTCTTCTTTTCTGGCACCCCTATGATTTGGATGTTGGAATGTTTGAAGTTGTCCCAGAGGTTCCTAAGCCTCTCCTCATTTTTTAAAATTCTTGTTTTTTCATTCTGTTCTGATTGAATGTTTATTTTTTCCCTCTGCTCCAAATTATTGATTTGAGTGAGTCCCAGTTTCCTTCCCTTCACTGTTGGTTCCCTGTACATTTTCCTTTATTTCACTTTGCATAGCCTTCACTTCTTCCTTTATTTTGCCACCATACTCAACCATTTCTGTGAGCATCCTAATTACCAGTGTTTTGAACTGTGCATCTGATAGGTTGGCTATCTCCTCATTGCTTAGATCTTTTTCCGGAGTTTTGATCTATTCTTTCATTTGGGCCACATTTCTTTGTCTCTTTGCACCTGTTATGCTGTAAGGGGTGGAGGCTTAGGTATTCACCAGGGCGAGCGACCCACTTCACTGCGTGTGGTGCAGTATGTGGGGGAGGGAACAATGCTTGTTGCCCGGCTCTCCACTACTTTCAGTCACTTCCTCTGCTACCCACAAGCCAACTGGGCCCTTCTGGTGCTGATTCCTGGGTGTGTGGGCTTGTGTACATTCTAGGACACTGTGAGTCCCTCCAATGGACTCTCCTGTAAGTCTGGGAATTTCTTCTGCTACTGCAACCCCAATAATTTTTTACAGCCAGAGGTTCTGAGGCTTTAAATTCCCCACACTGGAACCCTGGGTTGCACTGTCTGTCTCACTCCCCAGTTGTTCCTCCTGGTTTATCCACATGCAAATGTGGGACCATCCAGTCCACCAGTCTACCGCCTTGCTGCATGTCCTCTCTGCCCCGGCTGCCCATCTCCGCCCCTCCTACCAGTCTGGATGAATGTTTCTTCTTTCATCCCTTGGTTGTCAGACTTCCATACAGTTTAATTTTTCTTGCTGATTTTCAAATGATGAACCATGTTTGCAACTCTGGAATAAACCTCACTTGGTTTGTATAATTATTTTATATATTGCTGAATTCTATTTATTAACATTTTGTTAAGATATCTGTATCTGCCCTGGCTGGTGTGACTCAGTGGATTGAGCGCTAGCCTGCTAACTGAAAGACTGCTGGGTTGATTCGCAGTCAGGGCACATGCCTGGGTATTTCTCTCCCTCTCTTTTTCCCTCCCTTCCCCTCTCTCTAACAATAAAAATAAATTTAAAAAATTTAAAAAAGGAAATAAAAAGAACCTGTATTTTTTTCATAGCATCTACTAAATGTTTTAATTATGCTTAATTGTTGATGGTCTATCTCCTCATGAGGACAGGGGCCATCTACCTTGACTACCACTGTATCTCCAGTGCCAAATGGGACCTGGCATAGAAAAGACACTTAAATTACCTGAGTAAACTTGCTCTCTCCCTGCCATCTACTGGCCAACAGGAGTAACAGCTCTATTAAGTATTAACTGTGGTGTTCACATCTGTATCCATAAAATCCCTGCCTTGGAAGAGAAAAACAAAAACAATACAAGCAACGAGAGTATGTAAAAAGAATAGAGTTATGATCACAATTGGTTCAGCCCCCACATCTTCTACAGAATTAAAAAATGATTGCTCAGATCCAGAACAATAAACATGAGGCATGCGATATCACATATAAATGTCCTCATTTTAATAACATTCTAAGGACCAATGTATAATGACAAGGAAGGAAATATTCCAATTGTCAAGTACTCTTGTTAACAAAAACTTCTTTACAAAAACTTCTTTCAGGGGCATCTCTTAAGAATTTTATTCCTGGTTAATACTTTGCAATTTTTACCAATTAAAAAATACTGACATTTGTCAGCTGTGCAATAATATACCATATTTCACAGCATTAGTAAACAGACCTTCCTGGTGTCTAGACCTACATGTGGCGATTGTGAAGCTCAGACTCTGCCAACTTATTTGCTGACAACTATAGTAAAAAAATATATTTTTACTCTAAATATTCAAGACAAATTTGCCTGAGAATCCTAAAACATCTAACTGACTCAAAATTTCAGTTTTGTTCCCTTATTAAAAAATATCTAAATTCTCAGACTACCCTGTACTCCAATTTATTTGAATTCACTATTAGTGCAGTAGCCCACAAGATTCTCCAATTTTTGTAGGGTAACATTAGTAATGATTGATATTAGTACTAATTTTACCAACACTCCCTCGTGCAACCTGGGGATGGGGTGGAGAAGATCTATATAAGTTTATTTGAAAAAAAATTTAGCAGGAACCTTTGCGATTTTGCTCCCTGGCATATGTCACCAGTTTGGCTTAAATAAACTCATAAAAATTCAAAAAAAAAAAAGTAAGAAAGAGAGAGAGAAATTCTCCATTGTGTACAGCATAGCAGCAATTGCGTATCATACATGTGCATTCGATCCGCATGCTTATCCGAGCTGCCCAACTTAGATTTTAAAAATAAGCCTTGCTAAAATAAGTCACGTTTCATTTAAACGAGAAGGCTACTGGATTTGGGGAGTCCCTGTGGATTCACTGCTGCTACTTCTTGCACAGCCTGGCGGCTCCTCATTACACACGAGCGAGGCTTTCACCAAAGGGAAAGGAAGCACCATCAGATGTGAGGCCCTCGCTCTGTCGTGCCCCAGGTCACCCGTCGAGTTTTCTTCCGTCTCACTGCTCGTTCTTCTTCTGGAGAGGTGGATGGTCTGGAAACGAAGTCTGAAGGGGAAGGTTTCTCTTCCGGCAGCTCTTGCGCAGGGTCCTTTGGATCGCTCCCGCCTTCCAGGTGGCGCCTGTTTTCACTGCCAGCTGTGCCCGGCTCTGATGGCTCCTGCTGATTGCCCACTGCCCAATTTCTGTAGGTCACTGCATGTGTTTTCCTGTGTCCTTCCACAGGGGAACTTGGCGCTCCAAACAAATCCCCTGGAGATCATGTGAACAATACGCAATATGCTGTTGCTGCTCATCACATAATCATTTATTCATAACGTACTGGCCAAGATAAAATGTAACCTCTTTCATAGTATTGGCATAAATGTCTTTTTGTGCACCGACAGATTTGAACAACGTCAGAGCGGTGGCTTTGGTCTACCCAGGGTCCCTTGCTCCGAACTGGAATCTGAGAGGCGCTTATGGCACCAGCAGTGGACACAGACGTGTTGGTCTGCACACCTGGTCGTCCTGACGTGGCAGGCGGCAGGACCTCAGCCAGAGCCCCTCGGGCGTGGCTTCCTGCTCCATTTCCTTCTAGAAACAGGGGCCTGCACATGGCCCCAGAGGCGCCGAGCAGGACAGGGGCACCCAACGTGCGACCCCTACCGCAGGAGACATGTCTAATTTCCTGAATAGTTACACGGGTATTCACACGATCCATTTCACATTGGGTAGGTTGTGGTAGTTTTCACTTTTTGAGGAATGGGTCAATTTCATCTAACTTGTCAAATTTGTCTGTAGAGTTGTTTATAGTATTTCCTACTACCCTTTTGCTGTTGGAGGGACTGTAGTAATATCCCGTTTTGTTCCTAACATTAGGAAATCGTGTCTTTACTCTTTTTTTCTAGGCCAGCATTGCTAGAGGTTTGTCAGTTTTATTGATCTTTTCATAGAAACAGCTCCTTGTTCAAGCCATTGATTTTCTCTGTTGTCTTTCTGTTTTCAACTTCATTAATTTGTGCTCTCATCTTTATTGTGTTATAAATGGGGAAGGGTAAAGCAATGTGAAGGGATTGAGGTTTCCACATGTCATGCAAACAGGATGACCTTGCCCCTGGCCTTGGCAGTGCCAGTGGAAGCAGGGATGATGTGCTGGGCAGCCCCTCGGCCACCACGCCACAGCTTCCCAGAGGGGCCATCCGTGGGCTTCTGGGTGGCAGTGATGCATCAAGTTCCTCCATGATGACAAAGTTGTCATGGATGACTTTGATCAGGGGGGCCAAGCAGTTGGTGGTGCAGGAGGCACTGCTGACAATCTTCATGGAATTGTCATACTTGTCATGCTTCACACCCATTACAAACACAGAGGCATCCTCAGGAGGGGCAGAAAGGACAACCCTCTTGACTCCACCCTTCAGGTGAGCCCCAGCCTTCTCCATGGTGGTGAAGACGCCAGTGGACCCCACGACAGATTCAGCACCAGCATCACCCCATTTCATGGTGGTGGGATCTCTCTCCTGGAAGATGGAGATGGACTTTCCATTGATGACAAGCTTCCCGGTCCTCAGCCTTGACTGTGCCTTTGAACTTGCCACAAGTAGAATCATACTGGAACTTGCAGACCATGTAGTTGAGGTCAATGAAGAGGTCATTGATGGCAACAATACTCACTTTGCCAGAGTTAAAAGCTGTCGTGGTGACTAGGGGCCCAATATGGCCACATCCACTCACTCCGATCTTCACCCTGGTGACTCAGGGCTGTGGCTGGCGCTGCGCAGGAAGAGGCTGCTGTCTGTCCAAGAGGAGAAGCAGAGAGCCTCTGGATCTTATTTAAACCTGGTGTTTTAGCAGGACTCCTCTGACACCGGGTGAAGGTGGGGTGCCACCTATTTCTGCCGGGCAGGGGCCAGGCAGAGGTGGAGGCCCAGGCTCTCCTCTTGGCCTCTGTTGACACCCTGGCTTAGTGGGGTTGGATGAGGGGAAGGCACCCCTTCCACCTGCTGGGAGGGGTGGCAGTGAGGCCTTCACTGACACCCTCTGCCTGGGAGGGGAGGGGGTGCCTCATTACTGCCACCGGTGTCTTCTACTCCACTGTTGGGGGCGGGGCAGCCTTGGTAACACTGAACAGTGCTGAGGGTCCTGGGCTTCACTAGTCCTCCTCTGACATCCCCCAGTGGGGAGGGAGGCAGAGTCCAGGCTCCCTACTTGGTCTCCACTGATTGTGCCCTTAGGAGAGCAAAATCCTGGGTTCCCTCTGGCTTTCCTTGTTCCTCCCTGGATGGGACGAAGGCCCCTTTCACAGCCTGGTGAGGGAGGGAGCGTAGGCTCTCTGAGCAGCATTTGCTGGTGAGGTGAGGCCTCAGGCTTCCAGTGGTATTTGGCGGGAGTAGAGGGTCACTGCCTAAAACTTCCTGTCTTGCTCGACTGCGCTTCCCTGGTTCTCTGGGAACCAGAGAGCAGGCGTTTCTCAGGGCTTGTTCTGTGCTGATGGGCCTTTCTGGGCTGTAGTTTTTCCAGTGTCCAGTCTGGGGTACAAGAGGTAACGAGAAATCCAGGGACCTCACGGCAGGCTGTTCCTGAGGTCCTGCAGTCTCCAGCCAGTCACTGTCTTCTCCTGACTTTTCAGTCATCTTGTTTGAATTCTATGTAATCCTGGGATATTAGTTGTACTCAGTGAGAAGAATCGGGAAAAACACATCTACTCCATCTTCCCTGAAATGGAAGCTCTCATGCAGTCACTGTTAAAAAATTTAATTTTGAATAGATTCAAATGAATCTATTTAATTTTGAAAAAATTAATTTTGCATGGTTCAAAAATGGACAACAATGTATCTAAATGTGAAAAGTCTCTATTCTGCCTCACTGTCCCCCTTCGCCGTCCTCCCACCTTCCCCAGCTCCCATTGTGTTGAAAGGGGAAAGTCAGCCCGTTTGTCCAGCAGGCCTGCGACCTTGTTAAACGTGACTGCCGGTTCACTCTGCTGAGCTGGTCCCTGGGACTGGAAATCACTGGAAGCAAGAACAGAACTAACCACTCCCTACAGCCACCAGCAGAAGATGACACTGGAACAAATGGCAGCCTCGTGTTACAGCGCCCCAACAGCCCAGGGGCCACATGACAGCAACACCCCCACCCTTTTTTAGTCCAATTACAATCCAGTAAGAGCTCAAAGCTCCCGCCCCTCAAGGCTGGTGTATCTGTCCACACCACCCCCCTCTCCTTTCTTGGAGAGCGAATAAAGACTTTATTATCTACACTTTCTTCTCTTTGTGAATTCTTCCACAGCCCACATCATCTACTAACTACCCTAACAATTGTTAGTGGTTTATTGTTTGTTTTTTCTAAAGATTTTATTTATTTATTTATTTATTTTTAGAGAGAGGGGAAGGGAAGGAGAGAGAGAAACATCAATGTGGGGTTGCCTCTTGTGCGCCCCCTACTGGGGACCTGGCCTGCAATCCAGGCATGTGTGCTGACTAGGAATCGAAGCAGTGACCCTTTGGTTCACAGCCCCGAGCTCAATCCACTGAGCTACACCAGCCAGGGCTGGTTTTTTCTCCAGAGTTTTTAAAAATGTATATGAGTGTGTGTCCTTAATTTCCACATTGTTAAAACACAAAAGCTAACATATTCTAGACAAAATTTTGCACCTAACAAAATACAGAGTATGTTGGAGATCAGGCCGTATCAGTCCATAGAGATCTCCCTTATCCTGTAAAGATGCAGAAATTCCATTGAATGGATGTACAATAGGTTGGACATTTAGGTGGTTTTCAATTTTTTGGATTGCAAATGATGTTGTGATCAACAGCCATACATGTCTTTTCACACGTGCATATCTGTGAGATGCATTCCAGAAATGAGGTTCCTGGATCCCTGGCGTCTTTGAGAGACAGTTGCCTGCGGAGAGGCTGAGAGATGACCCTCATTAGGGCTGTGTCTGCATCTGGCAAAGCTCCTGGTCCACCTGCAGCACCGGTCCCTCCTGCTGGACACGTGACCCTGTGTACTGCTTCTGATGGGAAACTAGGGAGAGGGGCAGAGGGGGCAGGTGGTTGGAAAGGACACATTTCCCCCCAGTCTGCTTCTGTTTTGTTATGCCCTGACCAGACTGCAGAGTTAGAAGGCTCCAGACTGGTTAGCTATTCACAGTGAAGGCCCCTCTCAGCCGGTCCTGGCTGGTCTCTGAAAGCCACATGGTAGGAAGGTTGGGGTTACAGAGCATTGCTGCAATAGGGGGACCCCTTTCCTTTTGGGGGCCTCAGTGTCTTCATCTACAGAATGAAGACATGGGCGCAAAGTTCTGTTGAGGGAGGGACCTTACCCTTCCTCATCAGGAGCTGTGCCACCCCAAAAGGTGTGTGTCCAGGACACACATGGGGTTCCGTTTGAAGGAAGCTTCCTGCTGCTAAAGAAGAGGAGGAGAGAGGAGGAGCAAGACAGGAGGAATAAAGATGGAAGAAGGGAGTGAGGACAGCTCTGGCTTCAGTAACCTCCAGGTCCAGGTCAGTGAGTGAGCGGACAGGCTCTCTGGTAGGGGACAGAGGTCTCTGTTTTGTTGTTTCTGCATGGCTTACATACATAGTATACAGTTCTTACATACATACTATACAGTTCTATGAGTTCTGGCAAATTAAGTCATGAAGCCTGGAAACACAGCCCAGGCGTAGAACAGTCTTTTCACCACCCCCTACCCCCAGGTCCCTCAGTGAGCGGTTTCTGTCCCAACAGTTCAGCCTATTCCAGGATGTTGTAGATATGGGATCATGCAGTGTGCGGAGTGTTTCTTTTCTTTTTTAACTGAAGTATGATCAGCCTTTTGAATCTGGCTTCTTTCATAATGCATTTGTGATTTGTCAGTCTGTTGTGGGTATCAGTCCTTTGTTCTCTGTATCGCTGAGCAGTAAGCATTTCATTGTATGGATATACCGTAGCGTGTGTATCCATTCTCCAGCGGGTTGTCTTCAGTTTATGACAATTATGAAGAAAGGCGCTGTAAGCATTTTTGTCTGGATTCTTACGTGAACATAAAGTAAACCTCTTGCTGGGCTGTATGATGAACGAGAATTTAGGGGCTGGGACACAGTGGGGACATACGTTTCCCCACTCACACACACACACACACACTGTATCTATGGATATAGCTTCATCTCCGTTTTAACTTATGTTAAGGAAGTTCTACGATATGTGTCACTCAGCAGCTTGGTGTTTGGACCTAAACGTGTTTGGCTGTCTGATCTACGCATGTCAGTATGCACCGCTCTGCCCACTGTTTCTAGTCTGCTGCACAGCACCTTCCACTAGAGATAAACATCACTCACAGACGCACCTCGTATTATTGTGCTTCGCAGATATCGCATTTTCTACGAACTGAAGTTTTGTGGAAACTCAGCCTTGGCAAGTCTGTCGGCACCATTTTTTCAACAAACTCAAGGTTGTAGTTAATGTGTTTTAGCAATTAAGTGTTTTTTAATTAAGGTAGGTACATCTTTTAAAAAAGATTTTGTTTTATTTATTTTTAGGGAGAGGAAAGGAGGGAGAAAGAGAGGGAGAGAAACATCGATGTGAGAGAGAAATATCGACCAGTAGCCTTTCGCATGCACCCCTACTGAGGACCAAATCAATGACCCAGACATATGCCCTGACCGGGAATTGAACCAGTGACCTTTCACGTTGCAGGATGATGCCCAACCAACTGAGCCACATCATTCAGAGCTTAACTAAGATATGTACACTGTTTTTCAGACATAAAGCTGTGTACTTAATAGACTACAGTATAGTGCAAACATAACTTTTATGTGCACTGGGAAACCAGAACATTCATGTGACGCTCTTTATTGCCGTATGTACTTTGTTGCGGAGGTCTGGGACCGAACCCCAGCATCCACGAGGTGGGACGGGAGTTCTCTTCTTACGCATGGCCAGCTTCCTAGGACTGTGTTTCTAAGTCTCCCCGTTATGAAAGTGTTGCAACAAGCAGTCTCTGATACACCTGTTTGTGCATGTATTCTCTCACACACACGTGCGATCGAATCGTTTGCAGGAAGGGGCACATTTCATATTTTGACAAATCCGAACGAACTGATTTCTTAAAAGGATGCACTAATTTATTCCCACCAACAGCTTTTGAGACTGCCAATTTCCTCACAACCTTACTGCCACTGGAGACGACCATGCCTTCAAGTTTTTATTAACTTAATGGGTGAAAATGAGCCCTCCCGTTGCTTCCCTTTGCATTTTCCCAGTGACTGATAACATCGGTCCTGTCTTCTGTACATGATTTTCCCACGGTGTTTCCTTGGATTTTGCAGTTTTTATCCTTGTCTCTTTCTTCCATTGAATTGCTGTCCTTTTCTTATTGATGTTACAAGTTCTTTATGCATTCTGGATATTAATCTTTGTAGAACATGTCATTTTTTTCTGCACTGTCCCTTTTTAAAAACATAGTGTGTAGCATCTTTTATCATACGTAAGAATTGGTTCTTTAAGTAGGAAATCTATCAGTTTTCCTTCCTGGCTTCTCTGTGGGGAGCTGCTTATACAGCCCAGTGGGGGTAACAGGGAAACCAGACCCAGGGTCCCCTGTGGGAGACGAGGACAGAGTCCTCCTGCTCTGTGCCTGGGTGCGGTGGCCAGTAGGCCACAGAGATTTACGGAAAGCCCTCCTTTTCCCTGCCTCCTGGGGCAGGAGCCTGGAATACAAGGCCTCAGGTCGAGGCCCCTGCAGGGCTGGGGGAGGGCGGCCTGCAGTGTAACCTCAAAGGAACGTGCCTCCAGGTGGGCCCTCTGGCTGCACAGCTGCTTCTCCCTGCCCCAGCCCTCCTGTCCTGACTCTTTCCCCTCTTCTCCCCAGCTCCTCACCTGAAGTCGAGGGCCCGTGTGGCCTGATGAAGGGCTCCTAGCAGTGTCAGCCGAAGGAAAGATCCTCTCAGCCAAGCTGCCCCTCTCCTGGAGCTCTTGGGTGGGGTGAGGGGCTAAGGGAATGATGTGGTCCCTGGGAAACGGGCCTGATTCATCAGGGCTCCCCCAGCACCTCTGAGAAGGAGGAACTGAGAAGGACAAAGGCCTCCTTCGAGAAAGTGGGAGGTGCGGGGTGATGGGTCCATGGGAATAGAGTGAAGTGGAGCCAGAAGAGCACCCCCACCTGCACCAGGCACATGGAAGGTCTCTGGGCCCAGAGAGGCCTCAGCTCTGCCCGCTAAGGCAGCCCCTAGAAACTGAGATGGTTTTGACTCCCCCTTGCCTAGCTTCCTCCCTCCCCACATTCAGGTGGGTGGGTGAGCAGGCAGGAGAGTAGCTGAGAAGTGTAGGGAGGAAACTTTGGTTAACTCAAGGCTGCCCACTCTTGTTCTGCTCTATCTGCACACTGTCTCCCACTGCCTGGGTCCTGGTGTTACCTCTCTCCCCCAGCAGGACGGGCTACAGATAGTTAACAAAACCAGAGGGTCCTTCTGTCCTGACCACAGCCCTATACCGCACTGGACCCCATAAGCCCTAACTGGTAGGTCAGTGATGTGTTTCTACCTTGGGAGGTTGTGCGGGTGCTGAAGGGAAAGGAGAGGAGGATTGGAGATGTAGGTTGGGCAGAGGACAAGGGTGGGCAGGGGAGAGCTGCGATCAGAATTTACTGAGGAGCCTCAGAGGGGCAATGGGAGCAGGGAGGCTGGCTCTGGAGGAGGGCAAGGAGGAGGGGAGAGGCAGCTTCAGCGCTGGGGCACCCTTCCACCTTAGCCCCCACTGCTGCCCTACCTACAGAGGCTTGGAAAATGTCACTTAAATAAATATGTTGATGCCCTGGCTGGTGTGGCTCAGTGGATGGAGTGCCAGCCTGGGAACCAAAGGGTCTCAGGTTCGATTCCTAGTCAGGGCACATGCCTGGGTTGAAGGCCAGGTTCCCGGGTGCGGGGCATGTGAGGGGCAACCACACATTGACATTTCTCACCCTCCTTTTTTTCCCTCCCTTCCCCTCTGTCTAAAAATAAATAAAATCTTAGAAAATATATGTTGATGAACCCTGGCCCGGTGGCTCAGTTGGTTGGAGCATCGCCCCTACACTAAAATGCTGCGGGTTCGCTCTCTGGTCAGGGCACACACCTAGGTTTCAGGTTAGATCCCTAGTTGGGGTGTATACAAGAGGCAACTGCACACAGATGTTTCTCTCTCTCTCCCTCTCTGCTCCGCTCTAAAATCAATAAACATATCCTCAGGTGAGGGTTAAAAAAGATAAATCCATGAAAGAATCTAATTTCACATTTTCCCTTAATGAATTTCAGGATTTGTAGAGTCAGAAAAATGTTGATGTTTATACATAATTTACAAAGAAAAGAGGAAAAACCACAAGAGACCTGTGTGGTATGCGCAATTCTAGGAGCAGCCAATGCAGAGGCCTGCTGGCCAAGGATAGGAGAAGTGAGCACGTTGCCAGGACTGTGGCTTTGATGTTGGCTGCATTTGCTTTCATCTGAGGACCCACAGGTGGAACTCCCTGAGGGCTGCCCCAGGGGGAAACAGGTGGGGCTGGAATCCCAGCAGATGCCCCTAGGAGGCTGTGCATTGCTCTCCAGCCAGGTCCTCTCCAACTTGCTCCTGCTCCATTGCTCCCTTTTCTTAGCCTGTGCTGGAATCTTCCAGAGGCCCCTCCACCTAGGAACTCAAAGCCATATTCAAGGGCTTCCGGCTCCTTCTGTTTGTTTGTGTGCCATGGGACCCTGTCCCTGGCAAGCCTGAGCTGGACACAGGAAGGCGTCCATTTCACACTCGTTGCCTTAGGCTTTGTTGGAGGGGCTTCAGGGCTCTCTTCATCTCATTAATTTTCCGGAGAAAGTAACAAAGGCACAGAGAGGGGCAATGACCTGCCCAAGCTCACACAGGGTTGAGCTAAGAAAACTCACCTGGGTCTTGGTTTGCAAGTCTTACCCACTCTTGGGCCCCTCCACTCCCTGGGCTTCCGTAGGATGCTATTCCCTACCTCCAGCAGGGCTTCCGGGGGCCAGTGAGAGAATGAGGGTAAGAAAGGGTGATGATCGGAAAAGAGGGCAAAACAGAGAAGTTGGCCTCCTGACACCGAGAGTGGGAATGCAGGACAGAGTTTAGAGCTTGAAGAAACTTAGGGAACAATATACATTCACAGAATTTTATAATCTGCAAGGCTTGTGCATTTGCACTGTTTACTTTCATACCCGCAGAACTGCACACAGACGCAGAGGCAACCCCATCCCCATCCCCTTTCACACCAGGGTGGGGGCGCAGCCTCCTGGCAGGGCTGCTGCTGGCCAGAGAGTGGTGTCAGGGAGCACACACGTGTTTTGGGCCCCGGTTGGTCAGCTGGTTTTCTTGCCCTGATTCTCTCCCATGTTCCCCTCCGCTGTCCACTGAAAAGAGGAGCTTACTTCTCATAGGTTTCCAAGTTTGCCCTCCATCCCTCCAGTCAAGATCAGCTCTGAGTTGTCTCTGCTGTATCACAGGTGGGTCCTCTTTCCACTCCACCTCACTCCCTCTAAAGCCCGGCATCTCTTCAGTGTCCTCCACATGTATGATGTTTCATGAATATACCATCCTACTCAGTAATCCAAGTGGCTTGTTAATGTGGATACTATCAGTCCTGTTTTTACCAATGAGGAGAGTGTACAGACCTTATATCTGTTCTCCGGGTTCATTTGGCCAGTGGGTGAGAAAGAAAGGAGATCCCCGTCTAGTGGCACAAAGTTTAGCAACACTGCCAGCTGCAGGGAATGTGGAAAGTAGGAAACGAACCTAAAGAACTGGTGGTGCAGCTGAGCTCTCCCTGCAAAGTGCCGAGGGTGCCGCCTCGAAGTTTCTTCTTGAGGCTATTGTACATGCGAAAGGAGAGAGAAAAATCGCAGACAGGGCTATCAAACATGAAGGAGCTGGAAGATTCTTAGCCTCTCCAGACAGTACATGATGCTGAAATTAAGGCCAGGGCACTTTCAGATAATATGGTCTAAAGATGACACCAAGAGTGTGTCTATAAAATCCTTTGTTAAGATCTCAGGGCTATCAAAGGTAGGGCCTCAGACAAAAGGCCTCTGACCAGTTTAAGGGTGTGTTCCTCACAGATTCTTTCAATCAAACACAAGGCTTCCGAGGGGCTTAAAGACATTATCCCTTGGCATCTCATGAGAAGCCCAAAGCATAGAAGAGACCTTACCTTGAAGAGATTTTTAGGTGTGGCTTTTGTTTAATTGAGTGACATTCCCAAAAAGAGAATGGCACTCACAAAACACTTCCACAGAGAGTATTAAAACAAACAAACAAAAAACAAAAACAAAAACAAAAGAGCCTTGTCCCGGCAGGGTGCTTTAGTTGGTTGGAGCATCGTCCAGTATTCCAAAACGTTGCGGGTTTGATTCCCAGTCAAGGAGAGCACAGGAGGCAACCAATCGATTTCTCTCTCTCTCTCTCTCCCCCGCCACCATCTTCTTCTCTCTCTAAAATCTGTCAAGATGAAAAACATTCAAACCTGTAGAGAATTTTTGGTGAGTTTATTTGAGCCCATTGCTGGCAATTAACATCTATACAGATTGAGAAATGCTCTAGCGAATGGCAGTTCAGCTTCTTTTATACGTTAGAATCAAAGGAGACGCAAGGGGGTTACGTGAAATCCACTGGTGATCCACTGGGGAGGCGGGAGAGAGCAAAGCGGGAGGGTGGGCGGGTCAGGGAACCTCTGGGATAGGATAAAAGGTAAAATGATGCATACTTCTTTTAAATAGGTGGGTAAGTGATAGTTAGCATTCAACAATTTACATAATAACAATAACAATGAAGGGATTTGTGGTCTCTGATTGTGCCCAAGGGGTTTGGGAGAAAGGGAAGTTACCCTGACATTCCAAGGATCTGTTATCACAGATGTAAAAAGACAACACACAGACTCAGTTAAGGTAAAGGTTGACCTTTGTTAGGGAAAAATGCCACCTAGGAGATGACTACCCACCAAGGAAGGCTTTTAGTTAATAAGTTTAAAAAATATATATTTTATTGATTATGCTATTACAATAGTCCCATTTTTTCTCCCCTTTTTACCCCTCTACCCTGCACCCCACCTCCCACCAACATCCCTCCCCCTTAGTTCATGTCCATGGGTCATACATATAAGTTCTTTGGCTTCTCCATTTCCTGTGCTATTCTTAACTTCCCCTGTCTATTTTGTACCTACCACTAATGCTTCTTATTCCCTGTACCTTTTCCCCCATTCTCCACCCTTCCCCTCCTTGCTGATAACCCTCCAAGTGATCTCCATTTCTGTGATTCTGTTCCTGTTCTAATTGTTTGCTTAGTTTAGTTTGTTTTTGTTTTTAGGTTCAGTTGTTGATAGTTGTGTTTGTGGTCATTTTACTGTTCATATCTTTATCTTCTTTTTCTTAATAAATCCCTTTAACATTTCATATAATAAGGGCTTGGTGACAATGAACTCCTTTAACTTGACCTTATCTGGGAAGCACTTTATCTGCCCTTCCATTCTAAATGAAAGCTTTGCTGGGTAGAGTAATTTTGGATGTAGGTCCTTGCCTTTCATGACTTTGAATACTTTTTTTTTAAAGATTTTATTTATTTATTTTTAGAGAGGGGAAGGGAAGGAGAAAGAGAGGAAGAGAAACATTGATGTGTGGTTGCCTCTCGTGCACCCCCTACTGGGGACCTGGCCCTCAACCCAGGCATGTGCCCTGACTGGGAATCAAACCAGCGACCCTTTGGTTTGCAGGCTCTATGGGCCCCTCTTGACCCTCAGACTTTGTAAGCTGCCTGCTCAGCACTCCTACAGCTCTGCCTTCCAAGTAAAACCCCAGACCAACCTGTGCTCAGAGCCCTTTGTGGAGGCTGGGGAGGTTGTCTCTGGAAAAGTGATGAGGGCTTTTAAGGGTAACAAGAAGATGATGGCTTCTGTGGGCAGGTGACAGGCCGAGGAGGGAAAGAAGTGGTGTCAGCCCCAAAGCTGTGACAGAAAGTAGGGGCTCTCAGTGTCCTCAGCTAAGTCTGCACCCCTAGCCAGGGCCCTTGAGGGGAGCCCTGTCTCCTAAGGCTGGGGGAGAGAGAAGGGCAAGGGCTGGGAGATGCCTGGAGGAGAGGGTAGCGGAGAGCCAAGGACTGTCCTGGAAGATCTCTTCTGGAGAGAGCCTCAGGCCAATGGACATACAGCCACGATCCTGTCCCACAAGGGCACCCTCTGTGAGGCTTCCCAGAATGAGGACCAGGACCACGCATGTGCCCAGCCTTGGAAGACATAGGGAGAATTCTAGTCCTGAGTTACTGACCTTATGATCTATGGGCTGGTGCTGGTCCACAAGTTGTAACCTGCCTGCAGCAAAGTAAATACCAAATTTGTCATCGCCTCAAGGTCCAAGTATGTGGTTGGTAAACTTGTTTTGTCGGGTGAACAGGGTGTAGACCAGCTGGGTGTTGTCCAATGTCATGGAGAGCTGCATACAGAGCAAGCTTTGTACTACCAACACACAGTAGGACTATCTTCCAGCATGTGATACTGTTACAGAACAGACTGGGGGAGGGGACTGAATGAGATAAAAGACCCCCCCTTTTTCTCCAGGGGTTCCTCCCCTGTACAGATTTGCTTTGCCCGCCGCCAGAGGAAAGATGTCTCTCAATGCCAGAGTGATAAAAAGGAAAGGAATTATTATTTACTTGAAATAATATAGACTAAAATCCTTTAGAATACCCACAAACACACACCGTCCTTCCCTCTCCCTCTGCCCGGTCTGGGGTACCCTACCTCAGGAAAGTAGAAGTCCATGATTCAGGCACCCGGCACCATCAGCTGTGTCGCCGCCACAATCTCCAGTTAATCCAAAGCCATGTGGCACCTTCTCATGGCCCACCAGCAAGAGTCCTTTCACCCCTTTTCTTCCCGGCAAAGTCTCTCCTGCTGCCTAAGCCGCGTGGCAAAAGGGAGCACCCCAAAGCAGCATGGTCCTGACTCTCTGCCAAAGCCATGTGGCCCCCTGAAAGGTGTGTGGTCTCAAAAACAGACGCCAAATGGCTGCCATGCCCAGGTTTAAATCCCAGCACCAGTCTTCCTCTGCAGCCCCATTTCTGGCTCCTCCCACAATTGGCCACAGCTGCCAGCATTCTGGGCAGGTGTGGCCCTGTGGTGTGGAGCCAATTATCTCCAAGCTCTTCTGGACCCTATTACAAATCCCTATTTGGGTCCCCCCTCTTGGCTGCACCCTGTTACAAATCCCTCCTTTCAGATATACAACCCCTTTATAATCATATAAAGGACAATGGACAAAGGTCTCATCTTCTTGTAACTACTTTTGGCTGGACATGGGACGTCGTCCTACCTACCCTTGGGTCAGGGGTGCCCTGAAAGGGGGGTGCAGCACGGAGGGAGTCCTTCCTGTAAGGGGAAGGACCTTACAGAATTTAGGTCAGTTAACTGCCACCAGGAAGTTGCAGGCTTGGTGTCCAAAGGCTGGCATTATTGGACACTTGGCATCTTAGTCGTATTCTGGAGGTGACAGATTTGGAAAGAGAGTTGGAAGCACAATTAAATCATAACCCCTAAATGACGAAGGCAGGGACTTAGGTAAAGAATGGCTTATCTGGAGGAAGGTGTACAAGCATGCTACACCCATCCAAAACCCTTGTGGCCCACTACACTTCGCTCGGCTGAGGGGAATATATCAGGATTTCCCTCCCTTCAGATCTCTGGGCCCTTTCTGTCCCAGCCTTTAGGCCAGAAGAGGGAAAATCAGTTCTAAAGTGAAGCCCACAGACCACCCCAACCCAACCACTTAGTTCAGTCAAACCGTTGAGTCTCAGGGGGCAATGATGAAGGCGGGCCCGTTAAGTGAAGCCTATATTGCAACCAAACACTCAGGTAATGAGGTCTTAGGTACATGCCCTACGAAAACAGAAGGAAGAACACACGTTAATTTACACAAAAATCCCCAAGCCAGTCTCTGTGCCTGCGAGAGTGTCTTTTGGGAAGACATCCATTGCAAGGCCCTTGCTGCAATGACATCTCACAGTGGCAATTTGACAGGTCCTTCGTGCCTGTACATTGAACATTTTTGGTGATATTAAAAACCCAGCTTTAACTTTTAAATGAAAAACAAACATTCAAGACAGTTAGCTGCACCAGTCTGATGTACAATACTGAGTATTGTGATTTGCCTTAGACCACAACTTTTTGCCCTAAGATTACCCTCATTGTTATTAAACGGACTACTTTGAGTCCAGCTTTTAATTTTGCCTGTTTGTTTGCACAAACACGCCAAGAGCAGCCAGGGACCATACGTGATCTTTAAGTCTGCTCTGCTGGCACTCACACAGGGAGCCTTTAGATGGACTTCTTAGTCCTCCCCTCGGGGCACAGAAGCTGAGCCCCACAACTGCCACCTGGCTTCACCCGTACCAGTTGTTTCACCTAAATTCTTGAGGCTTCCGTTGTGCCCACAGGTTCCTTTTCAGCCATTTTTTAGGAAAGCAACCTTTGTTCCTTCCCTGGAAAGACTGCCACAAACCGCACACCCAACCAAAGTACCAGGCTTTTTCTCCTGGGCTTTCGCTGGCTTCGCAAGTCAATCCCAGTCCCAGTCCCTCAGGGCTTTCTGGTGACGACTAGACCCCAGACATGCCTCCTTCAGGCGTGACATCCCAGTCAAAATCTCAGTTCACAAACCACCATTAATGACTGGTTCTATTGGTTTTATGCAAAGAAACCTTCTGTCATCTTTCAGAATGCCAAATTCTGGAGGGATCGGGTAGGGAGAAAAATACAAAGTGTGAAGGAAAGCCTTTTTCCTTCTGATACCTTTTTATATACTTTCTTCATTTGCATACCTTACACTTTTTCTTGTTCACTTTCTTACACAGTGTGAAGTTTTAACCTTCTCTGGAATCTTTAATTTATTTTTCTGAGCAGATACAGAGCAAAATAGAACAGTACACAGAGGCGTTCTCTTGCACCAGAGCGTCCACTGGCTCCTCTGCAGACACGCCTGTTCAGACCCGGTCTCTTGGCTGGGATGTGCTGCTTTGCCTCAGGCTGAAACACTCATCAGCCCCAGATGACCCTTCCTGGGCAAAGGCATTCTCCCCAACTGGTTACAGGTGACCTTTCCTAGGTCTTTAGATACAGAGACACGATCGGAAACAGAACCAAATTGAAAACCAGAAAACAAGTAGTTGAGGTTTCCTTTCCTCCAGGTTCAAAACTTTCACAACCTTTCTACATAGTTTTACCCACCCAGATTTAACCACAATTTTCTTTTAATCCCGGCTCCTTTCCCACACTGGGAAGGACAATACTTAAACTCAGCACTTAAACTCAGTCTCTGGCAGCCAAGTGTCCCCAGCACTACAGGCACCTTCCACTGAAAGTCCCAGATTCGCACGGACATCCTGCAGCTTTCTGAAGCTTAGACCCTGCAAACACCCTGTAAATCAGACGGTCGCCCCTGGACCCCAGTTCACGACCTTCAGAACCAGAGCCCTCCCTACAGAACCAGCTGCACAGAGAACCTGACTGGTGCAGTGTCCCCACAGCAGCAACACACAGCCTATAATCTGAAGACAACCCTTAGCCTACCACCTCGCCCAGTTCCAAGGTGGCGGAACTCTCACATGACCCATCATCCAAGACGGCAGCGCCCATGCACGCTTGGTCGTCCCAGACGGTGATGCCCATGCATGACCCGTCCTCCATGGTGGGGCACTCAGGTGGCTTATCCTCCATTTTACCCCAAAATGGTGGCGCACCCACATGGCTTGCTGTCCAATCCCCAACAAACAGGCAGGCTCGGCTTACAAAGCCTAGGGGTTCGCTTCCTCCCCAAACCTGAGTACAGGTTCCCTTAGTGCCACCTGGGCTCGCCAAACCCGTAAGTGAGCAGACCGGGAAACCTGGAAACAGCATACCAGCCAACCCATCATCCACAACTCCATTATTCCAAAGCCGTGTTCAGAAACAAGTTTTCAACCAAAACATTTCACTTCTCTGCTCCATTTCCAGATCCATTTCCTTTTCACCTTTTCAGGCGTGATCAGGTGGCCGACACCCTCAGGAGGAGTGGAGAAATTCTCAGAGACTGGGAGAGTTCTGCAGTCTCTCCCATACCTGAAGGGGTCAGTCTGCCACGGGCAATTAGGGTCCCATCTGGGTCACCAAACTGTTACAGAACAGACAGGGGAGGGGCTGCACAATATAAAAGACCCCCTTTTTCTCTGGGGGTTCCTCCCCTGTAGTAGGTTCGCTTTGCCTGCCGCCAGAGAAAGGATGTCTCTCAGTGCCAGAGATTGGTGAAAAGGAAAGGAATTGTTATTTACTTGAAATAATACAGACTAAAATTCTCTAGAATACCCACAAATGCACACAGTCCTTCCCTCTCCCTCTGCCCAGTCTGGGGTACCCTACCTCAGGAAGAGAAGTAGAAGTCCGTGGTTCAGGCTCCCAGCACCATCCGCTGTGTCGCCACCACAATCTCTAGTTAATCCAAAGCCATGTGGCACCTTCTCATAGCCCACCAGCAAGAGTCCTTTCATGCCTTGTCTTCCAGGCAATGTCTCTCCTGCTGCCTAAGCCGCGTGGCAAAAGGGAGCACCCCAAAGCAGTATGGTCCTAACTCTCTGCCAAAGCTGTGCAGCTCCCCAAAAGGTGTGTGGTCTCAAAAAGAGATGCCAAACAGCTCCCATGCCCGGGTTTAAATCCCAGCGCCAGTCTTCCTCTGCAGCCCCATTTCTGGCTCCTCCCACAACTGGCCACAGCTGCCAGCATTCTGGGCAGGTGTGGCCCTATGGTGTGGAGCCCGTTATCTCCAAGCTCTTCTGGACCCCATTACAAATCCCTATTTGGGCGCCCCCTCTTGGCTGTACCCCGTTACAATACTACTTTAAGGTTAGTTAACTACAACTCAAATGCGTAGAAACACCTGAAAAATTATTTTTTTAGTTTGTTACTTTTACAAGCGTTAAATTTTTAAATCCAACCTGTTCTTTTTTAAAATAAAATTTAGAGTGTAACATGATTATCTAATTTAGAGTAGTGATTAGTTAATCCAAGTACCAATTCACAGGTAGCAAAGGATAGCGAAAGAAAAGTCACTGAACTTTTTGTCTAGAAAAGATTAATCTTTTCCGAATGTAGCAGTAATAATTAGCCAAATGATGATAATGGAATTGATTCCAAAGAAATTTTTCCTTCTGAATTTTTTTCAAAGATTTGCACTGATTTTACATGAAAACGTATCCCCTCATTGTGATAGGGAAAATAGTGACCCTGACCCCAAGTGTCCACAGCCTAACCCCAGGGACCTGTGCACATGTCACTTTGCATGGCAAAAGGAACTTTTCAGATGTGACGAAGGTTAAAGACCGAGAGATGGAGAGATCAGGTGTGTGGCCAATCTAATCATTAGTGTGGGGAAGCAGAGGGCCCAGCTCCAGTCAGCAGAGAGCAAAGGGAAGGGACCTCTGGATCTGAAGACCAGAAAGGGGGCCAGAGCCAAGGAACATGGGAGACTCCAGGGGCTGGGGAAGGTCGGCAGGAGGACAGGACCTTGGTCCTGTAGCTACAAGGAACTGAATTCTGCCTGAGACCTAAATGAACGAGAAATGAATTCTCTCTAAGAGCCTCCGGAAAGGAACACAGCCTGCTGAGTTTGGTCCGGTGAGACCCACGCTGAACTTCTGGTCTATGGAACAGAGAGATCATACACTTGCATTGTTTTAGGCCATGACATTTATATAGTGAGGGTCTTGTAGTTATAAATAGTGGTGAAGCCTAAAAACTCAGTGCTGTGTGTTGAGATACACTGGCTAATGAAGCAAAGACATCATAAAATTTAACAAGTGGCATTTACATATAAAAATATAAAAACACAAGTTAAAAAGTACTTTTTGGAGAACAAAAGAGTAATGAATTAAAAAGTGTGAGAGGAGTCAGCATTTCACCTGTAAACTCTAGTGTCCCATGGCCTTCTTGGGAGGCATCACTTTGTGTTGTGAGGCTAAAACTCTATCTACAATTGCCAAAATACTATCGACCGGCTGCAAACAGAGAAGTTTGCTTCACAGTTGGGTTAATCTGTGGCAAAGAAGAAAACTGAAACATCATTTTCCATTGACTCTTCAGCTCAGTGGATTTGGAAATTGGCTCCTGGCGTGGAAGACCACGTCTCAGAACAAATAAAGCCAGCAGCGACCTTTTCGTGGCAACTGGAGACACGCACACATGTCGATCACACAGTTGTTCCTCTACTCCATGTGCAATTTGAACATGGTGATGGGTAGGAATTCCTCTGTATCTTTTAGCTTCACTGCCAAAAACACAACTATGTCTGGATTGTAAAAAACTACGAAGGGTCCCATTATCAACAAGTGGTTTGGGGTTTAAGTTTTATGTAGGAGTATGTTCTGACGGCTGCAGCTGCTATGACAGCAGCTCAGTTGGTTAGAGTGTCATCCTGATACACCAGGGTTGAGGGTTCGATCCCTCGTCAGGGCACACACAGGAGTCGACCATTGTAGGCATAAGTAAGTGGAACAACAAGCTGATGCTTCTCCCTTTCCACCCCCCTTCCTCTCTTTCTCTCTCTAAACTAATTAATTAAACAAGAGAAAGTCTTGCTGTGAAAAATATCAGCTGAGATGAACAGGATGCTAATTGATGTGGAAAGTTATGAATTCCATAGACAGGAATGTATTGAACTTGAAGTCATTCTCTTTAGCATGTGGTAATATGGAAACACCATGAAGAGTTGTTTCTACGTGCTAGTTTGCAATGATCACTGAGGGGAAAGTTCTGTTGAGAGTGTTTGACCTATGGGAAGAACTCCTAATGCTTTGGCAAGATAGAGACCAATTTAGTAAAGATGTGAATTGCACAGTTAGACTTGTTTATATTATAGCCTTGATGTTAGCATTTCTATGCAAGGAAAGAATGCAACGTGTTTTTCAATGGCAAATAAAACTGGAGAGCAAAAGCAAATGTTAGAGGCTTTCAAGATTGCCTTTGTAAATTGTTATGACACATTTTTAAAACCTTTTTTTATTGTTATTCAATTACGCTTGTATGCCTTTTCTCCCCATCCCTCCACCCCACCCCAGCCAAACCCCCATCCCTCCCCCACCTCCACCTCCCCCTTGATTTTGTCCATGTGTCCTTTATAGTAGTTCCTGTAATCCCCTCTCCTCACTGTCCCCTCCCCACTCCCCCCTGGCTATTGTTAGATTGTTCTTAACTTCAATGTCTCTGGTTATATTTTGTTTGCTTTTTTCTTCTGTTGATTATGTTCCAGCTAAAGGTGAGATCATATGGTATTTCACATTCTTAATTTAACAATAATCATTACCAAAATAGGTGATGATCTTCGTATTGCATATTTGCAAAAGTACTCATGAAAAAAACCTTACGAATTTGATAAAATGTTTTAAATTCCCTTTTCTGTCAAAAGAAGATTATGCATAGGAAATCCATAGATTTAGAATCCATTTTTTTCATACAAAGATAATTTAAATATAACTATAACCTTTAAAATAACTAGCTATTGGTGGAGGATTGAAGATGCATTTTTTTTAAAGATTTTATTTATTTATTCCTAGGGAGGGGAAGGGAGGGATAAAGAGAGGGTGAGAAACATCAATGTATGGCTTCCTCTCATGTGGCCCCCAACCCAGACACGTGTCCCAACTGGGAATCGAACCAGCAACACTTTGGTTTACAGCCGGGCACTCAATCCACTGAGCTAGCTACACCAGCCAGAGCTGAAGATGTGTTTTGGAAATACAGTATCATTTACCCTGGCTGGTGTGGCTTAGTGGATTGAGTGCCGACCTGGGAACCAAAGGGTTACTGGTTCGATTCCCAGTCATGGTACATGCCTGGGTTGCGGGTCAGGTCCCAAGTAGGGAACATGTGAGAGGCAATCACACATTGATGTTTCTCTCCCTCTCTTTCTCCTTCTCTCTCCCACCAAAATAAATAAATAAAAACCTTTAAAAAATACAGTATCATTTGCTTCCTTTTGTTAAAAGTTAAAAATAAAAACATGGAGCCTGTTAAAATTACTTTAAAATTCCTTCTTATATTTCGATCAACATAACTTTGTGAGACCAGTTTTCTACTATGAGTGTTATTGAAACAAAGCATCAAAACAATTTCTGCATACATTTCCCCCTGAAAGTTATGGTGTCATTAATGTTACTCAGATTGGGTAAGTTAATAAGCAAAAAGAATGCTCATTTGTCCCATTAAAATCTTCAAATGTGGATACACAGGGTGTTTGTTCAAAGTGTAAATATTGGCATTTAATCTGCAGAGTTTCACTTTTCTAATTTTTTGTTTAGTTATGACTGAGGAGCAGCAAAGCATCCCAGGAACAAAGCTGAGCAGCCGCTGCGTCGACCCCTCACAGGCACACTTCCAATGAGCAACATGCGCAGTTTTTATCGTTTCAGTTTCCCCCCGTGTTATGTTTGCTCCGATTGCATAATTTTTGTTGAAATGTAATTTTATGTCTGTCAGGTCTAAAAAGCATTTTGGGCTTGTACTTTGTGTGTCTGATTGTTTTGGTCATTGTTTCTAGAAATTTAATTTTATTGTATTTTACCAATAAATAGTCATTGATGGGTTGGATTTTTTTTTTAAAGTTCCCCACCACTGTCTAAGTCTGCTCAGGCTGCCATCACAAAGCACCACACACCAGGCGGCTTATAAACAACAGAAATTCATTTCTCACAGTTCCGGAGTCTGCAGGTCTGAGGTCAGGGTGCAGCGTGGTGGGGTCTGGGGGAGAACCCTCTTCCCGTTGTGACCCCACATGGTGGGAAGGGGGTGAGAGAGGCCTCTGGGTCCCTTTTACAAGGGCACTAATTCTACTTATGGGGGCTCCCTCTCATGACCTAATCACCTTCCAGAGGCCCCCTCCTAACACCACCACATTGGGGGTTAGAATTTCAACATATGACTTTGGGGAAGACGCAAACATTCAGCCCGTTGCCACCACAGGTACTTTGAGAAGCTCTGATTTAGACTGAGATAGGCAAGCCTTTTTCTGGAGGGACAGAGAGTGACCATTTTAGGCTCTGGAGGGGCCCTATGGTCTCTGTCACAACTCCTTGACTTTGTCGTTAGCATGAAACAGCCACAGATAATATGTAAACAAATGGGTGTGGCTGTGTTCCAATAAAACTTTACTTATGGGCTGAAATGTGAGTTTCCTATAATTTTCACGAGTCACAAATTAAAAAACAAAAATTTCCCCCCAACCATTGAAAAACCGTTTTTAGCTTTCAGATTATAATTTGCAGATCCCTGATCTGGGGCTGGAGGATGGGACAGACCAACACGATACACGTGGTGGGGGGTGGTTTGCGGCCAGTGGACGCGCACACTGAGCACTTACCACGGGCCAGGTCCCGGTGCCTTCCCCGAAGATGCTGGGCGTCTTGGGCTTCTCTGTGGCCGGGTCCTACAAGCTCAGACTGAGCAACATGACCAGCTGATCTTTCTGAGCACCTTTGAGGAGGCTTGTAAATCACAGAGACAGTGTGTGGTGTGTGTGCTCGCTCACACGTGAGTTCCCTGGGCACAGGTTCCCAGCAGCCTTCTCAGGAGACCAGCATGGGGGGCGGGGCAGTCTGGCTTCCTCAACTAGGAAACCAGGAGACACCAAACAGAGCGAGCGGACCCCAGGGAAAGGGCACCCCGGGACACGCCGCCAGGTAGCACTGTATGGAATTAGAGGCAGAGCTGCTGGAAGGGTGGTGGATTCTACATCGGTAGTGTCCTGCATCTTCCCGCCTCGGGTCAGTCCTGGCGACAGTTAAGAAGCCAGCGCCAGGTTGTCCCAGATTGAGAATCGAGAGTCCTCAGAGCTTCTCGCTCTGCGGCCTGCTGTCCCAATCCTCCCCATCACACCCTCTGCCCTCCTCCCCATGCCCTTCCCTCTTTCCTCACCTGGGAGCAGCAGTGGCGTCAGCAGCAGCAGTCCTGGGAGTCAGGCTCTCCGGCCTTTTTCCCGTGTGCTGGTGGGAGAGGACAAGCGGGTTGGCTGGGGAGAGGGAACCTATTGGCCCTGACTCTGCTTAGCTCTTCCAGCACCTGACGTAGATAGATAAGGGCAGTGCCTGGGTCGGGGAGTGGGAGACCATAGAAGGCCGATTCTTCAGACAGAGGGAAGCGGGCCCTCCAGTTGCAGGTGTGGATCTGGCCCGGCTAGGTGGCGCACAGCTCCAGGTCTGTGAGAGGTTGCTGTTCTCCTTCTGGTCCCGTTGCCCCCCCTCCGCCAGGACATGCCTCTAGGGGAGGACAGGAGAAGGCCTGGAGGAAACTGTGGCCCAGTAATGGACCGCCTGTTCTTTTTCTTCGTTCTCGCTCTGTGTTTTGCAGAGCCCTGCCTGGCTTTGCCCCCTCCCCAGGGAAAGTTACGATGAGGGTAGGTGACAAGCTCAGGGGCACTTGGAGGTCTGAGCAAGAGCCCTTAGCCCCACTGGCCCCAGGAGTAGTCAGAAGCATCATGCCCAGGCCTGCCTGTGGGTCAGTGGCCTGTTTCTACCTGGGGAGGTTTTGTGGGTGCTGGAGGAGCAGGAGGTGTCGGGAGGGTTCCTGGCAAAGGGTGGAGAGAGGGGAGCTGGGAGCAAAGAGAACAGGGGTCCTCAGAGGGGCTGGAGAGAGGGTTGGATCAATGCGTGGGCAGGGAAGGGAGCACAGGAGCCTGGAGCTGGCATCATCTCTGCACCCTCAACTCCCGCCACCTAAGGACACCCCAGGAATATGTGTGTGATTACCACAGAAACAGATGAGAGACTCCAACGTCTCTTTCTTTAGTGAATGCTTGTACTTTTAAGATTTACTTTTTTTAAAGATGCAATTTGCAAAGAAAAAGATTTTATATATAAATATAATAGATTTTATATATTTAATAAAATATATTACCCAATAAATATTTTTAAAAGTATGGATTTAGTAAACATATATTTATATTTAATGCATGTGTATTTATATATACTTAGTGAGAGAATTAGAGGATAGGTAGGTGTAATTCCAGTGGCGGCCACCCCTGGCTGGGCTAATCTAACCCCTACCTCAGGGAGCTCTGTGTGTGGGTTAGGCTGAGAAGCAAATGTGAACCCATGCCCGGGATTTGATTCAGTTCCACTACTTTGCACCTAACCCCCACAACTCCCACCCCTCAGGCTGCCTCTGTGCAGTGCCTTTCTCCTTACAGTAGGAGTGAGCAGAGACTGAGGTTAAGGGCAAGGGGACAGAAAAAGGAGGACAGTCCCAGCAGGGACATCAGCTGTCAGTGTCCGAGGGACTATTCCCAGACTCGAAGGGTTCACTACATTGGGTGCTCTATTGAAAAATGAGATGGTGGTGGCAAGGCAGTTTTATTTACTTGCAACAAGTAAAGGAGATGGAACTTATATCCAAAGCTCTGTCTCCTGGAAGGGAGGCTTAGCCATTGCTCATATACAACTGTTTGATCGATTACATGTTGATTTCTCCTCTGCAGTTGGCTACATACTTTTCAGGTTGGGTTCCTGTCAAGCTTATCTTGTATACAGCTAGTCTGCAAAATACTGTGCTACATTTTAACATTGAACAAATAGCTTTAGTAAGAATGGCCCAGACCTGAGACCCTCGTTCTAGCTAACAGAACCACAGGCAGGAAGGTAGGATGGAGTTTTACAGCTAGAAGAAAACCTTGCAAATAATGCCAGCCACCCATGTGCACAAGGTTAGTTTACAAAGTGTGTTCATGTGCCTTCTCTCCCAATGCCTGGAATGGGTGTGTGCGGGAACTGAGGCCTGGACCCGTCAGTGACCTGCTCAGAGTTGCCCAGTGAGGTGAGGTGGTGGTGGTATCAGGACACACCTCCCAACTTCTTGGTGTCTGTCTGTTTCACACATAGCACAGGAAACCAAATTGCACATGCCAGCAGGGGCAAGCTCCTGGGGGCTTCCTGGTTTTCAGCTGGGCTCTCTCTGAACCTAATCAGATGCTGAATGGTAGGAGGGCACTCTTGGAGGGCAGGAAGGTGGCCCTGAATGGCATAGAAGTGTGTCACTGGGCGTGAGGGCATGGAGCCACTGCTTTCTCAAGCTGATATTCCCCTTGTCCAGCCACTGCTGACCACTGGGAAGGAACACCTCCTCCCCGAAGGCCCCCAAGCTTTCTCTTTGTCCGAATTCCACTATCTGTCCCTGTAACCTGTGGTAGACACCAAGTGGTGCTCAGCTGTGTTGGGGTGGTCCTGAATTCCCAGGGGACAGGGAGCTCTCCAAGTTGGGATCTGCCCCTTTCTCTGCTCAGGGACACACCCATCCACCCACCCACCCAGACACACACACACACAGATAGTCATTCCCTCCACCAGAGACCAGACCTGTACACCCAGAAGTCCCTCCTAGGGCTCCCCCCAACCCTCGGCGAGGGGCAGAGCCTCCTACGCCAGAGCTCCCATCCCAGGGTTTTGTATCCTTCTACGTCCTGACGGGCAAAACGTGTGGACAGGAAGGAGAGGATGGCAGACTCTGGTGAGGAGAAGAGACTTTAAGGAACCCGAAAGGACTGGGCCTGGACAGAGGGTCAGATGAAAGAGAAGGCGGAGCACAGTCAGTGCATGTGCTTCACATTCCTTCCAGATTCTTCCTCCTCCTCACTCCTTGTGGCTGTCCCGATACTGTGAGAGTGGCAGCAACAGCTGCCACCACCCCCACCAAGACCCCAGGGCCACGGGCACTCCCTGCTCAGCCTGGGGTCCCCTCACCTCTTCCTGCTCCACTGAGCTCTGGACCCTCCGAAGCGAAGCCCATCCTCGTGCCTCTGGAAGGCCCCTCGCAGCACCTGATCCACTGCCGTGGTGCTGCCTCTCCCCCAAAGCTGAGGACCCGCCAGGTACCTTCTCCAGTCCACTCCATGGAACCCACTCCATGTCCCCAGGGCATGGGCCCACCACCTGCGGGGACTCTCCCTGTGCATCTGGGCCGCCCTTCTCCCACCGGCTCCCCTCAGCAGGACCAAACCCTTCTGCCCTTCTGCACCCCCCATCTGCTCTTCTCCCTCCCCCGCAGGGTTCCCTGTGTCCCTGTCAGCCCACAGATCAGCCAGTTGCCCAGGTGCCATTGACCACGTGGTCAGCTTTGCTTCCTCCTCCCATGGAAGGGACTACTGTTAGTTCATACCATGTAAAAACGTACTATTTGACATTTCTAAAGATGACATAAACTTAGAAAGGATATGGCAATGCAGGCAAGATGTGCCGGATAAAAGGGTTAATAGCATTAGTGCATAAATATCCCTTTTCTTTTCAATAACTAAGAATTGGGCCAAAAAAACCAAAAGAATCAGGCACACATTTCCATTTTAAAAAGGGCTAAGGATATGAAGAAGTAATTCATTACAGAATAAAGAACAAATAATATGGATGAACACGTGTTCAAAATGGCTGATAGCCAACGAGATGGGAGATGAAGTGAAGCCTCAGGCTTGGCCCATCAGTTCAAGTTCAAGGAAGATGAAAATGAATGATAATCATATTCAGAGCTGCAGAGGTGTTGGGAAAGGGGGATTCTCGGGACTTGTTGGGAGGACATAATTGATAGCCTCTTCCTGGAGGGGCAATGTGGTGATGAATTAAAAGGCAGAAAAAGTAATTTATTCACCCATTCCACTGTTGACGGCCATTCTGCTGTTGTGAATAAGGCTGCTGTGAACATTTTATTAAAAAGACAGAAAAAGAAGAACAAACAAAAGAAGCACCTGGCTTGTGAAGCAGCAGTTTTAAATTTTTTCTAAGTAATTTTTGCATGTGAGATGATTGCCTTCGTTAAAAACAACAAATAATTGTACAAGATTCAAATAACCCAAGCCGTTCCCTGCTCCATCTTTCTTGGCCCCAGCGCATTCCCCTGAAGGAATCCACTTCAAATTTTTTATCTATTATTCTGATATTTACTTCTATACTTTTGCAAGAGAAAAAAAAGAGAAAGCTTATATTGCCCTGTATTGATTTTCCAGTTTTAGATATTATCCATTAATCTTCAATTAATGAAGACGAATCTTTTAACACAACATTTTCCTCCCCCCTCATTTCATTTCCTCTATCCCTAAGCCCCCAATAGAATTGAATCACAGTTGTCTATAAGATGGATGTTTAGATTTTACATATTCTGACCCTGTGAATATTTTTATAGCCTAGCCACGGAATGAATGCACTGTGATTATATTTTCAGTATAATTTTTATTATTCCCCCCAATTGCCTTATTTTTCACTTGTTTTATTTTCTAAGTATTCGCCACGACTGCATTTCTAAACTCTCTACCGAGAGTGTAAGCTTCATCTCAGTCAGTTCACACACCTTGTTGAGTCATTAATTAGAGCTGTTCCCTGGAGACCCCCGGATGTGCCCCAAGGTCCTGCTGACGGGCTGCACGGCTGTGCTGGGGTTTCCCCTCGCCCTCTTCTCGGGTGCTCTGGGCCTCCACCAAGTGTTAGACGTGCTCTCTGCTGAATTTCATGACTTTTTCTGGGTTTATCCCTCTTTTCATTGGAACATTCCGTCCAACACCTTCCCTTACTTTCGAGAAGCCCAACGCCATTTTTATTACCAGTACACAGATTATGAGATTTTCTCCTGCTCTCGCTCTTGATGTTTTTAGAATGTTCTCCTCCGTCCCGTGTTATGAAAGTCCATGTTGGTGTGATTGGGGAGGGTCTCTTGTCATTTTTTTGCACCGAAGACCCAGGGGACCTCTTCAATCTAGAAAATCATATCCTTAACTCTGAGACACATACTCTTTATTTTTTTATAGTCTTCATTTTCTGAATTAAAATTTTTTCTCTATGGAATTTCTGTTATGCAAAATGTTCGGCTTTAAAGACCGAGCCTCCGAATTTCTCATTTTTCTCTTTTACTTTTCATCTTTTTTACTTTTGACGGAAGCTTATATTTTTATTACCATTTACATGTTATGAAGTGCACGGACCTTAAATGTATAATTTGGTGGAATTTTGACAGGCATATTGCTTGCTCCTGTGTCAATATGCAGAATTATTCATCACATCTCACCCCCGGCAACGACTGCTCGAATTGCTTTCACATAGATTAGCTTTGTCTCTCCGAGAACTTCTTATGGCAAAGTCAGTGCGTAGACTATTTTGTGTCCGGCGTTTCTCACTCACCATGATGTTTCTGAGGCCCATCCATGTTGGTGCATGTATCAGTATTAGTCCCTTTTTGTTCCATCGCAGGAGTTTACATCTGTTTATCCGTTTTCCTGTTGACCTTTGGGTTACTTGCAAACTTGGCTATTGTGAATAGCACTGCTGTGATCATTCTTGAACAAGTCTTTTTGAAAAAATTGCTGTTCAGTTACAGTTGTAAATCCTATCCCATGATAATCATGGGATAGGATTTTTATTTTTAAATTGTTGCTGGTCTAGTCAAGCTTTTACTTTCTTACTCCAATTTTGAAATTTCGTATTTTTCTAGAAATGTATCCATTTTGTTTGTTATAAAGTTTATTAGTGTGTGATTGTTCATAACACTTTTATTCTGAAAGTCTCTTTTGGGTCTTCAGGGACTCCTCATTTGTTTTCTGCATTTTTTATTTGTATTTTTAAACTTTTCATTAGTCTTCCTAGAGATTTGTATATCTTATTCTTTTTAACATTTTTTTCCAAGAAAAGCATTTAGCCCTGGCAGGTGTGGCTCAGTGGATTGGGCATCTCCTATAAACCAAAAGGTTGCCACTTCATTGCCCAGTCAGGGCGTGTGCCTGGGTTGCAGGCTCTGTGCTCTGCCCCCCATGGGGCACTTGCATAAGGCAACCAGTTGATGTTTCTCTCTCACGCTCATGTTTTTCTCCCTCCCTTCCCCTCTCTCTAAAATAAAATGAAAATTAAGAAAACCTTATAAACTATTACAAATACAGGTAAATGCTCTTCTACAAAAAGAAGAGTATTTTATTTTGTCCATCTCTCTCTTGCTCTCATTTCTGTATTTAATAGATTTCTGTCTGTCTTAATGAAGACAATCATAGCTGCTGTAACAGATACATTTCAAAATTGCAGAGAATAAAAGTTGATTTCTTACCTGTCTGACAGAACAAGGAGGGTGATTGAGGACAACTTTGCACAGGACTACGTAGGGACCCAGGCTTTCTCCTCTCATAGCTCCGTCATCCTGAGTTCTCAGAGTCCTCTGCTTCCAGCAGTGGATGGAAAAGAGGAAGTGTGGTGCATGGGAGGGTTTATAAGGCAGGTTGGGAGCAGATTTGGAACCATGCACATCACTCCGCCCCTCCCATCCTAACTGGACAAATATGGGGTTGACCTCAGCCCCCAGGAAGACCAGAAAATAGGGTCTGGTGAGCACAGAGCAGCTCTGCTTCACTTCCATCATTTCCTTCCTTCCTGCTCTTTGGGTTTTGTTGACAGATGGCACCAGTTACATTCCCCACCCACGTCCACCCCCACCGTGGCAGCAAGTGAGAGTGACCTGCAGTATATTCACGGTGTATATCATTCTTATTTTTGTCAATCAAATATATCCCATTGTTGTCTTAAATTGAGTTTTTTGATTACTAGGTATGTTGAGCCATTTCAATTTTACATTTACTTGTTGTCTATTTGCTTCTCTAGTCTCCCTGGTGTCTTCGATGACCCCTATATCTTTCTAGTTGATCTCAACGACTTCTTACATATTACATGCAACGACGCTTTAAATGTTATGTAGTCATGTATAGACATATTCCTTAGTTTGTTCTTTTACTTTAGGTTGTAATTTTATTTTGTTATACTTTTTTACACAGCCACATCTTTTAATCTTTCTTTTATGGTTTCCACCATTGAGTCATGACAAGGAAGTTATTTATTGCAAGCTTATGTAAATGTTTCATGTGATTTTCCTTCTACAACTTTTATAAGTAGTTATTTTAGAAAAAATATGTAATTAAAAATCAAGGCAATAACTGGAGCTACTCTGAACCCTTCTTTTTTTTTTTTTTGTCTCATGGCCCATGTCTGATCCAGGAGCAAACTCTATTGTTTCTGCCCGAAAAGTTTTTCTGGTCACTTGCCCCTTCCAGGCCACCATCATTTCTCACCTAGATTATTGCAAAAGCTTTCTAGTGGATTTCTCTGCCTTTTCCCTAGCTTTCCTACTGTGCGCTATCCACTCAACAGCCAGAACAATCTTCTTATACTGTACATCAGCTCAAAACCCTCTGATAACTTCCCTTCCCAGAGTAAAAGACAAAGTCGTAAACTGGCCCACGAGGTCCCCTGGGATCTGTCCCCTCCGTCTCCCTGGCCCACCTTCCAACACTCTTCCCTTCAGACTTTGCTCCAACCACACTTGCCTCCTTGCTGCTCATTGAACACTTACCAAGTGTGTCCCTACCTCAAGATCTCTGCACCTTTTCTCCCTCTGCCTGAGAGTTCTTCCTCTGGACAATAGATGCCTTGTTCCTTCTCCTCCTTTATGTCTTTACTTAAATGTCTCTCTGTCAGTGAAGCCTTCTCTGCCCCTCTGCATGGAGTAGCAACTCCCATGCCCAGACAGATAAAACCCTCTGAATCAGTTAAGGTGTGCTCAGAAAACAGAAGCACATTGAGTCATTTGGAATTACAGGAATTAGAGGCATTACACCGTGGTGGGAGCTGGTGAGCAAGTCTACCATGTTGACTTGCCGCCTGGTGCTGTGTGTGAAGCACTGTTAGTCAGTGGGGCTGACAGTGGAAAGAAAAGTTGGACTTGAAGGAAGAGAGAATGTGGACAGACAGAAACTGGAACTTGCCACAGCCTCTCATTGCCTCTAACTTCAATGTCAAGGGAGGACTGCAGGAGGAGATGATGCCTGTGGCCGCAGTGCTACACATGTGCTTGGCCTAGGACTCTGGGAGGCTGAGCTCAGGGAGCAGCAGGCCAGGTGCTGGCCTAGAAACAGGAAAATAAGTAAAAAGTAATGGAATAAAATTTATGTCTGAACAATTTAAAGTTATACCCAACAGAAGCAGGTACTCAAACATTTGTAAAAATCTTCAGAAGAGCTACACCCTTAGTGTTTTGTATGAAATCACTCCAATTGATAAATATGTTTCTCAGGAAACTTTCCCAGTTTTTATAAGTATATTTTATTGATTATGCTATTACAGTTGTCCCATTTTTTCTCCCCTTTATTCCCCTCTGCCCTGCACACACCTCCCTCCAGCATTCCTCACTTTAGTTCATGTCCATGGGTCATACATATAAGTTCTTTGGCTTCTCCATTTCCTATACTATTCTTAACCTCTCCTAGTCTATTTTGTACCTACCATTTATGCTTCTTATTCCCTGTACCTTTCCCCCCATCTTCCCCCCTTCCTCTCCCCACCGATAACCCTCCATGTGATCTCCATTTCTGTGATTCTGTTCCTGTTCTAGTTGTTTGCTTAGTTTGTTTTTGTGTTTTCTTAGGTTCAGTTGTTGATAGTTGTGTTTGTTGTCATGTTTCCATTCATATTTTTGAACATCTTCTTTTTCTTAGGTAAGTCCCTTTAACATTTTATATAATAAGGGCTTGGTGATGATGACCTCCTTTAACTTGACTTATCTGGGAAGCACTTTATCTGCCCTTCCATTCTAAATGATAGCTTTGCTGGGTAGAGTAATCTTGGATGAAGGTCCTTGCCTTTCATGACTGTGAATACTTCTTTCCAGACCTTTCTTGCCTGCAAGGTTTCTTTGGAGAAATCAGCTGACAGTCTTATAGGAACTCCTTTGTAGGTAACTGTCTCCTTTTTGTTTGCTGCTTTTAAGATTCTATCCTTCTTTTTAATCTCAGGTAATGTAATTATGATGTACTTTGGTGTGTTCCTCCTTGGGTACGCTTCTTTGGGACTCTTTGAGCTTCCTGGACTTCCTGGAAGTCTATTTCCTTTGCCAGATTGGGGAAGTTTTCCTTCATTATTTTTTCAAATAAGTTTTCAATTTCTTGCTCTTCCTCTTCTCCTTGTGGCACCCCTATGATTTGGATGTTGGAACATTTCAAGTTGTCCTGGAGGTTCCTAAGCCTCTCCTCATTTTTTAAAATTCTTGTTTTTTCATTCTGTTCTGGTTGAATGTTTATTTCTTCCTTCTGTTCCAAATCACTGATTTGAGTCTTGGTTTCCTTCTCTTCACTGTTGATTCCCTATATATTTTCCTTATTTCACTTTGTATAACCTTCACTTCTTCCTTTATTTTACATCTGTACTCAACCATTTTGTGAGCATCCTGATTACCAGTGTTTTGAACTCTGCATCTGATAGGTTGTCTATCTCCTCATTGCTTAGTTCTTTTACTGGAGTTTTGATCTCTTCTTTCTTTTGGGCCATGTGTCTTTGTCTTGGTGCACCTGTTATATTGAAAGGGGTGGGGCCTCAGGTATTCGCCAGGGCAGGCAACCAGAGGTTTTGAGGCTTTATTTACCCCTGCTACAATCCTGAGTTGTACAGTCTGTCTCACTCCCTAGTTGTTCTTCCTGGTTTATCTGCAGGCAAATGTGGGACTGCCTGCTCTGCCACCCACCACCTTGCCCTCTAGTCCACCAGCCTCTGCCTTGCCACACTTCCTCTCCACCCCAGCTGTCTGTCTCCATCCCTCCTACTAGTGTGGATGAATGTTTCTTCTTTAACTCCTTGGTTGTTGGACTTCCATACAGTTCAATTTTCTGGCAGTTCTGGCTGTTTTTTGTTTTTAAATTGGCTGTTGTCCTTCTTTTGGTTGTGTGAGGAGGCGAAGTATATCTATCTATGCCTCTATCTTGGCCAGAAGTCCTCAGAAACCTTTCCGAGTAAGGAAATTGATTCTGAAGGGGATGGGGAGTTGTGTTTAGCTAAACTGGTCTGCTTTGGGGAACCTGGGGTGGGTCCCTTCCTGGAAGCTTTGTGACACCAAGGCTACCCTCTCCCTCTTGAGACTAGAGGTACCTGGGAAAAGGAAAGCCCGAGAGTCTTCAAAAGTGGCCTGTGGAGCTCACACTTCATCCTATGAGGCTGGCCTGATCCTGCAGGACCCTCACCGAGGTGGTGGCTGAGCCTGGAGGACTGCTGTGGTCCCCTCAAGGGTCCATCTTCCCAGTGACCAGGGGTTTGGTGGGGAGGTAGGGGCACAGAGGATTGTTAGATTAGTGAAACTATTTTGTATGAAACTGTAGTGGTGGATAAATGTCATTACACATTTGTTCAAATCCATAGAATGTACATCACCAAGAGGGAACCCTAATGTAAACTGTGGACTTTGGGTGATTATGATGCGTTAATAATATAGGTCTACCAGTTCTAACCACTCTGGTGGGGATGTTGTTAATGGGGGAGGCTGTGTGTGTGTGGTGACAAGGGACACATGGGAACTCTGGGCCTTTGCTGTGGACCTGAAAACTAGTCTATTTAAAAAGTACACGCGTATATATGGTAACAAAGAATTCCAAGTAGTTTAGAGTTATAAAATGAAAAGTAAAATTCTGTCTTATTTTAACCCCTAGTGTCTCTCCTCAAAAATAACCACTGTTAACTAATTTTTATGTATCCTTTCAGAAAATGTTATATATATATATAAATATATATATTTATACATATAAAATATATATGAGAGCTCTTTCTATGTCACATATGTATATATGAGCTTATATATCTGAGAAATATACGCTGCCATATATATATATATATTTCTAGCTTTTACCATTTTTACACCAAAACCCCCATGCAATAAATAGAGCCCTGCAACTTTTTTCATTGGAACTTGATCTTGACATTGCTCTTGATTGATACACAGAAATTTGACTCATTCTTTCCAATACCAGCAGGGCATTTCATTGCAAAGTACTTGGCCACTTTCCCAATGATTATGAAAGGTTTAGAAAGCTCGTACCAACAGTGCTGCCAAAAACTTCCCTGTACATACACTGGTAGCTTTGTGACACATCTATAGGCAAACTTCTAGTAGTGTGATTGCTGGGTTTATGGGTACAAGCATTATATTGATGCTGTCAAAATTGTCCTTTTCGGAGTTTACACCAACCTGGACTCCTAACACCCAGCAGTGTACGAGGGTGCCCACAACCTTGCTAATGCTAAATGTTGTCGATCTTTTCAGTGTTTGCCAATCTGATGGGTCCGGATTATATTTATGTGGAGGTTTTCTATTCTTTATAGCTGAGCTTAATCCCAACAAACACAGCTCCCACTGTTGAGAGCTTTGTTAGGTGTACCATTCTAGTTGAACGGTTATTTTCCCTAAGCATTGCTGCATTGTTGCAGTTGAGCAACCTGTTATTTCAAGTTCTTCACAAGTGATGGCTGCTTCCTCTCTGATCTGTGTTCTGCAATTTCTTGGCAATACCCTGAGACAAGGAATTCTTTTTGTTTATATTGATTGGTTTATAATAGCCTGCATTTGTGGCTTAATGACTTTTCATAGCTCTGAAAAATTCTCAGCCATTCTTCACATATTGCTTCTCACGTTCAGTTTCTGCTTAGGAATTTGAAAGCTCAACTGAGTATTGTTCTCATTTGAACAAGAAGAACAAGTCAGGTAAAGTACAAAACCATAACTTTTCATGAACTTATAAGAGACCTGAATTTGTAAGACAACCAAGTAACCTAAAATCCAAGAGAAGACAGGCCACTCCAAGTGAGCACTGGCTCACCTGTTCACAGAAAGACAGGAAGAGATGCAGACTACCAAACAAGTGGGCATGAACCATTCAGCTAAGATTTTAACAAAGTGTCAAAGGTCAGCTCAGATTAGCTGACAATACAGAGCTCCTGAGAGCCTGAGGCACAAGAGGAGTGCTCACACCCACTTGCAATCTCTTCCAGGTGCTCAGGAGACAGACAGGAGAGGAGGAATCTCCCTCAGTGAGAACCTGGAGAAAGGAAATGAGAAACAGACCTTTATCCTCTGTAGAACAAAAGCATGGAGCCCCTGGGTAGGGGCAACAAGCCCTGATACCCCAGAGCAGAGGTGAAGACCCACTGGAGCTAAGGTAGTGTATATGAAAAAGCTTTCTGGCTGCCTAGAACACCAATGTGGTGCCCGGAGCTCCAGCAGTCACCTTGGCCACAAGATGACAGAATTTGGAGGCCATGAGCTGGGATGCTGGGGTAGAGAGTAGGAACCAAAGTTCCTGATGATGCAAAACTACCATACTAGCCCTGAAGTGTGTATCTCTGAACTTTTTTTAGTGAGAGATAATAAAGTACTATTGCTTAAGCCAAGAGTTTTCTGTTATATTTAGCCAACTAACTGTAACTGAATCAGAACTAGGCATACACTCATTTACAGAGGAACCTCATGTCCCTGGGACCTCTAGGGAGCAGTAATTTTCAACTGGTGTGCTGCAAGAATTGTTAAAACACGTGGTACCTGACTAGTCAGGGGCACTGACCTCTTCTCCCTTAGATTGTTACATAAATAAAATGACACCAGCCAACACAACAGTAGTTATCCAGTATAAAAATTATACCTATTTTTTTTGTCAGAGCAGCAAAAAATATAATGTACCTTTTGGTGTGTCACAGAATTTAAGTAATTCGTTTATGTGTGCCATGAGATAAAAAAGGTTGAAAATCACTGCCCTAGATCATAGACCCTGTATGTAAACAAAGACTCAGCTAGATCAGAAGGCAACCTGTGCTTTCATGGGTAGACCTTCAAAATAACAGCTGCTATAATATTAAAAAATTATCCTGGGCTAAAATTAATTTAGTGTGAAAGATATTACTAGGATAAAAGATATTGCTTTTGGAGTATTGAGGGCTGAGGATAAGGAGTCTAAAAACTAATGGCTTCTTAGGATGCCACACTCCATATACCTCACTTAATTAAGCCATATGAAGGTACAGAAGCTTACCCAAAGGTAGGACAGATAAATGGCACCCTCTAGTGGTAACTTTAAATGTATACAAGATTGCGACCTGAGGATTTTGTTTTGTTTTCTTTTGGGACAAAAAAAAAAAAGTCTGACTTTGTGGTCCTTCTATTTAATAAGAGTGCAGTTACTGTGGAATGAATGCAGCTCTTATTTACAAAGCTAAGGGTTTCTGCTGTAATTATTTTACAAAAAATTTTAAAGTTGCCATTGTACAATATAAGCAAATGGTGTCTACATAAATTGGTTCTTGTAATTCATATAAAAATGAAAATTGTACTTCTGGCCAAGATGGAGGCATAGGTGGATACACTGTTCCTCCTTGCACAACCAAAAGAAGGACAACAACAAATTTAAAAACAAAAAACAACCAGAACTGCCAAAAAAATTGAACTGTATGGAAGTCTGACAACCAAGGAGTTAAAGAAGAAACATTCATCCACACCGGTAGGAGAGGAAGAGACAGGCAGCTGGGTGGAGAGGAAGTGTGGCAAGGCTGTGGCTGGTGCACTGGGGTGGATGAGGTGGAGGCTGGTGGAGCGGGTGGTCCCACATTTGTGTGAGGATAAACCAGGGAGAACAACTGGGGAGCAAGACAAACCATGTAACTCAGGTTTCCAGCGCATGTAAATAAAGCCTCAAAGCCACTGACTGAAAAAAACCTGTGGGGTTGAGGCGGTGGGAGAAACTCCCAGCCTCACAGGAGAGTTTGTTGGACAGATGCACAGGGTCCTAGAATGTACATAAACCCACCCACCTGGAAATCAGCACCAGAAGGGCCCAATTTGCTTGTAGGTAGTGGAGGAAGTGACTGAAAGCCTGCAGAGAGCTGAGTGAGCCTCACTGTTCCCTCTCAGACCCCTCCCCCACATACAGAACCATTGCCCAGTTATGTGGGTTGCCCCGCCCTGGTGAGTACCTAAGGCTCTGCCACTTATTACATAACCAGTACACTGAGACCAAAAAAAAAAAGGTCCAAATGAAAGAACAGATCAAAACTCCAGAAAAAAAAGTACAAGTAGGTGATGAAGAGATAGCCAACCTATCATATGCACAGTTCAAAACACTGGTAATCAGGATGCTCACAGAAATGGTTGAGTATGGTCACAAAGTAGAGGAAAAAGTGAAGGCTACACAAAGTGAAATAAAGGAAAATATACAGAGAAACAATGGTGACAGAAAGGAAACAGGGACTCAAATCAATGATTAGGACTACAAACAAGAAATAAACATTCAAATGGAACAGAATGAAGAAACAAGAATCCAAAAAAAAAGGAGGAGAGGCTTAAGAACCTCTGGGACAACTAAATGTTCCAACATCCAAATCATAGGGGTGCCACAAGGAGAAGAGGAAGAGCAAGACATTGAACACTTATTTGAAAAATAATGCAGGAGAACTTCCCCAATCTGGCAAAGGAAATAGACTTCCAGGAAGTCCAGGAAGCTCAGAGAGTCCCAAAGAAGCTGGACCCAAGGAGGAACACACCAAGGCACATCATAATTATATTACCCAAGGTTAGAGATAAGGAGAGAATCTTAAAAGCAGCAAACAAAAAGGAGACAGTTACCTACAAAGGACTTCCCATAAAACTATCAGCTGATTTCTCCAAAGAAACCTTGCAGGCAAGAAGGGGCTGGAAAGAGTTATTCAAAGTCATGAAAGGCAAGGACCTACATCCAAGATGACTCTATCCAGCAAAGCTATCATTTAGAATGGAAGGGCAGATAAAGTGCTTCCCAGATAAGTCAAGTTAAAGGAGTTCATCATCACCAAGCCCTTATTATATAAAATGTTAAAGGGACTTACCTAAGAAAAAGAAGATGTTCAAAAATATGAATGGAAACATGACAACAAACACAACTATCAACAACTGAACCTAAGAAAACACAAAAACAAAAACAAACTAAGCAAACAACTAGAACAGGAACAGAATCACAGAAATGGAGATCACATGGAGGGTTATCAGTGGGGAAGGGGAGGGGGAGAGGGGAGAAAAGGTACAGGAAAAAAGTAGCATAAATGGTAGGTAGAAAATAGACAGGGGGAGGTTAAGAATAGTGTAGGAAATGGAGAAGCCAAAGAACTTATATGTACAACCCATGGACATGAACCAAGGGATGTGGGGAATGCAGGTGGGAGGGGGTATACAGGGCAGAGGGGAATAAAGGGGGGGAATGGGACAACTGTAATAGCATAATCAATAAAATATATTTAAAATATTAAAATTATGTGGTTATTGTATACATAGCTGGTGTCTGTATGAACTGGTTCTTATAATCCATATAAAATTGAAAATCAGTATTATTTCATGTGGACCTTTTGGTAAAATTTTAAGAGTGTAATATTTCTTTTTTTTTAAAGATTTTATTTGCTTATTTTTAGAGAGAAATGAAGGGAAGGAGAAATAAAGGGAGGGAAACATTGGCCCGCAACCCAGGCATGTGCCCTGACCAGGAACCGAACCCTCGACCCTTCAGTTCACAGGCCAGTATTCAATCCACTGAGGCACAACAGCCAGGGCAAAAAGTGTAATACTTCTGTAATAATTCTTAATGTAATTGAGTTGGTTGATGATCATAATCTAGTCATATTTTATGAGATTATTAATATAATACTAGGAGAATGAATATCTCTAAATACTTTTGAGAAACTGGAGTTCAAATGTAAATGGATTGTGATCAAATAAATTAATACTCATATATGTTAGGGACCAAATCTAAATTAAAGGTCTAATATGTGTCATACATACATGCACATATATAATGCATAGACACACACACGTAATTTTGACCAGTGGAATAAAGAACTAAGGTGATTTTGGAAAGTTTCAAAAACTTCTTGTCTGCATTCTCTCTTTTATTCATCCTATGAAATTCTCCCTCAAGTTTTAAAAAATATTTTATTTATTTAGTTTTAGAGAGGGGGGAGGGAGGGACAAAGAGAGGGAGAGAAACATCAATGTGTGGTTGCCTCTCACGTACCCGCTACAGGGGGTCCTGGCCTAGCAATGCAGGCACGTGCCCTGACTGGGAATCAAACCAGCGATCCTTTGGTTTGCAGGCTGTCATTCAGTCCACTCAACCACATTAGCCAGGGCTCCCTCAAGGTTTTACTTTCCCTAATTTCTTCCTGGGGCTGAAACAGAGTTGCTTCTTTTCAGTTTACTGGTACTATGCTGAGGTTATACTAGCAGAAGGATACTCTGGACAAATGCCACGTAACATAAATGCCCAGATATTTGGGCTAGGAATTTGAAAGGATAAGTATAGTCTTCATACCACACCCATGAGTTCTACACCTATGTATACTTGTCAAAATATAGAACACACTACTTCTTCCTACAACTCAAAATGAAAAAGGAAACATATATACTTTGGACATTATCTTACCGAATGTTTGAATAAGACTGAATTAGTATTGCAATAGTCAAGGTGGACTAGCTTGTGTTATAAGAACCATAACCTTTTCCCTTCTCCTCCCTCCAATCTCACTGGCTTGGTCCAGCAAAAATGTGCCCCTAATACCTCATTTCTGATGCAAATGAGTCCTCAAAGTTCTGCTCAGTCAAGTTACTTAGAGACTTGACTGGTAAAAACTTCCACAACCGCTTTAGAGGAAGAGGAAATACGGTGAGTTCTGTGCAGACACGGGATGCCTCACTGCAACTGATACAGATTTCTGCTCAGAGCTCATTGGCCAAAGCCAATCTCATGGCCATCCCTTACTTCCAAGAGTACATGCTGGTGCAATCCCTTCGAGTGCCAGGAAAGAGGAGAGACACATTTGTGAACAATCCAAAAGCTACTACACGTTCAACAGAAGAATAATCCAATTATGGGATGGCAAGACAATATATGTTTTAAGGTTAAGAAAATGTTTGGGGTAATCACTTCATAAGGTATACGAATGTCTAATCACTATGTTGAACACATGACACTAATATTGTATGTCAACTGTAATTGAAAAACATATTTAAAATATAAATAAAAGTTTTAAACTTAAAAAAGAAAATTATTTTAACAAGCAAGTAAAAGTTCACAAAAGAGGGAAATCTCACTAATATGCTTTTATATCGAGATTCAATAGAAAATGACAGGAAAGTTAAAGTTGAAGTGGATGCACCTAAAAATGCATTTGAAGATCATATATTCTTTTTTTAAGATTTTCCAGCTCACACCAGTCAGAGTGGCCAACATAAACAAATCCACAAACAAATGTTAGAGAGGATGCAGAGAAAAGGGAACCCTAGTGCACTGTTGGTGGGAATGCAGACTGGTGAGGCCACTGTGGAAAACAGTATGGAATTTCCTCAGAAAACTAAAAATGGAACTGCCCTTTGACCCAGCAATTCCACTGCTGGGATTATACCCTAAGAACCCTGAAACACCAATCCAAAAGAACCTGTGCACCCCAATGTTCATAGCAGTTCACAATTTACAATAGTTCACAATTTACAATAGCCAAGTACTGGAAGCAACCTAAGTGCCCATCAGCAAATGAGTGGATCCAAAAACTATGGTATATTTACACAATGGAATTCTATGCAGCAGAGAGAAAGAAGGAGCTTATACCCTTTGCAACAGCATGGATGGAACTGGAGAGCATTATGCTAAGTGAAGTAAGCCAGGTGGTGAGGGACAAATACCATTTGATCTCACCTTTAACTGGAACATAATCAACAGAAGAAAAAAACAAACAAAATATAACCAGAGACATTGAAGTTAAGAGCAATCTAACAATAGTCAGAGGGGGACTGGGTGGCAGACTGAGCAACCCAGAGTTCCAGCGAGGGGAAATAAAGCCTCAAACCACTGATTGAAAACACCTGTGGGTGTTTTCACCTGCTGAGGTGGCAGCAGGAGAAACTCCCAGCCTCATAGGAGAGTTCCTTGGAGAGACCCACAGGGGACTAGAATGTACACAAACCCACTCACCCTGGAATCAGCACCAGAAGGGCCCAATTTGTGGGTAGCGGAGAGAGTGACTGAAATTGGGCAGAGAACACAGCAAGCACCATTGCTCCCTCTTGGCCCCTCCCCAACGTACAGTGTCACAGCGCAGTGACCAGCGTTACCCCGCCCTGGTGAACACCTAAGTTTCCGCCCCTTTATGTAACAGGCGCCTCAAGACAAAAAAAAAATGGCCCAAATGAAAGAACAGATCAAAGTTCCAGAAAAAATACAATTAAGTGACAAAGAGATAGCCAACCTATCAAATGCACAGTTCAAAACACTGGTAATCAGGAAGCTCACAGAATTGGTTGAATTTGGTCGCATATTAGATGAAAAAATGAAGGCTATGCTAATGATTAGATAAAGCAAATATGGTACATTTACACAATAGAATTTTACTCAGCCACAAAAAGGAATAAAATCTTACCATTTGCAATAACATGGATGAACCTAGAGGGTATTACGTTAAGCGAAGTAAGGCAGACAAAGAAAAACAAGTGCCTTATGATTTCACTTATATGAGGAATCTAAAAAGCACAAAATAAATAAACAAGTGAAACATACTCATAGATACAGAGAACACTTTGACAGTTGTTAGGTGGCGTAAAATTGGCATACAACATAATATTAGTTTCAGGTTTACAACATAATGATTTAATATTTCTGAATGATCAACCACCAGTTGTATATTTTGAAATGATCTCCATGATAAGGCTAGATAACATCCATCACCACACATAGTTGTGATGAGAAATTTTTTTTGTTGTGATGAGAAATTTTAAGATCTATTCTCTTAGCAACTTTCAAACATGTAATACAACATTGTTACCTATGGCTGCCACACTGTACTGAGAGGTTTTTTAAAAAAGATTTTATTTATTTATTTTTAGAAAGGGGAAGGAAGGGAAAAAGAGAGGAAGAGAAACATCAATATGTGGCTGCCTCTTGTGCACCCCCTGCCGGGGAATTGGCCTGCAATCCAGGCACGTGCCCTGACTGGGAATCGAACCAGTGACTCTTTGGTTCACAGGCTGGTGCTCAGTCCACTGAGCCACACCATCCTGGGCAAAAGTTTTTTTTAAATATACATTTTATCCTCGTTTATGTCCCTTTGTTCCCTGTTATACTTCAAGAACATCTCTTATTTCTACATTATTTGTAGGTTAGATTTCTATGACTTGTCCTCCAATATACTCTGAGCTCTTCAAAATGTCTTTATTCATTTTATATTTGGAAGTATTTCTGATGTGACTCTTGTCTGCTATTGATTTGATTTTTCACACCATCAAATCTGCACTTTATTGCTTCTAGTATGGAACCTGCTGGGTTTATTTCTTCTTTCAACACTGGCCTGCCCTATAGCACCAGCCTCTTTCCTTTTCTTCTTTAAAAAAAAAAATCTAAGTCTATTCTTGTTTAATGGTGGCCAAGTTGCTTCTGGGGTTTCCCACACCTAGGCCACGCCCACAGAATGCTGAGGGCAGCTGCAGGCGGTGGGCCATCCTGGTGATGAAGAGGGAGTGGGCCTTGCATCAGAAAAAGCCAAGAGGAACTGGGTGAGCGTGAGTAGGGACAGGATGTGGAAATAACCCAGGTCAGGTACCTCACTGAGCACTTTCCATACAGATCGCAGTCCTCACACAAACCTAAAAAGTGAAGCATTATTATTCCAACCTGTCCCTCTGCGTGCCTGACACTCTTACCTGTGCTGAACTGGATGGGAGAGAGCACCTTGGGAGAACACCTCGGGAGAGAGAGCAAGGCAGCCCTCTATTTCACTGATAATATTAATGCCTTACATTTGGTTATACAAAAATGTTACTCTCACTACAATTTTATGAGGCTGGTGGAAAAGGTCATTGTCTTTGTCCCCAGAGAACAGAAAACTGGTGGTTGGATAGGCTTAGTTGAGAGTTGAGCTTTGTCTCTGGATTCTTGCGTTGTCTTTGACGTCTGGAGCTGAGGCAACCAGTGGTGAAAACAACAGCGGACTCAGAACTTCCCAGTAGTTGCATCATATCCTGTTGGGTAACTTTCTGGAGCCACTATATCAGGGTGTTGCCTTGTAGCTGCTTCAGGAGCCACAGTGGCAGTCAGAGTCAGTGCCCTTGAAGGATGAGGAGGACCAGGCTCTGGGGGCTGCTTTGGACGTCCTTCTTCTTAGGTAAGGCAAGGAGGAGGTGTGTGAGCAGGTGAGGTCTGCTCAGGACCTTGGGAGATTCCACCATGAGAAAGGTTTCCCTTTTCTTTTGAAGCTCCAGGAGAAATGACCACCCAAGATAGAGCCAACCAATAGCTATGCCAGGGTGGCTTTCTCTACCCAAACTTAGAATCGGGGGTGGTAATCCACGTGGTTCAAGTGGAATTCAGTTCTCATGGACCAGTGCATTTCTTTGTATCTCATTCATGGTTTTCCAAAGGAGAATTTGGAGAAGATGAAGGGTGGAAGGTTGTGTACTTGTTGTGTCCTATGGGGACGGATTCAGGGTTATCTAAAATGCTCCTTCTAGCTTCTGTGTCCAGGAAACAGAGTCCCTTGGCACCCTTTCACACATGGCTGGGACTGCTCTAGTCCCCAGCAGACAGCTACTGTGGGCCATGTAGCTCAGAGGGTGAAGGCTGACTCTAGAGTCAGACTACCTGGCTTGGAGTCCTGAATCTACCACTTTGTACTGTAGGAATTGGGGCAAGTCACTTAATAACCTCTGCTTTATTAAATAACCTGTGCCTTGGTTTCCTTACCCTTAAAGAGGAACAGCAGTGTCAATCTTGTCCATTATGAAGATTAAAGGACAAAGTTATGAAGGTTAAATGAGATAGTATTTTAAACAGCGATACCTGTTGCTAGCTAGTGATAAATGGTATTTGTTAGCCTTTTTAAAATTAATGTAAGGAATTTCTTTCTTGAAATGGTGGAAGAAATGGTGCACAATCATTTCTGATGTTAGCACTTCAGCATCGATTTCTGACTGTCTCTATTCACAACAGATAGGCAAGTTTGCAAGCAATCTCAGTCTCCTGTAATTCCTACTGTCTCAATCCATTTGGGCTGCTCTAAAAATACTACAGGCTGTGTGGCTTGCAAACAGCAGAAATGTATTCCTCACAGTTCTAGAGGCTGGAAGTCTGAGATCAGGGCGCCAGTATGGTTGGGGTCTGGAGAAAGCCCTCTTCCAGGCTGCAGACTGCTGGCTTCTCACTGAGTCTTCACATGATGGAACAGGAACATTCATCCTGTTCATCAGAGAAAAGCCCTCACGACCTAACCATCTCCCAAAGACCCCACCTTCTAACACCATCACATTGGGGATTAGGACTTCAACGTTGTGTGGGGATAGAGACTTTCAGACCATAGTATCCCCCTTGCCCAGGGAGTTAGCAAATAATTTATCTATAACATGAATTAAGAGATTAAGGCTTCTTAAATTAATATCACAGAGGTGGAGAGAGGAACATGTGTATTTTCTTCAGAGCCAGTCACAGTGCCTGGCACTGACTAGGTTCTCACCCAAGTTTGATGAATGAATGCGTGAATGAATGAGGGGACCAAATTTGGTCTAAGACAACCCTTAGCTTCTGCTCACCTGTCTCTTAGAGTGGCATTTCTGACCAGGGTTCATGGGAGTCACCAGGAATTTTGTTTTCAAGGTTTCCTTAGAAACTGGAGTCTGATCCCAGAAGAACTGGCCTTCAAGCCTGGTTTCACTCTCAAAATCCTTGAGAGTCCTTGAGTTGGGTCTTCCCAAGGTCAGGCTGAAGTAGCGAGGCCTGCTAGAGCTCTTGGCCCATCCTGAGGGGGGCACAGAGGTGGGCTATGATGAGCCTAGGGACCCCATCGAAGGGGCAGCTGTTGTCATTTTTCGATGGTGTGTACTGTCAGAGCTACTGCTCAGGATGAAAGTGTATGTATGCAGCAATAGTATCAATAGCAGCAGAAGTAGCTGTAAGGTACTGATAGCCTAAACTGCAATTTAATTCAGCATTACTGTCCAGCTAATGTTTGGTGTTCCATGGAGGAAGGTACCCCAGGTCTGAGTGGATAAACTGTAGTCCCTGTTGTGTCCATTTGAAAACATAGACCTGGATCTTGTTGCTTCCATTTTACTTGGGCCTCCTGCTAGCAAGCTTTGTTTCAACTGGACCAGATCACCCCCAATTCTAGGTGGTTAATCTGTTTCAGCCTCTAAGAGTATGATTGCAACTATTGACAGTATAACCCAAGGGTTCTCAGCCTTGGCATTATTGACGTTTTGGGTGGAATGGTTCTTTGTTATGGGCTGTTTTGTGCATTGTACGATGGCCCCTACCAATTAGATTCCAGTAGCACCCTGTGCTCCCAGTTAAACAAACAAAAATGTCTCCAGGCATTACCCAACGTCCCCAGGGAGGGAAAATTGCCCCCAGTAGAAATATAGCAATTGAAGTTTCATATCCCACTGACATATCAACTCCAGCAAGAAAGAGCATTCTTGAGAACCAAGATGGCGGCGTAGGTAGACACACTGCGCCTCCTCCCACAACCAGAACTGACAGAAAATCGAACGGCAAGGAAGTCCAACACCAAGGAAATAAAAAATAAACATTCATCCAGACTGGTAGGAGGGGCGGAGACAGGCACCGGAGCGGAGAGGACTCGCGTTGCCCTGGCGGGACTGAGACTGGCGGAGTGTGGGACGAACGGGGCAGGCGGTCTGACCACTGGCAGACCCTGCGGCCCCACATTCGCACACAGATAAACCGAGAGGGCCGGACTCAGAGTGGCGGAGAAAGGGGCAGGCAGAGCAGCGGGTGGCACCCCGCGGCCCCACATTCGCGCACAGATGAACCAGACAAACGGCGGGGATTGAAGCAGAGCGTGCAACTCAGGGCTCCAGCTCGGGGAAATAAAGCCTCAAACCTCTGATTGAAAATGCCCGTGGGGGTTGGGGCAGCAGGAGAGACTCCCAGCCTCACGGGAGAGGTCGTTGGAGAGACCCACAGGGGCCTAGAGTGTGCACAAGCCCACCCACTCGGGAACCAGCACCAGAGGGGCCCAGTTTGATTGTGGGTAGAGGGGTGAAAGATTGAAATCCAGAGGAGAGTGAAGTGGGCGCCATTGCTCCTTCTCGGCCCCTCCCCCACATACAGCGTCACAGCACAGCGACCAGCGTTACCCCGCCCCGGTGAACACCTAAGGCTCTGCCCCTTTAAGTAACAGACGCGCCAAGACAAAAAAAAAAAAAAAAAAAAAAGGCCCAAATGACAGAACACTTCAAAGCTCCAGAAAAATACAACTAAGCGAGGAAGAGATAGCCAACCTATCGGATGCACAGTTCAAAACACTGGTTATCAAGATGCTCACAGAATTAGTTGAATCTGTTCGAAAAACAGATGAAAAAATGAAGCCTATGCTAAGAGAAACAAAGGAAAATGTACAGGGAACCAATAGTGATGGGAAGGAAACTGGGACTCAAATCAACGGTGTGGACCAGAAGGAAGAAAGAAACATCCAACCAGAAAAGAATGAAGAAACAAGAATTCGGAAAAATGAGGAGAGGCTTAGGAACCTCCAGGACATCTTGAAACGTTCCAACATCCGAATTATAGGGGTGCCAGAAGGAGAAGAGGAAGAACAAAAAATTGAAAACTTATTTGAAGAAATAATGAAGGAGAACTTCCCCAGTCTGGCAAAGGAAATAGACCTCCAGGAAGTCCAGGAAGCTCAGAGAGTCCCAAAGAAGCTGGACCCAAGGAGGAACACACCAAGGCACATCATAACTACATTACCCAAGATTAAACGCAAGGACCTACATCCAAGATTACTGTATCCAGCAAAGCTATCATTTAGAATGGAAGGGAAGATAAAGTGCTTCTCAGATAAGGTCAAGTTAAAGAAGTTCATCATCACCAAGTCCTTATTATATGAAATGTTAAAGGGACTTACCTAAGAAAAAGAAGATCAAAAATAGGAACAGTAAAAATGACAGCAAACTCACAGTTATTAACGACCACACCTAAAACAAAAACAAGAGCAAACTAGGCAAACAACTAGAACAGGAACAGAACCATAGAGATGGAGATCACATGGAGGGTTGTCAATAGGGGAGTGGGAGGGGAGCGGGGGGAAAGGTACAGAGAATAAGTAGCATAGATGATAGGTGGAAAATAGACAGGGGGAGGGTAAGAATAGTGTAGGAAATGTAGAAGCCAAAGAACTTATAAGTATGACCCATGGACATGAACTATAGGGGGGGAATGTGGGAGGGAGGGGGTGGGCAGGATGGAGTGGAGTGAGGGGGGGAAATGGGACAACTGTAATAGCATAATCAATAAACATATTAAAAAAAAGAAAGAGCATTCTTCTTAATAGCTACAGCAGTCTCAGGGAGCATTCCAGTGGGCTCAGCCCCAGCCATGTGCCCATTGTTAAGGCAACCAGAGTGGCCAGGGTGATAGGGATCTTTAATTGGCTAAGCCTGTGTCACCTGTCCACCCTTGAGAGTGTGGGCAGCCCTATCAGTAAAGACACATAGGATTGGTCCCCTGAGAAAGAGGTGCTTTGATACCCTAGGAAGGCATAGAGGCATACCAGAGAGTCAGATATCTATGTCCACCACGTCCTCAAGATGGTTTCCTTACTGGTTTTCCCATAGTTTCTTGAACTGATCTCTTGCTCCTGACTTAGATGATGTTCCTTTAGCTGTTCAAAGGAGTCACTGTCTGCTAGTATCATGTCTGCACCTCCACTCTTCACTCTGTGTTCACAAACAAGCAAACAAACACACACTACTACCCACAGTGAAAAGACCTGGGGTCTGGGGCTGGCTTGCAGAGAAAGTTGTCTTTTTGCTGGAGACCATAAGGATCTTGTCTGAAAAATGGGTAGTTCAACAAGAAAAGGAGGTGGTTCCGCAGTCTTTTTTTTTTTTTTTTTTTTCAAAGAGAGGGAAGCTATTTCTTACAGAGCCTAACTTTGATTCCCTGCTTACAGAACTTCAAGATGTAGCTAAATCAATGGAGATCGAGGAGGAACGAATAGAGGGGCAGACCCTGCAAGTGAACTGTCCCTTCAACGTAAGAATGTACCACAGCAGCCAGAAGGAGTGGCAGAAGCTGGTAGGAGACAAGCCTCTGACACTGGCAAGGACAGAGAAGAGCTCAGGGCAGACCAATGAAGTCCGGGTGGGGAGGTACTTCCTAGAAGACATCCCCAGTGAAGGTTTACTGGTTGTCCAAATGACTGACCTTCGACAGGAAGACTCGGGATTATATCAGTGTGTGATCTACCAGCCTCCCAGAGAACCCTTAGTGTTGCACTATCCTATCCGCCTGGTGGTGAAAAAGGGTGAGTGACCAGGGGCTGGGAGGTAGAGGACGGGGAGAGCCAGGCTGGGTGGTGGGTAGGGGCTGTGGTGGTAGCACTGCAGAGCTGTGGGTCAGGATTTCTAGTAGTCTGTCTTTCTCCCAGAAGCTCCACGTCATTCATTTGAGGTCTCTGAGAGGCATTTGTTCCAACAGTGAAAGTGGTTTCTATGTATGGGATTCCTCTTGTGTGACAGAGCCTAATTTGGGGTGCTCTTATAGGATGAGATTCTTCAGGTCTCTACGTAGCCATTTGCTTGGGAAGCCTCTGGGATCCACTCTTCCCCTCCCAAAGATGCATTTGACAGCCCTCCTAAGTGCTTACATAGTAGTGCCTCTTAGGCCTTACTGAGGGCACAGACCACCTGGGGATCTTACTTCAAATACAGACTGATTCAAGAGGTCTGGGGTGGGACCGAGATTCTGCATCTCTGATCTGCTTGAAGACGATGTTGATGCTGTGGTCCATGGCTCCCATTTTGGGTAGTAAGGCTCCAGAGCTCGCTTTGTAGCCCCTCTTATGGACAACACTATCTCCCTGGGTGGCAGTGGCCAGTTTACCTATGTCTCCCCTATTGATCTCTGAGCGCCTTCAGGGAGAAGCCTGTGCCTTGCTCAGCTCCGTATCCCCAAGTGATTAATGTAGTGTGGGGCACACAGTAGGCTCAAAGCAGATGTTGATCTGACAAATTAATGAAGGCAGAGGAAAGAGATAAGTTCAAGTTCCTAGCACCTGAGGAATCCTAAGCCTAAGGAAGGCAAGGTTACGTATGCAATAAACGTATCAATAAAAAACGACTTATGAAGCTATATGCCATGGGTATAGATGAGTATAAGGCAGAGTGAATGGTAAAAGCTAGAGTAATCAGGGACTTGTTTGTGAAGAAGGTGGGGCATATGGATTGGTGAAGGATAGCAGGCAAGTGCATTTCTAATGACATGAACAGAGAATTCCTCCTTCTCTCCCTTCCTCCCTTCCTCCTTTCCTTTTTCCTCTCTCTGACCCAGGCTGGCCCCACACATTTTTTTTTTAATCTCAGCAAAAGAAAACCTTGCTTCATGATTGTTCATGTTCATGTCCCTCCTCAGCTCCATTTACCGTACCATCCATCCATCCATCCATCCATCCATCCATCCATCCATTCACCCATCCACCCATCCATCCATCCATCCATCCATCCATCCATCCATCCATCCACCCATCCACCCATCCATCCATCCATCCATCCATCCATCCATCCATCCATCCATCCATCCTTCCATCCATCCATCCATCCATCCACCCATCCATCTATCCATCCATCCATCCATCCATCCACCCACCCATCCAATGTGTCTTCTTGCAGATCCTGCCTCAGACAGTAATATTACCGACAACATGGCTGAGAGACCCACCCTTTCTCCCATCACCACCCAGGACCGGGACAAGCCCAAGACTAGGCCTATCAGCCCAAGCACTGTGACTCAACCCTGGTCCACATCAACTGCCATCCTCTCTACTCCTGACCTGAGAGTCAACTCCACACATGGGACAGATGTCATTAGGTACGGTTTCCAGGTCTTTGGAGGAGGGGGCTGGTTTAGACACCTAGCCCTTGATTCCCAGTCCATGTAAGGGGGGAGAGGGCGGCACAGGAGCAGGCTTAAGTCACCTGGTAGGACTTCCCAGGGGAGGAAGGAGGTGGTGCTAGAGTTAGGAGGAGGATGGCAGTGAGACCTCCACTCTCCCCAATTCACCCTCTGTTTCCTCTCATGCCAGAGAAGGGAGGGAAATGGCACCTTTGCTGAATTCCAATGTTTATTCACATTTATATGTATTTTAACACAATAGTGATTCTAAATATTTTCATTATTTTTCCATGCTAAAACTCTTCTTGATGCTGCTACCTAGTCGTTGTAATTCTAATTTCAATTTGTGCATACTTTTGTATCAATGGAAAAACTAACTTACATAATCATGTGCCTGTTTGGAGATGTTGAGATTGTTTCCCTTTTTTTTTTTTATAGTACTAACTCTGAGCTGGACATATTTTTGCAGATGTCTTTTTCTTCTTTGGAATAATTTATGCAAACAAAATTACTATTAAGAGAATTTGAACATTTTTATTGCTCTGCACATGTCTTGCCAAATGCTCTCCCAGCGATCAGAAATAATCTGCAGTGTGGTCCATAAGGCAGAATTGAAGCAGGGTCTCCGCCGGCTGGCCTCCAAGGATTCAGTATTTCTTTTCTTTTCTTTTCTTTTTTTTTTTTTAAAGATCTTATTTATTTTTAGAGAGAGGGGAAAGGAGAGAGAAAGAGAGGGGAAGAAAATGGATGTGTGAGATACATCAATCAGTTGCCTCTCATGTGCCCCCTACTGGGGCCCTGGCCTGCAACCCAGGCATGTGTCCTAATTGGGAATTGAACCAGTAGCCCTTTGGTTTGCAGGCTGGCACTCAATCCACTGAGCCACATCAGCCAGGGCAGATTTAGTATTTCTAAAACATTCCTGCCCAAATAGATGTGAACTGGTAGTTTCTCTATTACTGTGGATAATGAGCTCCTTGCAGGTAGAGGTGGTGCCTTTTCCCCTTGCATCTTTTTAGTCATCTTTGGGAGGGGTGATTATTTTCTGTTGTAGAAATTGTAGAAAAGATGACTTTCTCTTTATTCTAGTATCCAGGTACCGCAAAACTATTTACTAAACAACCCTTGCCTACGTAGTGGGCTCTTGATTGAGCTCCTTAGATGTTAATTCTTACATAACATTGTGTCTGTCTTTGGATTTCAATTTGTTTCACTGCTACCTATTTCTCTTTCTGTCTTGTGTCTTATCATGCAGGTTATGTGTGCTATGACCTATTTCCGTGTCTACTGAGTCTGGATAGGCCAAGTGTTCTCACTCATTTCTATTTCTTCTTTTTAAAGTATATTTTATTGATTATGCTATTACAGTTGTCCCATTTTTTCTCTCCTTTATTCTCTTCCACCTTGCACCCCACCTCCCACCAGCATTCCCCCCACACCTTAGTTCATGTCCATGGGTTGTACATATAAATTCTTTGGCTTCTCCATTTCTTATACTATTCATAACCTCCTCCTGTCTATTTTCTACCTACCATTTATGCTACTTATTCTCTGTACCTTTTTGCCCATTCTCCCCTCTCCCCCTCCCTGCTGATAACCCTCCATGTGATCTCCATTTCTGTGATTCTGTTCCTGTTCTAGTTGTTTGCTTAGTTTGTTTTTGTTTTTGTGTTTTCTTAGGTTCAGTTGTTGATAGTTGTGAGTTTGTTGTCATTTTACCGTTCATATTTTTGGTCTTTTTCTTAGGTAAGTCCCTTTAACATTTCATATAATAAGGGCTTGGTGATGATGAACTCCTTTAACTTGACCTTATCTGAGAAGCATTTTACCTGCCCTTCCATTCTAAATGATAGCTTTGCTGGATAGAGTCATCTTGGATGTAGGTCCTTGCCTTTCATGACTTTGAATAACTCTTTCCAGCCCCTTCTTGCCTGCAAGGTTTCTTTGGAGAAATCAGCTGATAGTTTTATGGAACCTTCTTTGTAGGTAACTGTCTCCTTTTTGTTTGATGCTTTTAAGATTCTCTCCTTATCTCTAACCTTGGGTAATATAATTATGATGTGCCTTGGTGTGTTCCTCCTTGGATCCAACTTCTCTGGGACTCTCTGAGCTTCCTGGACTTCCTGGAAGTCTATTTCCTTTGCCAGATTGGGGAAGTTCTCCTGCATTATTTTTCAAATAAGTCTTCAATGTCTTGCTCTTCCTCTTCTCCTTGTAGCACCCCTATGATTTGGATGTTGGAATGTTTAAAGTTGTCCCAGAGGTTCCTAAGCCTCTCTTCATTTTTTTGGATTCTTGTTTCTTCATTCTGTTCTGGTTGAATATTCATTTCTTCCTTCTGTTCCAAATCATTGATTTGAGTCCCTGTTTCCTTTCTGTCACTGTTGTTTCTCTGTATATTTTCCTTTATTTCACTTTGTGTAGCCTTCACTTTTTCCTCTATTTTGTGATCATACTCAACCATTTCTGTGAGCATCCTGATTACCAGTGTTTTGAACTCTCCATCTAATAGGTTGTCTATCTCCTTGCTGCTTAGTTCTTTTTCTGGAGTTTTGATCTTGTCTTTCATTTGGGCCATATTTCTTTGTCTCAGTGCACCTGTTATGTTGTAAGGGGTGGAACCTTAGTTATTTACCAGGGTGGGGCAACCCTCTATGTTGTGTTGTGGTACTGTATGTGGGGCAGAGGTCATAGAGGGAACAATGCTGCCTGTTCAGCTCTCTGCGGGCTTTCAGTCCCTTGCTCCGCTTCCCACAAGCAAATTGGGCCCTTGTGGTGCTGATTTCCTAGTGGGTGGGTTTGTGTATGTTCTAGGACCCTGTGGGTCTCTCCAACGGACTCTCCTCTGAGACTGGGAGTTCCTCCTGCTGCTGCAACCCTCACTGATTTTTACAGCCAGAGATTTTTGAGGCTTTCTTTTCCTGTGCTGGAACCCTGGGTTGTCTGTCTCACTCACCAGTTGTTCCTCCCGGTTTATCCACATGCAAATTTGGGACCACCAGCTGCCGCCTTGCCCACCCAGTCTTCCAGCTGCCACCTTGACATGTGTCCTCTCCACCCCAACTGCCAGTCTCCACCCCTCCTACTAGTCTGGATGAATGTTTCTTCTTTAACTCCTTAGTTGTCAGACTTCCATACAGTTCAATTTTCTGGTATTTCTGGTTGTATTTTGTGTTAAAATTTGTTGTCCTTCTTTTGGTTGTGCAAGGAGGCAAAGTGTATCTACCTATGCCTCCATCTTGGCTGGAAGTCCACCTCTATTTCTTTTTTTAAAAATGTTATCTACTGACATTTATTTACCCAGGACATTTAGAATCATTTTTGCTAAAAATATATTAAAAATCCTGATGCGATTTTGATAAAGATTGGATTCTTCTCAGTTGATTGATGAGGAAACTGAGGCCAAAGAGGTGAGGGGTCTCTCCCTGGAAGTAGATCATGATGCTGAGAATAAGAACCAGGTTTCCTGACTCTGGGACCTCTCTGTTTCTCTACTCATCACAGTGAAGGAAGAGAAATTTAATCAACCTGCCTTTTCTCCTTGCTGTTTCTTCTGGCCCTATGTTCTCTAGTAAATCTATTTCTAATCAGCAGTTTTAGGCAATGGGACACTAAATGCGCAGGGCCAGTCAGTATGGGGAAAGGTTCTAGAAGAACCTATAAGATAAAGTAAGTGATGTGAAGAACGTTTGTAGAGTGAAACTCAAGAGTGAAGCAGTGCCATTGCCAGCAGCAGCATTAAGTCTCCTCTCTCCCCCAGGATCTCTCCAATCACTATCATCACTATCGTGGTGTGTGGAATCCTGACCAAGAGCCTGGTCTTCACTGTGCTGTTGGTTGTCACACAGAGGTCATTTGGACCCTAGGCCCATGAACCCACAAGAATGCCCTGTGACCTCCATCCATGTCCACCTCGCAGTTGTGCTAGAAGAAGAGTGTGAAAGGGGACAGAAAGGAGGGGTGGGCAATGCCTGAGCTGAATCTGTAACACAGGTTATTTCTAAGGCTCAGGATCCCACCTTCCTGGCCTGCTGACTCCCCTCATTTCACTAATAACCTTGGGTGTGTGCTTTGCCCCATCAGAAGAGAAAATACAGTCCCTAATATCCCCCGGGCCTCCATTCCACCAGCAGCTTAGGGTTTCCATTAAATAAATATAGAGTCCTGCCCTGGCTGGTGTAGCTCAGTGGCTTGAGAGCTGGCCTTTGAACCAAAGGGTCGCTGGTTTGATTCCCAGTCAGGGCACGTGCCTGGGTTTTGGGCAAGGTCCCCAGTGGGGGGTGTGCGAGAGGCAACCACACATTGATGTTTCTCTCTCTTTCTCCTTCCCTTCCCCCCTCTAAAAATAAATAAATAAATCTTAAAAAAATAAACACAGAGTCCAATACTTTTCACTGTCACTCACTGTCTTGTGGGGGTCGTGAAGCAAAAGGGCATAGCTGCTGAATCTGTCTTGGTCCTCGCCCTGGACCACAGCACTGTGACCTGACCCAGACAGAGCTGCACTACAGAAGCATCCTGCTCTCCTAGCCTATGGGGCCTTCCTTTCTTCCAGAATCAGGTGTTTGGATTTCTCCCTTTATCTGTGGCCCTTTCCAACACTCCAAGAAAAGGGTGTTGGAAAACCTTGGAATGAGGAGAAGACATGGTACCACAGTGAGAAATCCATATTTGGGAAGAAAAAACCAAGTTAACCAGAATGCAGCATCCTGGGACAATAGTGGGAGGATCAGACAGGATTCAAAGGATAGGACTGATAGAGAATATCATTTGTCTATCAGTTGTGTCACCCCTAGATCTTCAGAACAACTCTGGGAAGGCAGAGAAGTATGTGTCTGGAATGAGGCCACATGAGTAGTGTGTCACCACTTGCTGGCAGGAACAAAAACTAAAGAGTTCCTTTACTGAAGACTAAGCCCCATATAGAAGAGAATAGCCAGGAGTTCTGGCTATAATGCCCCTAAATGCCTCTTTTCCTTGTATCACACAAGGACCAGCAATAGTGGGGTGACAAGACCTCACCATTTAGGTTTCTGGAGGCTCTCCCCTATGTGCACTCTCAGTTCCCCACCCTGCTCTCATTTTCCTCTCTAGGTCTGCGTCTCTGAGTCCTTCATGATCACCAATGAAATAGGTGTCCAGGCCCACCTGTGTCTTGCAAAATCCAACAGATTTAAATCAAGACTTTCCAATTTTCTACCTCCTTTGGCTCTAAAATGGAAGACTCCCCCATCAGTGGGGAGAAAACAATGGATCTTTTTATTCTAACTCAGCAATGGCCAAGGCCAATTTCATGTCAAATTCCTCAAGAACAAACACACCTTCCAACACACAATTCATCTTGTGCTAGGAAAACATATTCCTACAATCAGCATAACTTTACCCCACTACTGTGAAAAAAGGTACCTGAGTGCTAAGGTACAGCCACCCCTTGCAACCACTCTGTCCCATCTGCATCCCACTGCCACCATACAAGGACTTCCTCATTAACCCGAGAACAACTGCTCTGTCTGAAGCCTCCAGGAGGTTGGCACTGAACCCAGAGAGCTTCTCTCTGATCTCCTAATTCTGAGTCCATCAGAAGATATGCTAAGGGAATTCATGTCTTCTGAGAAGGACTTCTTATGGAAACTGTTCATCCCAGTGCATCTATTTTCCTGCCTAAGAGAGCCTAGCAGCTCAGAGGCAGTAACCACAGGGAGTGCAGTGTTTGATCTCTGAGGTTACTTGTCTGGAGACCCTGGGGCCTGCAGTTTAGCAGGTCCAATGCTGTCTCTGTTCACAAAGTTGACAAAAAGGCCAGGGCAAGGGAGGTACCAGTGTTAAATGTAGAACACTTCAGGGCTGTGTTTCTCTAGCTCTAGTCCTCAGACCACCTGCATCAGACTCTCTTGGGACATTTGTTTAAAATGCAGGTTCCAGGGGCCCCTCCATACCCGATGAATCACAGCAGCGGCTCTCTCTAAGTGGTCCTCGAGTGTGTTTGGAAGACAGAGTTCCAAGAAGTCATCATGCTCCTTACTAAACATCACGACACGTTCATAGTAGAGATAACCAACTGCATGAGCTAGCATGCTTAACTTAACCATAGACTAAGTCATGTTGAAGTCCAATACATTAAACTTGCCTGAGAAATGACGTACACTGAATCAGAAGGCAAGTGGTTGTGCTGGACGCTCTCCCGTTTGCACCTGTGGGCCCATCCTTTTCTTTCCTGACCAAGATGGGTTAAGTCAACAGGCTCCCTTGCCTACTAGCTTCCGGTTGGGTTTAGCAAGTAGGCAGCATGAAAGCAGAGCAGAGGATGGGCAGAGAATGAGGGCAGGATTTTTATCCTCTGGGCTCCTTCTGTGTGGAACGGCTGCATTGCTCTAATGGCGGTCCCTTCAAGCCCCTCACCAAACAGCCACCATCTCCAAGTTTGGGCAATTGTGCAATTGCCTTACCCCTTTAGGCCTAGAGGTGGTAATGACTCACCACTGTCACCACTCTCACGGTACTGTCACATCCCTTACTGATTTCCCCAAATGCTACCCTACTCTTATCAAACACTTCTCAATTACTCAGTTTCAGTGAGCTCCCTGTTTCTTGTTGGAGCTTTAACTGATACAATAGTGTAATGTGGTTAATTCCACAGGCCTTGGAATTAAACAACACCTGGTTTGAATCCCATCTCTACAACATCCTTGAAGTATGTCTGATCTCGAGTGACTCAGTTAATCTCCCTGGGGCTCATTCTGGAGATATTCTCCATTGCCTCTTGGGCAAAATAACCAATACCAGTCATGATTCTTGGCGCCAACAACTGAGTCCAATTCTGGCTATCTTAAATGACAAGGTAATTTAGAAAGACATCAGTAGTTCATAGAGTCAATAAGAAGGCTGAAGGACCAGGTTTAGAAAACAGCAGAAACCAAGAGAGAATGGATAGCAGAGGCCACAGTTGAGGTAATAGCATGAGACAGTCTAGTGATGAGCTTGCCATTCATGCCACTGCCCCTGAACACTTGAAGCCACGAAGTACTTGCCACCATACTTGCCACCATGGACTCTCAAGCTGCTGTCACCTCCAGCTGGCCCTGCAACTTGTATCACATGCGTAGAATCCAGACCCCTGGGCAGAATCATGCATTTTGCTAAGCTTGGGTCAAGTCACAAGCCTGTGCCACAGGTACCAGAGAGAAGGAAGGGGTGGAGGGATCTGCCTCCATATCAACAGAGAGGGAAGTGGAGCTCTGTAGCCTAGGGAGACCTACACCTTGGGGTATATCCCTCAGAGAGAAAAGGTACTGTATGCTGAAGACCCAAAAGATGGCAGATATTCATTATACAACCTCCCAAAGCTGGTTGGATTAAATGAGATAACCTGAGCAAAGAAACTGGTGTGCAGATTTTACGTATTTATTTTCAGAGAGAGGGGGAGGCAGGGAGAAAGGGAGAAAAACATGGGTGTGGGAGACATACATCAATTGTTTGCCTCTTGCACGCCCCCAACTGGGGACCTGGACTGCAACCCAGGCATGTGCCCTGGCTGGGAATCAAACCAGCAACCTTCCAGTTCGTAGGCCAGCACTCAGTCCACTGAGCCACACCAGCCAGGGCTCATACAGAGCTTTCATAGGCATTGGCTATTTGGACCACTTGCTTCAGAATCACCTAGGCTGCTTGTTAAAATTCAGATTCCTGGGCCTTCTCCAGACTTACCAAATCAGAGTCTCTGGGGGTAGAGCCCAGGTACGTGACACATGTATGCTTGCCAGGCTTCCCGAGGGACTCAGTCACATGCCCATACATGAGAATCATGGTGTGGAGTAAGGTTAAAGAGGGCATGTCATCAGGAAGGTTTGAACCAGGCCTTGAAGGGCAAACCAAATGTGAACGTACAGTTCATTCCAGACAGGGAGAGTGGCAAGAAGGGTTGTGGGATGTAATAGTGGTCAGTGTCCAGTGATGAGAATGTCTTGGTGACCTGAGGAAGTGAGGGGAACAGAGATGGGACATCAGATGGTTGGGTCAAGAATTGCCATGGTGAAGAATGGGGAGCTACCGAGTGTTGCCCAACAGGGCTTGGGCATAATGAAAACAGGAAGGAAGATGTCACAAGGGAAGTGATCTCTCTTTTCTCCTTCTTTTGCATTTTCCTGAACCAGTCCCTCTCATCACTCTTTCCTCTCATCACACTTGGGGTTTCTAAATTGCAGAGGGACAGCTACGCCTTGCAGGGTAGATAGAAAATGCCCAAAGGGAAACATCCTCCATCAACTAACTGCTAGAGCCCCTGGGACGGCCAGCACACAGCTGATGAAATGGAGAGGACCTGGCGATGGGGGTGGCCATAGCTGCCGCCACTGCTGATGCTGCTGTGAGTCTCTGGTGTGGAAAGGCAGGGAGAGAGATGCAGGTGGCCGACGGACACCCTTTACAGATGGAAGAACGGGGGGAGGCACCCAGGAGATAGCTTTTGTCAGAGCCACGGCTAGCTGTTTGAGGCCAAGACGCAGGGCCAGGCAGGCGCAGGGCAGGCCCCACCACAAGAAGCCACCCTACGGGCAACGTGCCCCACCCTTGAGATATCAGGCCAGGTTCACAGGGTCCCAGGAATCATGTCCGTGGACCTGGACGCTCCCCCTGCCACCCAGAGGACCGCGCGATTTCCCATGGACCACACTTCCCAGCAGGTCTCTCACCTCCACAGAGGCAGAGTGCCCAGGGAAGAACTATGAACCTGGGTCCTGCGAGGGTTCCCCACCGGGTTGAGCACCCCCAGGTGGGCGGGACCCGCGCCCATGGAGGGGTTGTCCAATGGGGAGTCAGGCCTGCACCCCGCCTGGGCAGCCAAGAGCCTTGCCTTGGCGGAAATTCTGCCACCCTGCTCCGATAAGCAAACCAGGACCGAGCAGCTTCAACTCTCTAAAGTCTGGGCAAAACTACGTGAGAAGGGACTGTGACCGCTGCGACCTCGGTCCCCCAGAGCTCGAAACCCCTCTCCGGGAAGGCATCCGTGGCCTCACGTCTTTGGTTTCCGCAAAAGGCATTCACCTGCGGCGAACCTGGGCCCATGTGAGCCGGAACAGGCCCCATGGCAGGAGCCTGGGGAGGCAACTGGAGCCACGGGGCCCAGGGCTGGGGATTTTCCCCGGAGCTCTGTTGGGGCCGAGGCACCCTCTCTTGCCCGGGGAGTGCCCACGTCGTCCCTTGACACCTGCATCCCAAGATAAGCAGCCCTCTGCCTCCATGGGGCTCAGACACATGGAGCCGGGGTGTGAGCAATGGGCCTAAGTTGCGGCAAACCCGCAGACCCCTCTGTCCCGTCCCCCCCACTGCGAAGATCCCCCTGTTCTTCCATCCGTAAAGGGGACCCCCTTTACGGATGGAAGAACAGGGGGGAGGTCCCCAGGAGATGGCTTTTGTTTGAGTCGCCGCTGGCTGGTTTCAGGCCAAGACCTGGGGCTGCGCAGGCACAGGGCAGGCCCTCCAACACGAACCTCCCTCGGGGCACCGTGCCCCACCCTTGAGATATCAGGCCAGGTTCCCAGGGTCCCTGGGCTCGTGTCAGGGGAACTGGAAGATTTCCCTGCCATCCAGAGGACCGCGCGTTTTCTCGTGGACCACACATCCAAGCAGGTCTCCTACCCCTACAGAGGCAGAGTGCCCAGGGAAGACCTGGGGACCTGGGGCCAATGAGGGGGACTGGCCAAGCTTCCGCACCAGGTGGAGTGGGCCCAGGCGGGCGGGACACATGCCCACGGACGGGTTCTCCCTTGGGGACTCAGGCATCAGCCACGCCTGGGGGGCTAAGATTTTTCCTTAGGCTCAAACTGCCCCACCCTGCCCTGAACCGGGAAACTTGGACCAAGTGGCATCAAGTCCCTAAAGTCTAGACTAAACAAAGCGAGAAGGGACTATGATCACTGTGAGCTCGGTCCCCCAGGGCTCGAACCCCCCTCTCCGGGAAGGCATCGGCGGCCTCTCGCCCTTGGTGTCCGCAAAAGGCATTCACCTGCGGCGAACCTGGCCCCGTGTGAGTGGGACCATGCCCATGGCAGGAGCCTGGGGAGGCCACTGGAGCCCTGGGGGCCAGGGCTGGGTATTTTCCCAGGGCCGAGGCACCCTCTCTCGCCTGGGGAGTGCCCACGTCGTCCCTTGACCCCCGCAGGACACCTGCATCCCCACATAAGCAGCCCTCTTCCTCCACGTGGCTCGGAGACATGGGTCCGGGGTGCGAGCAACTGGCCTAAGTTGCGGCAAACCTGCAGACCCCTCTGTCCCGTCTCCCCCACTGCAAAGATCCCCCTGTTCTTCCATCCGTAAAGGGGACCCCCTTTACGGATGGAAGAACAGGGGGGAGGACCCCTGGAGATGGCTTTTGTCCCAGCCGCGGCTGCCTGGTTTCGGGCCAAGACCTGGGGCTGCGCAGGCGCAGGGCAGGCCCTCCAACATGAACCTCCCTCGGGGCACCGTGCCCCACCCTTGAGATATCAGGCCAGGTTCCCAGGGTCCCTGGACTTGTGGCCGGGGAACTGGAAGATTTCACTGCCATCCACAGGACGGCGCGTTTTCTCTTGCACCACAATTCCCAGGAGGTCTCCCACCCAAGGAGAGGCAGAGTGCCCTGGGGACCTGTGGCTGAGGGGCGGGCCACACTTCCATGCCACGTGCAGCGGGCCTGGCAGGGGCGACTCAGGCCTACGGACGGGTTCTCCTGTGGGGACTCTGGCCTGTGCCCTGCCTGAGCAGCTAAGAATCTGGCTTTGGTGGAAACGCCCCTACCCTGCCCCTAGACGGGTGACTTGGACCGGGAAGCTTCAACTCTGTAAAGTCTGTACTAAACCACCCAAGAAGGGAGTGTGAGCGCTTCGACCTCAGTCCCTTAGAGCTCGAATCCCATTCCTCAGGAAGGAATTGGTGGCCTCCTGTCCTTGGTGTCCGCAAAAGCCTTTCACCTCTGGCGAACCTGGGCTGGGGTGAGTAGGACCAAGCTCCGTAGCAGGAGCCAGGGGAGGGCATGGGAGCCCCTGTGGCCAGGCCTTGGGCTATCCCGGGGTCTGTCTCAGGGCCCAGGCACCCCCTCTCGCCTGGAGAGTGCCCATACCGCCCCTTGACCCCCACAGGACACCTGAATCCCTCGATAAGCGGCCCTCTGCCTCCACGGGGCCAGAGCCCTCGCGCCAGGGTGCGAGACTCTAGCTTAAGTTGCGGCAACCGGCACACCCCTCCGACCCGTCCTTTGCACTGCGAAGATACCCCTGTTCTTCCACCTGTAAGGGCGACCCCCCTTACGGATGGAAGAACAGGGGGGAGGCCCCCAGGAGATGGCTTTTGCCTGAGCCGCAGCTGGTGGTTTTGGGCCAAGATCGGGGCGGTCAGGTGCAGGGCAGGCCCCCCCACCACAAGCTTCCCTCGGGGCCACGTGCCCCACTCTTGAGATATCAGGCCAGTTTCACAGGGTCCCTGGGGTCGAGTCCGTGGAACTGGATGCTCTCCCTGCCACCCGGAGGTCTGCGCGTTTTCCCGTGGACCACACTTCCAAGCAGGTCTCCCACCCCACAAAGGCAGAGTGCCCAGAGAAGACCTAGGTATCCGGGGCCGCAGAGGGTGGCCGGCCAGGATTCCGCGCTGGGTGGAGCGGGGTTGGGCGGGCGGGACCCATGCCCACGATCGGATTCTGCCGTTGGGATTCTGGCTTGAGCTCCACTTGTGCGGCTCAGATTCTGGCTTTGGCGGAAACTCCCCCACCGTGCCCCGAGGCGGCAGACTTTGACTGGGCGTCTTCTACTCTCTAAAGTTTGTACTAAACCCAAGAAGGGAGTGTGACCACTTGACCTCAGTCCCCCAGAGCTCTAACCCCCTTCTCCATGAAGGAATCGGCGGCCTCCTGTCCTTGGTGTCCGCAAAAGCCATTCACCTCTGGCGAACCTGGGCCTGGGCGAGCAGGACCAGGCTCCATGGCAAGAGTCCGTTGAGGCAACAGCAGCCCCTGCGGCCAGGCCTCTGGCTTTCCCAGGGGTGTTTCGGGGCCCAGGCTCCCTCTCTTGCCTGGAGAGTGCCCTCGCCTTCCCTTGACCCCCGCAGGACACCTGCATCCCACCATAAGCGGTCCTCCGCCTCCCTGGGGTTCGGCCCCAGGGGCTGGGTTGCGAGACACTGGCCTAAGTTGCGGGAAACCTGCAGACCCCTCCGCCCCATCCTCCCCACGGCGAAGATCCCCCTGTTCCTCCATCCGTAAGGGGGGACCCTACGCAGAGAGATTTCCTCTCATTTAATTAGGTGGCCTGGGATTAGATCAAGGTGTTAGTCAGAGACGGGAATGTCTAAAGGAAGTTAATGAATGCAGACTGTGCTGTTTGATCCGGACCCAACGGGGATCTAGTGCATCTCCAAGTTGAGAAAATTGTGAAGTCAACCGAGCAACTGCTCCTTGTTTTGCTGGGCCCCTGGGAAATGTAAAGCAGTACAAGGCACATTCTCCCCTTAGTGTAACATTCAGGCATTGAGGTCGGGGAGCATTAGTAGGAGGAAAGGTAAATAATGACAAAGGGGCCAGTGGCAACATGAAGACAAAAATACAGTAGAAGTCTAGCAAGGCACAGAGAGGGATTGTAGAACAGAGGTTCTGCAACCAGACAGAGGTGGGTTCAAATCCTGTCTCTGCCACTTTCCACATATGTGACCTTAAGAATCCTTCAACATCTCTGAGCCTGTTTCACCTTTTGTAAATAGTACCTACTGCAGAGGGTTGTCCTAGGAGTTAAACTGCAAAGTGATGTAAAACACTTGACTCAGTATTTAGGGCTTAGTAAGTACGTATTAAAAGTTATGGTGGATGACAACGACAATGATGATGATGATGATGATATAACGAGGTATAGGGTGATCAATGATATTGAGGTTTGAAAGGAGGCTGGGACTGCTCAGTAGACTCCCCTCTGGGGCCAAATGGGATGGACCTGGGTGGAGAAGAGTGGGAAGAGCATTCAGGTGGGGACATCAGGAGCTAATACAAAGTACTGTATGCCTGAAAGCAAGGGGCATGTCTGAGGAATCAAGTAGAGCAGAATGGCAAAACTGGTTAAGTTCTTTTTATTTTTTTAAAACTTTTTATTACAAAAAATGTTCAATCTACAAAACATAGAAAGAATAGTCACCACAAACTGATCACCTAGATTCAAACACTGAACCATGATCAAAATCAATATGGAGCCTCATTTGCTCCATATGTGTGTACTTGTGTGTTGCTGAAGATGCTGGACCATTTCATAGTGGTTTACATGAACTAAGGGCAGGGAGTGCTTATGGGAGGGGGGTGCAGGGTGGAGGTGAATAAAGGGGAGAAGAAAATGGGACAACTGTAATAGCATAATCAATAAAACATACTTTAAAAAAAGGAAATTCTAAATTACTCCTACATGCTTAATGGACCTACTGAGACTCTCGTCTGCCCTCTTGAAGCTGCCAGGTGGTCTGTAGGGATAGGGATGGAAGGAGAAACGTTGGCTCCCTGAAGCACTCTGACTTCTCATTCTAGGATTCCAAGTTGCAGGTGAAGACGAGGAGCCAATGTGCCTGGTAGAAGGAAAGAACCTGACCACACCCTGTTTTCACAACATCATGCTATATGACTCCAGCCTGAAGGCCTGGCAGTGGGTGGGGAGCCAGGGCCACCCAGAGACACTGCTACGCACGAACACTAGAAACAGGGACCTAAACTGGGCCCAGGATGGGAAATACCTACTACACGATTTCCCACCAATGCCATATTCATGGTCACAGTGATAGAGCTCTGGAGGGGGGACTTGGGGCTGTATCAGTGTGTGACTGACCTCTCCCCTCAGAACCCTGTTGTCCTGCCTCCTTGGATTCGGCTGGTACAGTGCGAAGGTGAGCAGTAGCGAGAGCCCAAAGAGGGAAGCGTTGTGCAGGCTGAGCTCCTTAGCCACAGGCCAAGAGATTTTTCTTCATTTCACATAATGCAACCTTCATTTCTGCCTGGGTCTTTTTTATGTTGTTGAAGTACCCTGTGAGTTCCTGAAACATCTTGATAACCAGTGTTTTGAACTGTGTATCTGATAGGTTGTCTAGCTCTTCGTCGCATTTTTTCTGGAGCTTTGAAGTGTTCTTTCATTTGGGCCCTTTTTTTTTTTTTTTTTTTTTTTTTTTTTGTCTTGCTGGCCAGCTTTGCTGGAGCCTTAGGTGTTCACCAGGTTGGGGCAACCCTCACCGCTGTGTTGTGACGCTGTATGTAGGGGGGAGGGGCCCTAAGAGGGAACGGTGCCACTTGCTCCACTCTCTGCCGGTTTTCAGTCATTTCCCCTGCTGTCCACAATTAAATTGGGCCCTTCTGGTGCTGATTCCTGGATGGGTGGGTTTGTGTATGTTCTAGAACCTTCTGGGTCTCTCCAACGCACTCATATGAGTTGGAGTTTTTCCTGCTGCTGCCTCAACCCCCATGGGTGTTTTCAGTCAGAGGCTTTGAGACTTTATTTCCCTGCTGGAACCCTGGGTTGTGCGGTCTGTCTCACTCCCCCGTTGTTCCTCCTGATTTATCTGCACGCAAATGTGGGACCGCCTGCTCCACCAGCCGCTGCCTTGGTGGGTCTGCCAGCCACGGCCCTGCCTTGAGTCTGGCTGCCCATCTCCACCCCTCCTACCGGTCTGGATGAATGTGTCTTCTTTAACTCCTTGGTTGTCAGAATTCCCATACAGTTCCATTTTCTGTCAGTTCTGGTTGTTTTTGTTTTTTAAATTGTTGTTGTCCTTTTGGTTGTGCAAGGAGGCACAGTGTGTCCTCCCACGCCTCCATCTTGGCTGGAAGTCCTTGTCATGCAATCTTTATAGACTAAAATAATTATCCCCCTTTTAGGCTTTTAGATTTGCAGCACCCAAGCAGCCGCTCAGCAGGCAGCCTGAGAAACAGTAGGTCTCACGTTCACTGAGTGAAGGCAAAATCTCTAAGGAAGCTAGGTCCATAAATGTAACTTTCTAGAAGATTGTGAGGATTACTGCCTTTTAATAGAGTGTGCCTGCTTTGGGAGAAAAAAATAGTTCCAGTTGATGCCGAGAAAGTTGGAGCAGATCAGATATACTCCCTTTGTCTTTGAAGGTTCGTGAATCACTGTAAATTCTGCTGAAGGCAGCAGCCTCAGAGGTGAAGAGGTAATGAGTTTCTAGAAACAGTTCAAATGTGTAAGATACGTTTTGTTTATCACAAAGAGCCATCCACATCAGTGGGCTTATTTAACACATGGAAGAGGTTTAACTACCTGGAAAAAATTATATTTTACCCTCTCTTCACACAGTAATCTAAAATAAATTTTTAAATGGATTGAAGAGATGAATGTTAAACAAGAACATATAAAAGAAGTAAAAGAAAGAACTGCATGAAATAAATATGAGGTTATCCAGATTTTAAATTTCTTTTTGTGTTAGTTTGGTTAAGTTGTATGTTTCCATTAATTTGTCCATTTTATCTAAGTTGTCAAATTAATAGGCATAAAGGGCATTATATTACAGTCTTTCAATATCTGCAAAGGTCTGTAGAAATGTCCCTTTATAATTTCTGTTTGCTTCTTTTTCTTAATCAGTCTAGCTAATGTGTAACTAATGTATTAATTTTTTGAGTACCTTTAGCTTCGTGAGTTTTCTGTATTACTTGTCTTCTATTTCATTGGTTTTCACTCATTTTTTATTTCCTTTTTTACATACTTTCATTTAAATTTTGTTCTTCTTTTCAAGCTTCTTAATGGGAAAGCTTAGAGTACTGATTTTAAACCTTCCTATTCCCCACCCAGCTTTAGTGAGATATAATTAACATATGACATTGTGGGGTTCAAGGTGTACAGCGTGCTGATCTCACTTAAATACTGCAATATGACTACCACCACATGAGCTAACACCTCCACCCCATTACACATAGCCATTTCTTTTCGTAGTGAGAACATTTAAGATCTACATTCTTAGCAACTTTCATATATAACACGGTATTATTAGCTTTAGTAACCACGCTGTATATTAGGTCCCCAGAACTTCTTAATCTTATGACTGAAAGTTTGTACCTTTTGACCAGTATCTCCCCATTTCTGCTCCCCCACCCCCGCACCCTACCCTCTGCCCCTGGTAACGATCACTCTATTACTTTGAGTTTGGTGGTTTTTGTTTTTGAATCCTCACCCAAGGATATATTTATTGATTTTAGAGAGAGAGAAAGGGAGAGAGAGAGAAGCATCGACCAATTGCCTCTGGTATATGCCCTGACAGGAGCTGAACTCACAACCTAGGTTGTGCCTGACCCAGGAATGCAACCCACAACCTTTTGGTGTATGGGAAGATGCTCCAACTACTGAGAAACCTGGCCAAGGCATGAGTTTGGCTTTTTAAAATTTCATATATAAGTGATATCAAACATTATTTGTCTTTCTCTTTCTGACTTATTTTACTTTGCATTCTACCCTAAAGGAGACCTTTCTACTTTTCTAATATAAGTATTTTAACCTTATATTTCTGTAGAAGGACAACTTTATCTAGATCTTGCAACTTTTCATATGATGTTTTTAAGTTCAAAATATATTTTAATTTCTCCCACGGTTTCTTCTTTGATCCATGGGTTTATTGGAAGTAAATGCCTTGATTAGTTCCCAATGATTTAAATATTTAGATATTATATTACTTTTGATTTGTAATTTAATTCCATTTAGGTCATAGAACACACTCTATATGACTTCAATATTTTTCAATTTATTGAGTTGTATAGTGCGATCCAGCTTATATTATAAAATGTGTCCTTGAAAAGAATGTGTACTTTGCAGTTATTAAGTGCATAAATGTCAATTAAGTCAAGTTGATGGATAGTTTTATTCAAATATTTTACATCTCTACTGAGTTTTCTTTTGGTCTATGTGTTTTGTCCATTACCCATAAAGGAGGGTTAAGCAATTCCAACTATGCTTATGGATCTGCTATTCTAGCAGGAAGAGGTTGTCAACTAAGAACTGTGTAGTTTGCAAAATTATTCCTCTAAAATGAAGGCAAAGTTAAAAGAGAGCTGAGGGAACTCTGTGCAGCAGACTTGCCCTATAAAAAACACTAACGGAAAAAAACAAACCACTAACGGGAATCTATTGGGCTGAAGTGAAGGACACTTAACAAGAACTCGAATCCACGTGAAGAAGTAAAGAGCACTGGAAAGGTAACCACATAAGCAAATATAAAAGACAGTCTAATGTGTTATTTTGTTTATAACTCTTCCCCTAATTAAAAGGCAACTGCATACAGCGGTAACTGTAAAACTGAGTCGATGGGCCAATAGTGTTTAAAGATCTAATTTACATGGCAGTCATAGCAAAAAATGAGTGGGGAAGGGAATGAAGCTATAGTGGAACAAAAATTCTTAAGATGCAAAGTGAAGTCCCCAGGACAACCATTAAAAAATTGTTTTTAATAATGAGAAAAAACAATAAGAGCATTAAAGTAGCACATAATAAGTATCTATTTAACACAAGAGAAGGCAGTAATGGAAGAATACGAGAACAAAAACTACAAAAGACAGGTAGAAAAGAAATAGCAAAACAGAAGACATAGATCCTAATTTGTCCTAATTGCACTAAATGTATTAAACACTCCAATCAAAAGGCAGAGATTGGAAGAATAGGAAAAAGAACATGAACCAACTATACAATATTTACAAGAAACATGTTTTAGAAGCAAAGACATGAATAGATTGACTGTAAAGGGCGGGAGAAATACACAATGCAAACAGTAATAAAAGCCAGCTGGTCTGACTGTATCAATATCAGATAAAATAAATTATAATATAAAAATTGTTATTAGAAACAAAGAAAAATACTTCATAATGATAAAAGGGTCAACCCATCAGGAATATATATACAAATATATATTCAGAAATTATAAACCTATAGGCACCTAACAATAGCACCCCAAATTACACAAAGCAAAAACTAACAGCAATGTAAGGGGAAATAGACTAACGATATTAATTGGAGACATCATACCCCCCTTTTAATAATTGATAGAATGCCTAGGCAGAAGATCAACAAGGAAACAGAACACTTGAACCACACGATAAGCCCTGTAGACCTAACCATCATCTATGAAACACTCGCCTGCCGACATGGCAGAATATAGACTTCAAGGGCATGGGGCACTGGACAGATCATACACTAGGCCATGAAACAAACCTCAATAAATTTAAAAGGTTTGAAATCATACAAACTGTGTTCTCTAACCACGGCGGAATTAAATTAGAAGTCAACAACAATATTACAATTTGGAAATTTATAAATATGTGGAAATTAAACAACACATACTTAAATAAGCAATGGGTCAAAGAGGAAATTACAGGAGAAATCAGAACATATTTTGAGATGGATTCAAATAAAAATACATCATACTAAAATTGTGGAGTGCAGCTAAATCAGTGTTTAGAAAGAAGTTTCAAGCTGAAAATGCCTATATTCTAAAAAGAAGAAAGATCTCAAGTCAATTACCTAACCTTCCATTATCAGCAACTAGAAAAAGGAAGTGGAAACTAAACTCAAATGAAGCAGAAGGAAGGAAATAATACAGCTTAGATAGGGAGTAAAGGAAGTTGAAAATAATAATAGAAAGACAATAGAGAACATTAATGAAACCAAAAGTTTGTTCTTCAGAAAGCTCAACAAAATTAACAAGGTATAGTTAGACTGGTCAAGAAAAAAATAGAAAACTCTACTTACTAAAATCAAGAATGAAGGAGAGGTGGGCACTACTGCTGACCTTAGAGAAATATAAAGGATTATAAGGGAATACCGTGAAAAACCATATGCTAAGAAATGATCTAATTTAGATGAAATGGACAACTTCATAGAAAGACACAAACTACTGAAAGTGACCCAAGAAAGAGAAAATCTGAATAGGCCTATTCCAATAAAGAGATTGCGTTAGTAATAAAAAACTTCCTGTAAAGAAAATCTCAGGCCTTAATATCTTCACTGGTGAATTCTATCAAATACTAAAGAACAATTAATATAAAAATTTTAAAAATTCTTCCAAACTAATGGAGGAGAACACATTCCAACTCATTCTGTGAGGCCACTATTGCCCTGATAACAAACTGGACGAAGACCTCACAACAAAAAGAAAACTACAGACCAATATCTGCTATGAAAATACATGCAAAAACCATCAACAAAACACTAGTAAACTAAAACCAGCAAAAATACAAAAAGGGTTATACACCATGTTAATGGGATTTATCCTAGGAATCCAGGGTTGACTTAACAAATGAAAATCAATCAATGTAACACACCATACATATAGAATAAAGGAGAAAAACCACATGATCATCTCAATACATACAAAACCAGAATTTGAAAAAAACCCAACATCTTATCATGACAAACAAAAACACTCAACAAATAAGAAATAGAAAGGAACTTCTTTAAGCTAATAAAGGACATCTACGAAAACCCTACAGCTAACATGTTTAATGATGAGAGACTGAGAGCTTTTCCCTTGAGACCAGAAACAAGAAAAGGGTGTAAACTCTTTCTCCTTCTATCCAACATTGTATTGCAAGTTCTAGCTAGGGCAATTAGGCAAGACAGAGAAATAAAAATGATCTAGATTAGAAAAGAAGTAAAACTATCTATTAGCAGATGATATGGGCTTCTATACAGAAGATCCTGAAGAATACCCCAAAACTATTTAAAAATATTAAAATGAATAAATGCATCAAGATTGAAAAATATAGGTCAATACACACAAATCAAATTGTTTTTCTATACACTAGCACTGAACAATCTGAAAATGAAATTAAGAAAACAATTTCACCTACATTAGTATGAAAAGGAATAAAATACTTAGGAATAAAATTAACAATAGAATGTGCAAGACTTGTACACTGAAAACTACAAAAGATTATTGAAAGAAATTAAAAATCTAAATAAATGGATATCACATTTGTGGATTAAAACACTTAATATTGTTAACATGATAATACTGTTCAAATTGACCTAGTGATTCAACACAATCCCTATCAAAATCCTAAGTTGCTCTTTTCAGCAATTGACAAACTTATCCTAAAATTCACGTGGAAACACAAGGGACCTAGAACAGCCAAAACAATCTTGAAAAAGGACAACAAAGTTGGAGAACTCACACTTCCTGATGTCAAGGCATATTACAAAAGTACAGTAATCAAAACAGTGTGGTACTGGCTTACATGCAGATCAAAGGAACAGAATTGAGAGTCTGGATTTTTGACAATGGTGTCAAAACAATTCAATGGGGAAAGAATTGTCATTTCAACAAATGATGTGAACAAATTGACACAGCTAAGTATTCACATACAAAAGAAAGAAGTTGGGCCTTTCTGCCTCTGAGTAAGCATCTGAAGTCCCCTCTCCTGCAGTCGTCACATCTGAGTCAGAGTCTCCTGAAGAATGAACAGCCACGGAAGCGCTTGATCGGAGGTTGGAGCTTTGGAACAACAGATGAGAGGCTGAGGAGCCATTCTGAGCAGGGGGCAGCGCTCCCGGACTGTGTGGTGGTGAGAGACCCAAACACCAAGCGCTCCAGAGGCTTTGGGTTTGTCACATACGTCCCTGTGAAGGAGGTGGATGCAGCCACGAGTGCAAGGCCACATGAGGTGGACGGAAGAGTTGTGGAACCAAAGAGGGCTGTCTCTGGAGAAGATTCTCAAAGACCGGGTGCCCGCTTCACTGTGAAAAAGATTTTTGTCGGTGGTATTAAAGAAGACGCTGAAGAACATCGCTTAAGAGATTATGTTGAACAGCATGGGAAAATTGAAGTGATTGAAGTCACGATTGACCGAGGCAGAGGCCAAAAGAGAGGCTTCGCTTTTGTGACCTCTGATGACCATGACTCTGTAGACAAGAGTGTCATTCAGAAATACCATGCTGTGAGTGGCCACAACTGTGAAGTAAGGAAAGCCTTTTCTAAGCAAGAGAGGGCTAGTGCTTCATCCAGCCAAAGAGGTGGCAGTGGTTCTGGAAACTTCAGAGGTGGTCGTGGAGGTGGTTTTGGTGGGAATGATGACTTTGGTTGTGGAGGAAACTTCAGTGGTCGAGGTGGCTTTGGTGGCAGCTGTGGTGGTGGTGGATATGGTGGCAGTGGGGATGGCTATAATGGATTTGGTAATGACGGAAGCAACTTTGGAGGTGGCGGAAGCTACAATGATTTTGGCAATGACAACAATCAGTCTTCAAATTTTGGACCCGTGAAAGGAGGAAACTTGGGAGACAGAAGCTCTGGCCCCTGTGGTGGTGGAGGCCAATACTTTGCCAAACCACGAAACCAAGGTGGCTGTGGCAGTTCCAGCAGCAGCAGCAGCTATGGCAGTGGCAGAGGTTTTAATTGCTGCCAGGAAACAAAGCTTAGCAGCAGGAGAGGAGAGCCAGAAAAGTGACAGGGAAGCTACAGGTGACCACAGATTGGTGACCTCAGCCACACACAGTGGTGGCAGGGCCTCGCTGCTACAAAGGTGACATGTTTTAGACAACAATCATGGGCAAAAAACTTGAGGACTGTATTTGTGACTAATTGTATAACAGGTTATTTTAGTTTCTGTTCTGTAGAAAGTGTAAAGCATTGCAATGAAGGATTTCCAATGTATATCTTTTTGGCACCCCTGCTGTTGATTGCTAAATGTAAGAGTCTGATCATGACGCTGAATAAATGTGTCTTTAAAAAAAATAAATAAACAAGTTGGATTCATACTCATCATACATAAAAATCAACTCAAAATTGATCCCAGCCTTAAATAAAGGAGCTAAAACTATGACATTTTTAGAAGGAAACATAGGAGTTAATCTTGATGACCTTGGGTTAGGCAGTGGTTTGTAAAAATGACACCAACGGTACGAGTGACAAGAGAAAATAGATAAATTGGACTTCATCAAAATTAAAAACTCTTGTGCTGAAAAAGAACACCAACATGAAAAGTGAATAAGCAATCCACAGAATTGGAGAATATACTTGCAAATCGCGTATTTCATACCTATAATATGTAAAGAATTCTTGCAATTCAATAACAAACATACAAATAGATGGTGTAGGCTCATGTTTTCCTGCTCCTCTCCTCTAAACATAATGAAATGCCCTGTAATTAGTGGACAGATAATAATAAAAGGATTCTAAGAGCAGGGTAGAGGAGGCAGCTGCCTAGAGACCTCAAGACTTGTGATAAAACAGCGTGGTTGATTCCTGGAATTTTCGTTTCATCCCCCGTCTCCCTGGGCTGGGTGTTGGACAGGACAGTGTGTGGTCTGATGCACTGGCAGCAGTGACGGCAGCCCGGCCCAGGGCCATCCCAAAGCCGCCTCTGCAGAGAGGATAGCGAGGGACAAACATTCCCCTGTCCCCTCAGCAGCAGTGACAACAAAGCCCTTTGAAACCATTGTGTGCTCTCCACCTACAGTGGAATTAAAGTAGAAATCCATAGCAGAAGGAAATCTGGGGACTAAAACTATAATAACCAAAATAAAGAGCTTTTTGGATGAGTGCCACAGAAGATGGGGATGACAGGATAGAATTAGTAAACCTGGCAGGTCAACAGAATTTTTCCAACTGGAACAACAGAGAAAAAAATAGACTGAAATAAATTAGCAGAGCCTCGGGAATCTGCATTTACACCATGTATGTCATCAGAGTTCCAGAAGGAGGGAAGGAAGAGTGTGGGACTGAAAAGGTATTCTGATGAAAGAGTACATCAGAATAGCCCCGGCCAGTGGCTCAGGTGGTGGGAGCGTCATCCTGCCCACCAGAGAGTTGTGGGTTCCATCCCTGGTCGGGGCACGTGTGGGAGGCAAGGGATCAATGTTTCTCTTGAATCGGTGTTTCTCTCTCTCTCTCCCTTCCTCTCTCTCTAAAATCCATAAAAAACATATCCTTGGGTGAGGATTAAAAGAAGAAAGAATATACCAGGATATATAAAGAGCACAAACTTCAATAATAAGAAAACAAAAATGAGAAGGTTTGAACAGACACTATCTTCGAGAAGATATATTGATGGCAAATAAGTGCAATAAAAGATGCTCAGTATTATTAGAGAAACGCAAAGTAAAGCCACATTGAACACTACCACACACCTATTAGAGGGGGGGTGGCCAACACCTGACAATATGGAAGTGCTACCGAGAACAGGGGACAACAAGGGCATGGCTGGGAGAAGTGCAAAATGATGCAGCCCCATTGGACAGCAATTTGTCAGTTTTTAAAAAATTCAACGTAATCTTGCCATACAACCCAGCAATCCCACTCCAGGTATTTACCCAGTGAAACGTAAACTTATGTTCATACAAAAACCTGTGTACAACTATTCCTAGTGGTTTTATCTGAAATAACCCAAACTGGACACCGACCTGAATGACCCTCAACTGGGGTCAAAGGAGCTGCGGTGGGTCCATACAACGGGCTCCTACTTTGCAATAAAGGGGAACGGACGACTAAAACACCCAACACGCATCTCAAATGCATTCTACGAAGTCAAAGAAGCCATCACTGTATCATTACATTGTTGTAACATCCAGAAAAGGCAAAACCATAGAGGGGAAAAAAACAGGTCAGTGTTTGCTGGGAACCGAGGGTGGAGCGAGGGGGTGGCGAACAAGGGACATGAGGAAACTTTAGGGGGAAATGGAATGTCTCTATCTGTTCTGATTATGGCGGTGCTTACAAATCCCTGTGGGTATGTGAAATTTCCAGAACTTCCCAATGAAAAGAATGAATTTTATTCTGTGTAAATTAGGCCTTAATTTTTTTTAAATGGAAACACAGGGTGGGTTAAAAATAGGTTTACAGTTGCTTGCATGGAAAATAATACAATAATTAAGAAATAATAATATAATAATAAACTGGGTTTCACATACTCACAAATGTAAACCTACTTTTGCCCCGCCCTGTAGAAAGAAACAGAAAAAAGCAGTATGCTGTAGTAAATTATTTTGTTGAAAAAGCCTAACATACACACATTTTTAGAGATTTTGATAAATTCTGCCAAATTTCCCTCAAGGAACACTGACTCCAGTTCATACCGCCTCCACCAGAGGAATAAGAGGGCTGAGGTTTTCATACCCTAATCGCCACCCTGTGACAGAGAGGGCGCTTCTAGGGCGCTTTTCACAATGCCTCACTCAATTCAGGCACGCTCCAAGGCTTTTAAAAAAAATTACCTTATTTATTTTTAGAGAAAGGGAGGGAGAAAGAGAGGGAAACACCAATGTGTGCTTGCCTCTCACACACCCCCTGCTGGGAACCTGGCCCACAACCCAGGCATGTGCCCTGACTAGGAATTGAACCAGTGACCCTTTGGTTTGCAGGACAGCACTCAATCCACTGAGCCACCCCAGCCAGGTTATATACCAGGGCTTTAATAGCAATGTTGATTCCAGGCATGTGGAGTTCCTGCCAGGGGTAAGCGGCATCCCCACTCCTGAAGCCATTCACTGTGCCGATGGGGGAAAGGAAGGATGGAAGAGACCATGTGTGTTGGGAGGCGAGCTGGCCTCCGAACTCGGGATCTGAGGACTAGGGCGGCAGCATTGAGAAAGCGAGGGTGGACGAGGAAAGCAGGATAGGTCTTCTGGGAGCTGAGAGGTCTGGGCTGACGAGGGGACCTCATTCCTCTACCCCCAAGCCCAGCGCACCCATGGCGTCTCAGATTGTAAGAACGGACAAATTACATCAGAATGAGGAACGAATAAACGAGTAAGTCAAGAGACTAAAAGTTTTGGGTCAGAAAAGATAAAACTTCCTTGGTTTGGGACTTGGAGGTTCAGACTCAGTTTAAGACTGTGGCCGTGCAGACCTGAGGACTTCTTACTGAGTCCCATCACAGGAGCAGAAAGCCGGCGTAGGTGAACACGGGGAGCACGCATCGTGGGGGGCTCCACTCGGCCCCCACACCTCAAAGGAGCTGATGACACAGCTCCTGGCTGTCAGTAGTGTATCCTGATTCTCAGCCCTGGGGACTGAGTGAAGAAGGGTGGGGTCTTGGGCCAAATGCTGGGTCATTTTAGCTGGAGCCCAGCGGCTGTATAGGCGAGATAGGGTTGAGTGAGAGGAAGTGGAGTGGGCCTGCCTGGGTGCTGGCTGGGGGCCAGAGCTGGGGGAAGAAGGGGCTGGGGGTGTGGTTTCTGGGGAAGAGGTGGGGGAGGGGAGGGTCTGGTTTTGCCTCAGGAAGCCTGTAAGAGGGAGCAGGAGTCTCCTGAGAGCTGGCGGGTGAGTAGACAGGTCAGTAGGACAGGTAGTGAGAAGGATAGAGCTAGGGAGACATGTTAACAGCAAAAAGGAGAGACAGTTTGTGTGTGTGTGTGTAAATGTGTGTGCACATGCCTCCACGTGTGAAAGCACAGAAGCCCCTCCCTGAACCCAAACCTTATGCTCTAACTTTCACAATTTGCTTCTTTTTTTCCTATCACCCTAACTGTGACAAAAATAAGATTGTGTCTGAGCATATAGGGGGTTATTTGTACGTGTGAGCAGGAGTGACAGTTCTGACCAGCCAGGAGTCTGTGTGTGTGTGTGTAAGAGAGAGAGCCAGAACGAATGCATTCGGTGAGGGATGAATGAATGAGTGAATGAATGTGAGTTTTTAAGAAACTCCTTTGAATGTTTGTTTGTGAAAAATGTAATGCCCACGATGCCTGTCCCTGGCCACACAGCCCCTATCCCTGGATGTCTAATCCCAGAGCATTCCAGGGAAGTCTGTACCTGAGCTTCTAGAAACTTCACACCAGCACCTACGTGGATCCCTGTCTCAGATTAGGAGGCACACTTTTTGGACCAGCTTCCAGGAGGGAATCTAGACAGCGCGGGAAGTCTTCAGACCCTGTGAGCCCTCCCTGGGCTGCGGGGGCCCAGACTGGGTGGAGCAGCCACACCTGCCTGAAGTTTCGAGGAAGAGGGCGGAAACAGTGCCGGGCACCGCCCTCCCACAGGGTCTGCGGGCTCCTGCGGTCTGCCGTTCACAGTGGGTCCCGTGACCTCTCACTTCCCTAAATGGGCAACTTCACTTTTAGAAGTTCAGATTCTCCCCTGGCAGACCCAAGGGGTCCACACTGCCTGGGCTTGGGGCCCCAACCTTGAATCTGGGGGGCGTCCTGGCCCCCTGCTGGCCCGTGACTGTCCCAGCTGGATGGAGCCATGGCTCCTGCATTGTTACTGCTGCTCTTCGTCCTGTGGCCCCAGGGCTGCGTTTCAGGTGAGAAGGTGGGTGGGCTGGCTGGGGGCGGGCGGGCGGGGGCACGTGGCCTTTCCCTGGACCCTCCCAACGGGCTATTTCTTGCCCAATGATCTTGTTTAATATTTTGTGGAGTTGGAGAGGGGGGAGGAGGAGCTTGGGCTGGCCTTACCAGAGACCAATGAGAAGCTTCCATCCTAATACCTGGCTCCAGGCAAAGCTCCCCGAGATCTCACAAAGCTCTGGACCATCTGTGCTTGGGGACGTCTGACCAGGGACACTCGAGTTCCTCACACAAAAAGCCCCTTCCCTTGGCCTCTGCCAGCAAAGCTCCGTTTGGATGTTACAAGAATCATTGCATCATGTGCGTGCTTTGAACTTGCTTTTTCTCAGAATGCTGGTGCCACTGCCCCCTGTTCTGAGTGGAAGCAATCCCTGAAGCCCTCTCCCACCCCACAGAAACAAATGTTCTTCAAAGGGGGAGGGGGTCACCCAATCCTGCCTCCCTCGCTGCCATGGCAACCAAGTTACCACTTCCTAATCAGCTCTGGGCATGGTGGGGGTTGGCAAAACATACTCCTCACCACCTGTGAGGGGGTGGGCAGTGGACAGGAATGAACACAGTACCCTGGAGACCCTTTTCCAAGGTCACCCCATCCACGTGCCTCCCCCAGACATACCCCTCTCTGTGCCAGGGCAGAAGAGTGTCTCCTGTCCTGAGCCATCCTGGGGTCCCTCCAAACCTCCCACCCTCCAAATAACTGAGTTGGATCATTCTATTTAGTTTGTGTGGGACGAAGCGATGCTCAGAGAGGGTGTTACCTTACTCCAAGCCTCAGCTACAGTGGCAGATGGGTTGGAAACTGAGGCAGATTTCTTGGGTGCTCGGCCCTTGGTTACCAGCTCTGGGCTCTAGTACAGAAGTCTGGAGCTACCTGCATCTGGGAAAAGGAAGTATGCATGGAACACCTACCATATTCAGGGCACTGTGCTGGGGTGTAGTTCTCATAGCCAACCTGATCTGTTCATGTGGTAGAATCAGAGTTTTAACTCATGTTGTTTTAGACTCCAAAATGTGGGTTCTGTCCTGTCCTACAGGGTGGTAACTCATGTGTTTGGCTTGTTTGCAGAAGGCTCTGGCGTGTTAAGGAGCAAGTGCTGGGCTTATGGCAGGCAGAGGGCTGGAGGGACCCCACCTACCTCTGTCTCTCCCCTGTCCCCCGATTCATCCACCCTGACCTAGTTCTACTCTCTCCCCACCAGACTGTGGATCATCAAGTGCACAGAGCACATCCCTCTCACTCCTAGGCATACAATGCAACGTGCTGAAAGTGAACAGTGGATAATCGTAGAGTTCTTTGGCTTGCACTCTGATGAAAGTTTCTGTGCACTTTGGGGCATATTCAATCTATGGGTTTTATCTAGCTAGGATATTTTAAAATTAAACACCACCTAGAATGAGCCAATGCAACTTGCCATTTAAAATATATTTATGGCGAACCTATTTGTAAAATAAATAACTATTCTTAATGTTTTAAAATTAAGATCGCATCTTCTTTTCTACTTAAGTTGTTTGTGCTCTGGAATTTCATGACTTAAAGACCTGTGTTTGCAATTGTGTGTCTGTCTTATTGAGGTCAAGTCCTGGGTCTTGCCCACGAGACTCTGAAGATGGGGCTTGTCGTGTTCCCATCAGACTAGAAAATACCATGAAGAAAGGGGCCTGCATCTCCCCCCTTAGACTGGGGCAGCGCCCTCTGAGTAGGGCTGTTTCTCCCTCAGACTGTGAATCCCATGTCTGCAGGCAATACCCACCTCCTCTCCGTTCACCACGAGCTTCAAGTTTCAAGATGTCACCTTCCTCCCCTCTTGCCGGCCCTTGCTCAGCATGGCGTGTCTCCCCAGGTCCTCCTGCCGAGAGTGTGTACTCCAAAGTGCAGCATTTCGAAGGGGAGACCCTGTCTCTGCAGTGCTCCTACAAGAGCCGCAAAAAACACGTGGAGGGCAAGGTCTGGTGCAAAATCCGGAAGAAGAAGTGTGAGCCTGGGTTTACCCGGCTCTGGGTGCAGGGCCCGCGCTACTTGCTGCAGGACGATGCCCAGGCCAAGGTGGTCAACATCACCATGGTGGCCCTCAGGCGCCAGGACTCGGGCCGCTACTGGTGCATGCGCAACAGCTCCGGAACCCTCTACCCTCTGATGGGCTTCCAGCTGGAAGTGTCTCCAGGTGAGCGAGCAGGCCTGCTGGGGCTCTGGGATGGTGGGGGATGTCCTTCCTGCCCTGCACTCCACTAACATCGGGGATAATGAGAATAATAATCCTTCAGTGGGCGTGTTGCACAGTGAGGCTTACACAGGCAGCTTCGTGAACATTACTGTCACCGCTTTGTAGATGAAGAAAATGAGATCTAAAACCACCTGTGTGCCTCTGACCTTGTCCACGATAACAGAGCTAGCAAGTGGCAATGGTGAGATTCGAACTCAGGACTCTCTGCTTTGTTTTCTTCAGTCTTCTGTTAAATATATATTCATTGAGCCCTGATTATGTGCCAGCCACTATTCTAGGCCCTGAGGGTACAGTGATGAGCAAAAACAGACCCAATTCTGCCCTAGAGGAGATGACAGGCAATAGTACATCATCAGACAATAATTGCAGATGACAGTGAATGTTCTTAAGCAAATAAAACAGTGTGATAATCTAGAAAGTAACTCAGAGGTGGGGGGGGGGAGCTGCCGAAGTACCAGGGTTCAGAGAAGACCTCCTTGAGCAGATGTCATCAGGCCTAAGTGATGACAGCTTTCTAGCTCTGCTGAAATGTAGATGCTTCAAAGGTCATTCCAGGTGGGGAGAAAGGCATGTGCAAAGGCCCTGCGGTGAGAAGGAGCTAGGGCCATGGAAAGGAGGCCTGTGTGGCTGTCCATACAGAGTGTGGGGCAGAACGATAGGAGATGAGGTTGGAGAGTCAAACAGTAGCCCTAAAGTCCACGATAAAGGAGCTTGAGGGTTATTCTAAGTATAATAGTTATTGCAGAGCTTACTGGGATGTGCTGTGGCTTATCTTTAAGACATTAATGGCTGCCGTATAGAGGATTGTGGAGGGGTACGTGAATGGGCAGAGAAAAACTGTGAGCATCCTGGCTGGAAATGACAGTGTCTTGGAGTAGGATGTAGTCCCTGGAGGTGGAAAAAAGTAGAGGGGCTCCAATTTATGATGTCAGACTCCTGTCCTCCCTGTACATTTTTGAAGTAAGACTGGATTTGCTCATGTGGGAGGTGAGCAAACGCGAAACATCAAGGATGACCCCCAAGTGTGCCATTTCATCAGCAAGGTGGACGATGGTACCATGGACTGGGCAGGGTAGATCTGAAAGAGGAGATAGTTTGGAGGAGAAAAACGAAGAGCTCTATTTCATCATGTTACCTTTAAGATGCCTCCTAGAGCTTCACGTGGAGAAAGGAAGCAGGGCATTGATGTATCAGCCGGAAGCTCAGGTGAGAGGTCAGAGCTGGGGATATATCTGAAAGTATCTCTATAAAGATAGTTTAAAGTCAAGGGTATTAGAGGAATCTATAGAGACAGACTGTAGATTAATGGATGCTTAGGCCTGAGGGGTAATGGCCAATGGGTGAGGAGTTTCGTTTTGAGATGATGAAACTATTTTAAAATTGACCGTGGCGATGGTGGTGTGACTCTGTGAGTACTAAAACTAAAAATCATTTACTTTGACACTGTAAATGGGTGTGTTATCAGAGATGTAAATTATATCTTGATAAAGTTCTTAAAAATTCAAGAAGATAGAAGCTCTCTGTTGAGTGTAGAAAAAGAGGAGAGGAGGGCCAAGAACCTAGCCTCAAGGTTCTCCCATGTTTATGGATAGGAAAGGGTGAATCACCAGTGAAAGAACCTGAAAAAAGTAGCCAATGATTCTGAAGTTCATTACCCATTCTTCTCTGTTCCCCCAACCCCACTACATTCCCTGTCTTCTGTTGGGTCTGAATGAGGCCAACTGCTCTCTCTGAGATGCAGAGCTCAACCTCCTTCTTCCACTCTCTAGTTCTAATTTAGACCCAGGGAAGGGGTGGAAACCAAGTGGTTGAAACAGTTGAAATCAGCAGTGTGCTGAAGGTGTAACTTGGAGGGATACAAACATGAATTTGGCATTGTACTATGTCCAATCTCACGTTGCATCTCTTAATGACAATTTGGGGAGATTCCAAATGTGCAGACCTTTCCATTTATTAGAAAATAAAAAACTCCTCAGCCCAATTAAAAACTAGAATCATCTAGCAATATATGCTCTGATTGACTCCTCCTTGAAGGCCAGGTTGCATGGCCCAAGGCACCTGAAATGGGAAAGAGGAGTAGCCCGCTGCCTAACTCCTTCTCCTTCATCACTGGAGGCGGGAAAGTGGGTTTCTCTTTTCCATGGAAAAGTCACCTTTTCCATATTTCCCTCTCCCCCCAACTCCCTGGTGTACTGGGGCAGGAATGAAGGCTGTGTGGCTTCACTGCCCCTTGTTAGAGTTCTTCCTGTTGGGTGTCACTTCTTTTCTGCCCAACCCTGTGAGGTCCTTTATGAAGAGGGTGTCCAAATGGCTCTCCCAAGGCACCTACCTACGTGTGAGCTCTTTGAAAGTCCCTCGGTCCTGCTCGCTGCTCAGTAGGGTGATGATGTGGGAGATCTGACTCCAGGTCAGCCCCTCCTCCATGCCCACCCTCAGCAATGCCAGTTGTTCTGGGTTTCCTTGCCCAGAAAAAGGGGCACCTTCCATGGCGACCCCTGGCCCTCAGGAATGGATCCTTGCCATGCACAGTTGTGGGATGCCTTCTCTACCCCCTGCCATCTCTCTCCAGTTTTCTTGTTCCCAGCAGAGAAACACCCAACACTGCCCCCTAGATTGGACCTCAGAATTACAACTCCTTATCCTTGACCTTCCAAACACCAGCCTTCTTCTAGAAAACGGAGTGGTAAAGGGCTGGGTTGATGGATGAGGGTAGCAGGGCTGGTGTCTCTGAGAAGGTGTCTGACCCTGCCGCTCGTGGCATTCTTTGGAATCTGGGCCTTTGCTGCTTCTTTGTCCTCATCTCTGGACCTTAGTCATTAATTATGGAACAACTGGAGAAGTCTCACTCCAACATCACAGTAGAGAAATCTCTGACCCACAGAAATAACGAGGGTCTAGAAGTGACAAAAGAGTTGGGGGTGGGGAGGGGGAGTCCTCTGGGCCCAGGAGGCCTGGCGGGCAAGGCTAAAGAAATTGTGAAGGTCTCTTCCTGCTTTGCTGTGCCTACTTCTCCTTCCTGACATTGCCCTGTGAACAAATACACACCTGGTCCCTCAGCAGCGTGGAACCATAGGTCGCAGGTCAGGAGGGGAGATGAGGACAGGCCCTGCCCGGGTATCCAGACAGCCAGGTGGGTGGCCAGGATCTGTTCCCAGCACCTAGGCCCCTAACTCACTCTGATGTTCCTCCCTCTCTGGTCCCTCAGTCCCCACAACCGAGAGAAACACTCCTCTGGCCAGCATCCTCAAAGGTGGAATTGTCGTCCCAACGGGCCAAGCCCCCACCTCAGGCCCTGAAGCCCCTTTCACCATCAATACGAGGATGCTCACACCTGGAGTCCTCGCCTTGGACAGACTTTTGCCCTCCACTGCCTCAGAGACCGTCCAACTGAGCTCCGCGGCAGGTTACAGCTTCACCAGCCCCTCCACCCCAGGGCCCAGAAGGACCAAGGGGCTCCAGTCTGTGACTGCATCTCCCGGCGATGCCAGAGCCTCCTCGGCTGGCCCTGTGTCCATCTCCACTAAGGCCGGCCACCTGCGCACAAGATCGCCCACCATGAGAACATGCCACACCAGCAGATCTCTCCTCAACAAATTATCCCCCATCAGGTACCCATGGGCCTGGGGGCTGAATGACATTTTACCAGGCGTGGCAACCGTTCTCAGTGCCTCAGGATGCCAATGTTATAGCAGACGTTCCCCTTTGCCCCGCCCCTTCCCGTGAGGGTGGGGGAGGGGTCAGCACAAGGGTTTGTGGATGGAGAGGAGAGGGTAGGGACAAGACAGGGTGGTGGCTTGGAGAATGGGGGATGTTTTAATTTGGCTTCCTCCAGAAGCAGACTCTGAGACCAGGATTCGTGTCATATTTGGAACACAGAGAGAGCATGGAGAAGTGAGACAGGGGAAGGAGGGAAGGTAGCTGACAGAGTGCTTAACCCAGGCACTGCCACTGCGGGCAGCAAGAACGCAGCCCCAGTGGGGAACTCCAGCTCCAGTGTCAAGCAGCAACCTGAATGGCAAGAGAGCTGGCGTATTTATATACTCACCCCTGTTGGTCATCGGTAGAGGGCTGCCAGCCATGTGTGGCCAGTGATGAAAGAAAGTCCTCAGGCAAAATAAAAAAAAATATATGTATAGATATGCATGGAGGTGCTGATGTTGGCTACACATGGAAGGGATACAGGCAAGGAATACAGCAGGACACCTACAGCATCTGTTACAGAGGACCAAGGTGCAAAGAGACATCCTCTGTCACTATGACAGAATAAGGCCCTTTGTCTTTTCTGTCACAAATGGGGGTCTCTTAGAGTCCCTGTCCTCAACAAGAAGCAGATTTGGGGCAGTACAGGAGGAGCGCTCCCCTCCACCTGTGGACTTCCTCCCCTGAACTCTGAGTGCCTCACTTCCTTCTCCCACAGCCGAGTCCTCAAGAAAGAGAGGCCGTCGCTCCCTGCAGGGCCATCAGGGTTCCCCTCTGCTGAGTCCTCTTGTGCGGTGTGTGGAAAGATGTGGGTAGTGGTGGGGGAACCTGGTGCTCACCTCCTGCTCTGTTCTGCCTCTTCAGGCATCAGGATTCCAGCTCTGCTGTGCTCGTGGGGGTGCTGGCCTTCCTCCTGGTGCCTGTGACGATGATCGTGGCCTATGGGTTCTGGAAGAAGAGACACATGGGAAGTGAGTAGAGCCCGTCCTCCCAGGCTCCGGAGGGCAGAGCCCTGGGGGCCTGACACACTTTCCACAGCACCTGAGTGAGGACGGTCCCCAGGCTGTGTGTCCTCACCTGGGCCCAGTCGGGAGGACTGTGAGGCACCCAAGTGAGGAAGGAGGGTGGGCAGGCAGGTGCAGCATTACCCTGGGACTGACCTGGCGGGAAGTGGAGGCACGGTCAGGAGACGGGCTGCACTAGCCCAGGAGCACAGGGCACGGTGAGTAGGAGCTCACCCTTCTCCAGCTCTCTCTCTGGTCCTCACAGGCTACAGCATGTTCAGGGACCCTGTTTGGCCCTGGAGGGACCCGCCTGGAAGACCGGAGCCTCCTTGGAAGCCTGCTTGGTTTAAGGCCACATACGGAGTGGGGGAGCTTCTCCCAGAGGGACCCCAGGAGGCTGTAAGAGGAGTGAAGATAAGGACCTGTCTGGATTGGAGCCAGGTTGGGGGGTGAGGACTCAGCAATGCTGGGCTCAAGCCTTCCCTAACCAGAGGCAGCACTTCACCTGCTCAGTGCCCCTGGGCTGCCAGGAACCTGGAGAGAGGCCCGGAGTGGAGGGCACCACACAGCAGGTCCCAGGGGAAGCCACTGAGGAAATTCTGCTTAGAGCCACAGCTGACCGGACCCAGCCGGGTGGTGCTGTTTACAGACAGAGCCTCAGCTCCCATCGGCTCGGAACCCCTGATGTCAAGCTGAGGGGAGGGTGAGTGAGGTGGGGCAGACAGCTGCCCTCTCTCCACTGGGACCCTGTGTCTTCAGCTTCCCTCTGCTCCCCTCAAGCTTCCCCATGAACTTAAGGAAGAGTTTCAGAGGCAGCCAGTGTCCCAACGGCTGGCCCTGGAGGAGAAGGAACAGTGAATAAGAACTGGGGGTCCCCAGAGTCATCGGCAGCAGGGGACCTCAGAGCTGTCCAAGCCCGCATCCCCTGAGCCATGCGTCCTCTGACGGACCTCTGATAACGCCCTGCCCTGACTTTGGCTGCTTGTCTCTCAAGTCCTGAGAGCCAGTAGAGCCCGCCCTCTCACTGCTGCCACCTGCTGGCCAGATCCTCCTGTGACAGCTGTGATGGGCGCTGAGAGCCCTCCCTCAGCAGCAGGACCAGCCTGTCCCCAGACTGGGGTGCAGAGGCTGAACTCAGAGCTTCTCTTCCAGTTCCCACACCTGGACTCCAGGCTTGAGCTCTTGCAGGAGACTGAGGGCCCTCCAGGCTCTACTGGAGGGGGGACTGCAGCTCAAGAGAAAAGGGGACTGGCACCCCCCAACCCTGGAGTCTCATTTTCTCCTGGGACAAGAGGAGCCACTGTGATGCAGCAAAGACAACTCAGAGCCGATGACAGCCTGGAGGGCTGCCTGGTGGGGGTGGGGTGGGGTGGGGTGGGGTGGGGTGGATGGAGCCCAGCAGCCTGGGCCCAATTGCCTGAGTCTCTGCCCCTGCCTCACAGGCTCCTGGCCTCAGACTTGGCCTCTTCTACAGGGAAGGCTGGAGAATGTGGGCTGCATTCATCCCCTGAAGGTGGGGGGCACCAGCCTGGAGTAACTGAGAAAGCCCTGGGGATAGATGTGGCATCTCTACTCTCTGCCCTGGGTCAGCAACCTCCCAAGTGGGATAGCATGTGCCATAGGCAGGAGACACAGCCAGAGCCTTAGTGGGGCCAATCCAAGATAGATTTAGGGAGAGAGGAGGGGGCAGGGGTTAATCCTATGGGACCTTAGGGAGGAGACACCTCTTCCCCTTTCCAGGAGAGGGCACTAGTGGGCAGACTCAGATTGAGGAACTGCCTGGTACACACACACACACACACACACACACACACACACACACACACACACACACACACTCTGACATCTGTCCTCCCTATCAGGAAGGGTTGGCTACCACCTGGCTGTAACTGGGAGTGAGTTTAACACACCTGAGGGAAAACAGGTCCCCGAGAGCTCAGCTCCATCCTGACCCTGCAGCGGCCTGACTGCCCTGCTTCCTGTGCGAGCGGGGTGTCCTGGGAGAGCTGCAGAGGGCTGAGACCAGGACCCAGGGGACCCGGGGTGCCAGCCACTCCTGTGTGACCCTGTGCAACCCTGTGCAAGTCACTAACCCTAGTGGGCCTCATTTTTCCTCTCCTGTGAAAGAGGACACTAATTGCTACCTCAAGACTTTTCAGAATAAAACAAAAGAATGTGAACTTTAGACAACTGGGTGCCTCGCGATTGCTGGTCTTCAAATTCTTTTCAAGTTATAACATTGTGTCATATTCTACATCTTTAAAGAACTATGGACACTATTTCTCTGTTTTGTCCTCGATGGTAAGAGGAAAGGGAGGGCAGAGGGGAAGGCAGTCCCCAGGTGATGGGGCTGGACCCAGGCAGACGCCTGGGCTGTGCCCTAATGTCGGGCAGAGTAGCCAACAGGGTGACCTCCGTCCCTGCTTGCCCAGGATAAGGGGCTCCTGGGTGGACCCGCATTCGCTGCCCGTGGTGGAGCCTGCTCCTGTGCGAACTGCACGGGAAGGAGGGACCCTGAGTCCTGAGAGGACCCCGTGCCCTGCTCTCCAGCTGCTGTGGACTTGGTGACCTCTTTGGACTCCCGGCTTTTGGGACATTTCTCTCCAAATCCCAGGATTTCACTTCCTTCTTTCTCTTCTCACCCTTGTCCCCAGAGCTCCAGGGGGACCCAGATCCTAGCAGGGAGGTGCAGGGAGAGTGAGGGTTTCAGACAGGTCAAGGCTGTGGCTGTCTGTGGTGGGTGAGACAACCAAGCTTCCTGAGCAACAGGCTGAGATGCAGGAGCTCGCCAGTGAAGGACGTCCTGTAGTGACCAAGGGAAGGAACGAAGAAAACCCAGCACCCTGGGATGTTTGAACTGAGAGTGGCGGGTGGACCGGACACCTTCCACTATGAGGCCAGCCAACAAGCCTGAGCTTCACAGTTCTCGGAATGGCTGCAAACTGCTTTTCACTTTGCATCGAACCGAGTTGGTAGACGGTCAGCTGGGCCACCCCGCTTCTCCAGTCCAGAAGGGCAGCCAGTCTTCAGAAGCCTCAAAGGGTGGCCTGAGCTTCCTGTTGCCCAAGGGCTGCTTTCTGCCCTTGTCTTCCCCACTCTGGTCCCTCGCACTTTCAACTCCGTGGGCTCATCTCCACCCCGGGAGCCTGCTCCCTGCAAAGCCAACCTGCCACACTGCATGCTTACAAGGTTTTCTCTTCACTTTGGTGTTGGACTCTTAACGATAACCAACCTGTGACAATCATTTTTCTGTAGCTCATCTAATGACAAATTCTTTTGCTTTATTTTAATTTTGACTTTTCAATTACAGTTTACTTTCAGTGTTACTTTGTATTGGTTTCAGGTGTGTATGATTGTCTAACTGTTGGTGAGACAATCACATACTTTACGCAGTGGATCCCTCCCCGGATATTTCCAGTGCCCACCTGGCACCATACATAGCTATTACAATATCATTGACTATATGCCCTACCAGGCACAGGGATGCAAAGCACAAATTGTTTTTAAATGTGCTTGATTGGTGTGGCCTTTCTACAAATGCTTAAGGAGTGATGATAATGGCAGGCTGGGAGCTGGAAACACGGCAGGGGCTCCCTTTTTCCATCCTTCTCTTCCTCCCCTCCTTCTGCACCCCCCTCCTCGCTCCCCGCCATAGTCTGCTTTGCTCTCTCCCATCCTTGCAGGGGACCTTCCCTGCTCCTCCATCTCTGGAAATGACTCTCTTCTTCCTTCTCCTGTTCCCCTGCAGTCCCCACAGGACTCTCCAATTCCCAGCAGGCCTAGGCAGGAAGCCTCTGATGACTGGGGATGCTCAGAGGGTCCCCTAACTCTGTCACTCACCTTCAGCCCCTCCTTTTCTTGGGTGGGGAGGAGAAAGCTGAGGCTGGGAAGGAAGTGGTAGGTTAGAGGAGAGAAGGGTGGGGGAATGGATTCTTATTTCACCATGGTTTCCTTCTGGGCTTTCACAAATCACCCCACCCCAGGGAGAGGCAGACAGCCTGATAGGGCTGGTCTCAAGAGAGCCTCCACCCAGGCCCAGATACAACACGGCAGCGGGAGGGTCTCACCTACAGGCCAAGGTCTCTCCCTCCTCCCAGGCCCCCACCTCCCCACTGGAGGCCTGTGCCTTCCTCTGCTCTTCTTCCCAGACAGGCTGGGGTGGCAGCACTGAATCCCACCCAGCTCTGTCTCCCCCTCCCCAGGGGCTTCCCTGCTCCCACCCCAGCTCAAGAAGAGGGCCATGGCCTGGGAGGCCACACAGCTGCTGCCACTTGTCCTGCTGGTGCTCCTGGCCTCAGGTGAGGGACAGGTGAGGGGCAGGTGAGGGGCAGAGGGAACAGGGCAAGAGGAGGGTTGGCTAGGTGTGGTGGGCATGAAGGGGCTAGGCTGGTATGGGGATGCATTCTGAGTGTGGATATAGAGGACTTCCTGAGGAGGGAGGTCCCGTCCCCCAGCTCTGTGCTGGTAGCTGGGGGTCCTGACCTGAGGGTTTATTCTCAGGCTCCTGGGAACAGCAGCCAGAATTGCTGCAGAAACTGGAGGGCGAGACCGTCTCCGTGAGATGCTCGTACCCACCCCAGAAACGTTCGAGGACGAAAGTCTGGTGCAGAAATACATCAGCGCGTATTTGTACCATATTAGTCGCCTACCCTAGGCTCAGGTCAGTGCCTTGGACGCCTGGAAATTTCATCCAGGATAACCCCAGATCGGACAACTTCGTCGTCACCATGACTAAACTTAGGGTGAAGGACTCGGGGTTCTATTGGTGCGGAACCTATGAATCTTCCAGGGTCATTATTCTGAAAACCATCCACCTGGTGGTATCTCAGGGTGAGTTCTTTCCCTTCTTTTGTGTGCTTCTCAGTTCCCTGAATCATAAGATGCTAGTGCTGGAAAGGACCCCAAAAGTCATTTCCTTCAACCCTCTCGTAGCTGAACACTGGGGCTCCTTGCCCAAGGTCACTAGCTGGTTAAGGGCAGAACCCCCCCAGAACTCAGAGCTGCGGGCTTCCGGTCAGTCCTTCCTTTGCCAACACACACATTTCCCTGAGCACTTCTGTTGTTACTAACGGGGCTCCTGCGCTGATTTGTAAGGATCTCCAGGCTTCCCCAGGCCTGAGCAAGGCTGGCTTATCGGTCCATTTCTACTCCTGCCCCAACCCCCAACCTTCTCTCAAGGGACTGTGCTTGGGTCACAGGTAGCTAGTTGGGGGTCAAGAAACGTGGACAGACCAGAGACAGCCGCAGTGATAGAGACATGGGACTTCAGGGGTGAAGCTGGGTGGTGTAGTGGCCGATGACTCAGAAGGTCTGGGCCTTTACACTTGAAAGTCTCAGAGTAGGAAGCTTGAGGTTACCCCTGACCTCGAGGCCCTTGCGTAGGCCTCCTAGTTACATCAGAGCTGCAAAGCTCCCCTGCATTTCTCCGTGATAGTCAGGGGTTAAAACACCTCCTCAGACCCCCGCCCTGCTGCCCAGCCCGCCCAGCCATTTGGTCAGCTGGGTGCCTGTTGGGCCAGATCAGCTGTTTGGTCAGTCTCTGCCCCAGACTGGACTCACTGCCCATTCCATGTAGGACATGGGGCTAGGCTCTGCAAGGGGGGTCAGAAACCTGAGAACCCATCCCGTGCTGGACGTCCAGCCTGCGAGGCAGACGTGTAAAGGGTTACGATGCAGCGTGGTAGGTGGCCTAACAGCAGCATGTTGGAGGGAGGGCCCAGGCTGCTGGTGAAGGCCGGGGGTATGGATTCTCCCAGAGGGCTCCCCTGAGGAGGTGACACTACGTGCGCCTGGTTGGATGAGCGGGAATTCATCCAGGGGAGGCAAGCAGGGTTGGGAGGGAGGAGAGAGGCATTACAGGTTGAAAGTGCATGACATGTTAAAAAAACAGTAAGATCAGAAGAGACTATAGATCAGGGGTCCCCCACGCTCTGGCCAGGGACTAGGAACAGGGCTACACAGCAGGGTGGGTGAGCAAGCGAAGCCTGGCTCCCTGGCTCGCAGTGCAAGACCGCCTGAGCTCCACCTCCTGTCTTCCCCTCCCCCACCCTGTCCACGGAAGAGCTGTCTTTCACGAAACCTGTCCAGGGCACCAAAACGGCTGCAGACCACTGCTATAGAACATATCCAATGTACAGACGGCAGTGTGGCACCTCATCTAAGCCACTTTCCCTGAGTGGCACGTCGCTGTGAAGGAAATCCAGTACAACTCAGTGTAGCACCTCCATGCATTTGCACAGGGTGCTCGGTCCAGGGCCAAGTGCGGGCCCCTCCCACCCAGGGGTGGGGGCTAGAAGGGGGAGACCTGGACTTCGGGGGCAAACAGATAGGAGTGCCCCCCTCACTGTCGTCTCTCACAGCTTCAACCCTGCCCACCAGCAGCAGCACCAGGAGGACCACAGTCTGGACCTCTGCCACCAGCTCTGCCAGTGGCAGGTACTGTCATCCCCTCCCCTGTCCTCTCGTTACAGAGCAGACCTGGGGGGGGGTGGACAATATACTATTACGGAAAGGACCCCCCTTTTCTCTCTCTGGGGGTCCCCCCCATACCTACTAGGTTCACCTTGCCTGCTGCCAGAGGAAAGACGTCTCTCAATGCCAGAGACGGGTGAAAAGGAAAGAAATTATTTATTTAAAAGTTACACAGACTTAGAGTAATGACTTAATGTCTTCATTAAAATGCTAAAGTCCTCTAGAATACCCACAGATGCACACAGTCCTTCCTTCTCCCTCTGCCCAGTCCAGGGTGCCATATCTCAAAAGAAGCAGAAGTCCGTGATTCAGGCTCCCGGCACCATCAGCAGTGTTGCCGCCACGGGGTCCCCACTCTGCCAAAGCAGCGTGGTTCTCTCTCCCTTCTCCTTCAAGACCATGTAATCCTCTCCCGGGCATGGCTGCCGCGCCTTGGTTTAAATCCCAGCGCTCGTCTTCCTCTGCAGCACCATTTCCGACTCCTCCCACAATCAGTTACACCTGCCAGCATTCCCTATTCCACCTTTACTGGGCTGCCATAGTAAGTCTGCGCAGGTGTGGCCCCATGGCATGGAGCCAATTTTCCCCAAGCTCTCACGCAGGCTCTGTAACCAGGGGGAGTTGCCTCCCAGTTACATCTTGGGTGGAAGTCACTTCCATCCCCCTGGCTCAAAGCAAGGCCACAGCTATTTAACATATCCATGAAACCAGTTAAAGGTTATAGATATGTTAAATGACCATGCCAGGGGTTAGCTGCACAGCTGTTGCTATGCAAAACAGCTCTGAATGGCCCTGCTCCCTGTGTCCCTTCCCCCAGCTCAGGCTTGTGGAGGTGAGGACACCCTATATATATTTTTCTAGTATTTCCTGGACACCTTGAGTTCTGGACCCCATTACAAATCCCTATTTGGGGCTCCCCTCTTGGCTGCACCCTGTTACACTCTTAGACCTCCATTTCCTCCCATCCATGCCCAGCTGTGTCGAATGCCTCCAACTACACATTCCCACGGACACCTGGCTCTCCGGGGTGAGACAGGAGTCAGTCAGCTCACTTCAGGTCATTTTACCTCTTTGAGCCTCAGTTTTTTCATCTGCAAAATGGAGCCAATATATATATATATATATATATATATATAAAAATATATTTATATAAATGTTGATAGTGCCGAGGGTAAATATATATATATAAATATATATACATATATTTATATATAAATATATATTTATATATTTATATATATATTTACCCTCGGCACTATCAACATTCGGGGCTGAGTAATTCTGTGTTGTGAGGGGCTGTCCTGTGCGTGGCAGGACACCAGCAGCAGCCCCGGCCCCCACCCACTACACAGCATACACCTTCCCCTGGCGCCCAGGGGTGGCAACCAAAACACCTCCAGAGTCGCCAGGTTTGCCTTGGGGGACACGAAGGGCCCAGTGCCAGGCCTGCTTCTTTTTCCTTTTCCCCACTCCCAGCCTGTCTCCTCCTTTCCGGGGAGCTATCCCAGAGCCCCCGGGGCCTCAGGAAAGGGATCACTCTGCCATCACTACGGCCCCGTGGCCTGATCTCTTTACCTCTGCCTGACGGTGGTTCCCAGGCCTCAAGCCCTGCCATCGACTGGTCTGGCAGCTGTTTTTCTTTCTGCCTCAGTCTTCCGCGCCCTCACTCCACACTCTGTCACAGTGAATCCTGGGCTCCCCCAAATCACAGTTCCTTGTCGGAGGCCTTACAGCAGAAACCAAGAAAAGAAGTGCTGGTCAGTTGAGCTGAGTGGTTGGTGTCCCTAGAGCTGGTGCCTCGCCCCCATGACCCCTGACGCCCCAGGCACCTTCCCTAGGTGCCTGCTCTGTTGGAAGGAAGTCTACTTTTTGTTTTTCCTTTGACTTAAGACAAGACTTATTTAAATACGTTTGTTATGCACAGAGCTGTTTGTCAGATGACACCAGGATTCTCCAAGAGTTAACTGAATCTCACAGCGAGGGGCTGAGGGGGAGGAGCTAGGACCAAGAATAGTTAAGGGAGGGACGCAAGAGAGGTGAGCACAGACCCCAAAACAGGGGCGGAGAAGGCCAGTTAGGGAACAGAGAACAGAGCAAAACTGGAGACACCGTCCGAGTTCCTGCTTTACAGAGGAAGCAGGCCCAGAGGGAGTGGCACGGTGAGACGGCCTGGCCTCCAGGACAGACACCTTGGCCTCCAGCCCGCCCCCTGGCCAGCGCAGCGGGAGCGCGCGCGTGCCTGCAGCCCTGCGGAGGGGTGGCTTCCCTGCAGAGGTTTGGCTCCGACTTTCCTCACCTGACTGGCCCCTTTTCCAAAGCTCCGCAGGCCGCTGGGATATCATCTCCAGCGTGACGGTGGCCCTCCTGCTGCTGCTGGTGCTCACCGTCCTCACGGCCCTGTGCCTCTGCAAAGCCCGAGGAAGAGCCAAGACAGGTAAACCCGCTGCTGGCCCCGAGCAGACCCCCGAGTGCTCCGCCTCGGAGAGGTGCTCCTGAGCCACGAGGCGGACTTGTCCTGCCCGGTTACCTACCAGGAAACAGAGGCCTGCGAGGCCAGTGCCAATTTGCCTAAAACTGGGTATTCCAGTATCCATTTGGGGTCATACATTTTGCCATCTTTTTATAGTTAAGGATTTTAAAACAAACTTATGTAAAAACCTTTCTGGGTCACGGTATTTTTTTTTTTTAATTGTTGCTATCATGTTTAAATACTGTCTTTCTAAAAGCACTTGAAGTACTTTTTGATCTTCCAAGTTTTAAGTGTTTAGCATCGATCACATGTAAATTCTACAGAACTTTGTGCGAGATGATCGGATTAATGCCTTTGGGTGATTCCGCCTCTTTTTTTATTGGCGGGTTTGTTCAGCACGTGGGGCTGTGTGTTTGTTTATGTCACACCCAGCGGGGAGCCTGTGGACACAGGATGGATACAGAGGGCCAGAGTGACATTGGCCCTCGTTGCTTTTGATCTGTCAAGCTATAAAAATACTAAAGTAGTAGTGAATTGTAAAAATGTTTCAAAATGTGTAAAGTCTATTTAGTGGGTCACAGGAATGTTTTTATAAAACAAAATAGAAAAGCTCTGCACATTGGAAGAATAATTTTTCATTGAACTTTAATTCTAGGAGATGCGTGTATGGTAAAAAAAAAAAAAAGTTTTTCTTTGTGGTTCCTGGTCCAAAAAATTTAAAAGACACTATGATATAGTATAAGTTCCTCAGCAAATAGATTATGCTTAAACGTGATGTTTAAATTTGGGAATTTCGGTGACCTAACCTTGATTAAGTTTACTGGTTTGATTTGATTAAACACAGGCAGCCAGTTTTATTTGCTCCTTAGTACTAATGCCCACTTTCTGGGCACTAACCTGTGCTGGCTTCCTGGGCTCTTTCCAGGTAGGATGGTGTCTGCCAGCCAAGCTCAGCCTTCCCCCCATCAGGGTCCCTTCTACCTGGCCAGGACCGCCAGCCCCACCCCGAATTTCCATGAGAGCAATAGAGAGAGGTCCCTCCTCTAAACCTGACTGCTTTTTCCACAGGTAAGGACAAATCCCACCACACCTATGATATTTCTGCGTACGAGAACGTGACCGTTCATAGGAAAGGTGCCTCCACAAGACAGAGGGAATCTCAGCTTTCCTGGGTAACTTTGTTTTCATTATTGTCATTCCTTTTTTAAATCTCCTGGCTTCTCTTTACTCATCATTTCTATTTACTCTGAACCTGGACTCACTTGTGACTCGCCACACCCCTAAATGCCTCATCTATGTGTTATTTCTCCCATTTTCCCCAGTTCAAACCCTTCAGAGAGAGGGAGAAACTAACTGGCCAGTCTCTCTGTGGGAGACAGCTTTTAAGGCTGACTCCTCTGGGAGACTGTGACAGCCTATGGCTCAGGCACCCTCGGTCCATTGTGCTGTGGGGAAGGCATCTCACAGTAGGAAGCGTGGCTTCCGAGGGTGCTCTGTCTTCATGAGCTGGGGACTGGGCTGTTTCCTTTGGGAAGACCTGAGTCTCTTACAATCACAGAATCGCAGAATTGGGAGGATCTAAAGTCCTGTGGTCTAACCCTCCGCAAACGACCTCCCTACACAGTGCTCTTCTAGCTCAAAGCTACTCAAACTTGAGTGCCCACAGAAGTCTCCTGGAGAGCTTGTTACAACAGTTTCCTGGGCCCCACCCCCAGGGACTGTGCAATTTTAACATGTTCCCGCCCCCGCCACGTGATGCTCACCCTCAGACAGCACTCTGTAGTCTTTCGTCTTAGATGTGTTCGGTGATGGTGCCCTTGCTGCCTCTGCCGTCCCCAGAGTTTCTGCAGGATCTGTGTCCTGTCCCACACCTACCCCTGTCCCTGTCTGTGGCCTAGCTCCGGCACCCAGGGGGCACTGACTGTGCCCAGGTGTGATCTGTACAAGGGACATCTGTCTGCCTTTGGTTTCTAGGGCTCCGATCAGCAGACGGGCTCTGGCAAGGACGCTGGGGACATCCACTATGCCTCACTTACCCACCTGAACCGCTTCAGCTCTGAGGACTCCATCTATGTCAACACCCACCCCAGGCCGAAGCCCACACCTGACCCATTTCTGGAATATTCCAGCATCGCTAAAAACAGACCCCAGCACTCCAAGTCAGCTGCCCTGGAAGAGGAGCCCAGGATCTGAAGCACCCGTGTGAGGCACGGGACTGCTCTCCCCGTGATGGGGTGACTTCCTGTGGCTGAGACGGTCCCGTACCAGTGAGGGTTATTCTTTCCTGCGAAGGAGATGAGGAAGGGGGAGCAAAGGAAGGAAAGTCCTTACCAATCCAGAGGGGAGGAGCTTCGAGTTAAGGGTTGCGATGGGCAAGCCGTGGGGACCATGACGGGGTTTCTGGAGACATGCCCGCTCCCCTACACAGGGCCTGGGAGGAGCGTGACTAAGACTGAGTCCATCTAGGCAGGGCCTGGGACCTAGTGCCTCGACTAGCCCAGTCAGTCTTTGCCCCCCTCTCTGACTCTCACTTCCTTCCTGACCAGGGGCTATGAAATCCTTCTGATGGATTATGCAAGTTCCTCTATTGGCGACTGATCCTGTGAGAGTCCCCTTCCTTAACTGTCCTCTCGGAGCCTCAAAGCCAGGCTGGAAAGTTCTATCTCCACTACCCCAGCCCCTCTTCTTCTTGGCTTGATTCTAATCCAGCCTCATGAATGACCCTGCCAGGATGCTGGCAGTGCCTGGCGCTCAGGGATCCCCCTAATCCTTGGCCTTGCCGGGTAGGATGGGGTGGGGGAGCTTGTTCCCTACTGGAGCCCACAAAGCTCCCTCAGAACTGGCTCGGGCTCCTCTGCCTTCCACAGAAACCACAGTCTCTCTGCTAATTGTGTCTCAGTCAAACAGCTGTTGAGAGAGGCTTCCTGCTTTCTCGAAGTACATGTTCACAGGGCCCTTCTGGAGCCAGGGCCCCCGAAGAGTGCCTGTGAACCCTGGGAACTCGAGGCCCCCCGGGGCAGAAGGGTTGTGTCCTGCCACATTATGGGGAAGATGGCTTGGAGTAGCAGATCCACCACGTCTCAAAGGTGACATTGAAGGTCATAGAATCCAACTTCCAACGAAAGGACGGAACCCCTCTGTGGAATCCCAGTGCATCCTGTGCTCTCCGCTGCCATCTCTCTGAGGCCTGGGAACTCACCGCCTTCTGCTCGGCCGGCTTGTTTGTGCCTGTTTCCGTTAGGCAGGACCTTGCTTGCCTTCAGTCCTGATGGGACCTCTGTCCACAGGATGGGACCTGAGGCTTAGGCTGTGTCATGGCCGGAAAGCGACAGAAGGGTGGGAGAGAAGGGGCCTACGGTTTGAGGCCTGCAGGCTGGTGTGGGAGGGTGAGGTCCTCTTCCTCCTGGAGGAAGGTGGCTTAAGTGCCTGTCACTGGTGACGTCTCTGCTGACATCACCCGTCTCCCTGGTTCCCAGCACTGAGGATGTGGTCCCTCGCCAGTCTGGTTCCATGGAAGTGTGATCATGCAGACCTGCAGGGCCAGGCACTGCGGTGAAGGGGGCGGGGAGCAAGGAGAGGACCGGATGTTCTGAGCATCACCTCGGCTCCTCAGGTCTCAGCGCTGTCCTTCCCGCCCGAGTCCTTCCCCTGCAGCCCAGATCTGACTGCTAGAGGTGGGCCATTGGTGTACCCTGGCCTTCCACCTGACCCCACCTTGCTTTGGAAGGTCATTGACGATGATGTGCACCCTGGTGACTTCTGGTCCTTCACAGTCCAAGCTCCTGGCTGTGCCTCCGCTCTTGGTCTCTGTTTTAGGCTACAGACCCGCGGAGAAAACCCCTCTTCTCACGGTCTCCCTGACATGGGCTTCTTGCTGGCATTGCTCTGGCTGAAGCATTAGGACCCATCTAAGGGTCAGGTTCCTCACAAACTACCAAAACTCAGAGGGTTGCTCAGACTGGAGCTCCCGGAGTTACATTCATTAGACAACTACTCCTGGGGCTTGTCTACCACCAGGCACTGCCCAGGATTGGGGATACAGAGACGAATCCTCGTAAGCCAACATTTGTGGAGTCCTTCTTACGGGCCACATTCCTCCACATGCATTAACAACTTGAACAACCCTCTAAGGCACAGGTGGCAAACACGAGGCCCGCGGGCCAAGTCTGGCCCTCCACCTCGTTTTATCTGGCCTGGTGCCTTGTTTCCACCCAGCGACAGCACTGAGCTCCTTGCCCCCCAGTTAAAAAGTAGTTATATTTATACAGCCCTAAAATTATATTCGGCCCTTTGATGGCAACCATGCGAGGCTGATGTGGCCTCTGGTGAAAATGAGTTTGACACCCCTGCTCTAAGGTAAGTACTTTCTCCCATTTTACAGATGGAGAAATTGAGGCATAGGGAGATTAGGTAATTTCCCAAAGTCACACAGCTAGTAAATGGTAGATCCTAGATCCTGAAGTTTTAACCACAATGCTTCTAGGTCCCTGTTCCTCTGAAGAATTCGTTGGGGTGTGTGTTCACACACGTGTACACAGTGTGGGTAGACTTGAAAACATAATGACAGTACAAAGCAATCGTGGCTACAGCTGGAGGAATGCTGAAGGCGCTAGGGGCAGATGTTGGGGCTGTGACCTTCTCTGATGGAAGCTGCCGGGGACCCAGAGGGGGATAGCAGGAGTGTGGCTGACCCAGCTGGGAAGTCAAGGGGAGAGATTCCCTATTAGTCAGTGGCCTCACACAAGAGAACTTTGGTTTCTCCTGCCCACCCTGCCCCAGAGGGAGGGCATAAGTACCTATCCATATGGGGAAAAATTAGATTCCTGCCTATGTCTTACACAAAGATCAACTCCAACTGCGTTATACACCCTAATGTCATTAGCCTTTAGAGCACAGGAAGATTTCTTCAGCAAGACATCAAAAGCACAAACCATAAAGGGAAAATGTAGTGTATTTGACTATGTTAATATGAAACACTTGAGTACAAAAGAAGACACTGGAAATAAAGGGAAGGGTGAGCCACAGACAGGGAGACAGCATTGGCAATGCATATAACTGATAAAGGGTTAGAAGCCAGAATTTATAAGTCAATTAAAAGGCCAAGCCATTTTTAGTTGGCAAATTATGGGTAAAAAATTCACAAACAAGAAAATTAAACAAGCGCACATAAGTAATGTTCAATTTCACCATTGTTTGAAGACATTCAAATCTCAACCAAATATGTTCATACCCAGCATAGTAGTAAGGGACTCCAAATATGTCTGTAATGTTTTATTTAAACATGTATATAGGGGTAGGCAAAAGTAGATTACAGTTGTTCGTATGGAAAATAACACAATAACAAATAATAATACAAGAATAAACTCTTCTGCTACTCACAACTCTAAACCAACTTTTGCCTGCCTGTTTTCAAAGTTAGATAACCTCAAATTTTCTAGTTCTGAATCACAGGAAAAAAAATCTAGTTCTGTGAATGAATGTGGGCACTTTGTATGGCACCTTCTCTAAAAATGCATGTAAAACCACTGGGCGCCTGTCGCACTAGAGACCCACGTAACAGAGGAGACAGCAGGAGAGCGCTGAAACACGGCCCGATCCACCTGCTGCTGTGGAGTGAGTGTGCCGTAAACCTCCGCCGAGTACAGCGTAAGAGACAACACAAGCTTTTCATTTCCTAGACCCAAACTACTTTTTCCTCTCTTTCTTTTCTTCATTTTCAAATAGAGCAAAATATTTAGATTTGACAAAGTCGGCTGATAAGTGTGAGAGTTAGGTACATTATTCTCTATACTTTTCTGAATGCTTAATGTATTTCTGAATTTTTAAAAAATAGCTTTTGCAAAAGGCCAAGCGAGAGCTGATGTGAAAATAGCCCAGGATGCTGGCCTAGAGAAGAGGGCCGGGGGCACCACTCAGCTTGAGGGGAGAGCTGGAGCTGGGAGGGCAGCCGAGGACTGGGGATGGATGTGCGGGACCGAGCAGGGGAGGGTCATGGCCCCCGTGTGGTGTGGAAGGTGAGTGAGAGGGAGCAACTGAGGAGCACACAGCGATGACTAGCCAGTCTGGCTGGGAGAGGCCTAGTGTTCAGTGACAGGGCAGTTAGAAGAGAGAGCCAGTTTGGGGAGGAAGTTATAAGATAGTGAGTTTAGGTTTAGAAGTATTTAAAATGGGACAGCTAAGCTTAAGCAGCTAGAGATGAGAGTCTGGAGTTGAAGAGAGAGATCAGGAGTTAGGGTCACTTGCTGTCCTGGAGAAGCGTGGCCAGAAGAACTCTGACTCTTGGGATATAGTTTTGTTCAGGTGATGAGGGAAAGACAAGGATTCAAGGAAAAAGAGAAGAAGCAACCGTAGAAGTAGGAGAAATACTACTATTTCACCATGCATCAGTCAGGGTAAGCTGACTGCTGTAACAAAAAATCAAACCCACAAAAAGTTTATTTCCCACTCCTGTCACAGCACAGCGCAGGCTCGTGAGGGAGCTCTGCTCCACACGGGCACTCAGGGACTCAGGTTCTTTTCACCTAGTCACGCTCTAATGTCTCAGAGCCCTCAACTGGATCCTCAGCATCTGGGCAGTAACTGAGAGAAGCGGGGGAGAGAGAGCCTGGGAGATTGCACAGGAGGCCTCATGGGCCAGGCTTGGAAGGGACAAATGTCATTTCTTCCAGATCTCAGTCACCTGGCCACCTTTAACAGCAACAGAGGCTGGACAATATAGCTGTTTTCTCAGGAGGAAATAGTTCAGTGAACAACCACTTAGTCTCTTCCAAGAGTCAAGACACAATGAAAGAAAAGTTCCTAATGTAAAGTATAAATCTTAAGGTAGGAGTGTGGCTGACTTCTCAGAGTCCGCGATTTGGGCTGTCTTCTCTTTCCTAACTTCTACCACCTCTTCTCCTGCTTGACCTTCTTTCTTCCCCAAATCCTTACTGGATTTCTCAGAACAAGCCCCTTGGTCCATCCACTGCACCCGTGACATGTGTACCCAAGACACAAGCTGGACTTCGTAACACCCTTGTCTTTTGAAGAGTCTCATTTGAGGACACCCAGGCTGCAGTCAACCACAAATCATCAGAATAATCTGAAACTTTACTCTGTTCCTTGAGGAAACACACACACACACACACACACACACACGAGCACACACGAGCACATTTTCAAGCCCATGTTTAGCTTGCTGTCAATACCTGGTGGCTACCTTCTCACATCTCCCCATCTAGTCTTACCTTGAGGCAGTTTTCCTGGGTCTTCAATCCTTTGCCCACCTGCTGGTGGTCTTAGGTGTCTGCACTGATGTCGTGTCTCCTTGGGCCAAAAACTTAGAGATCAGCAAGCTGGGCCTGAGGCTGGAGAAAGTGTGGATCCCCCATATCTCTCTGGCCCCTGATATTTTAGTCTTGTCTTTTAGGACTTGGGGTGTTTGAGTTTGTAGGGGTAGTTTGGAGATGTGGGGCAGGAGACTGACCACAGGCAGGTCCTGCTATGTGACAATGGCCTTGGAACACAAACGCAGAGAATCACAAGCTGAAACTTACTACAGCTTTTGAAGTATTTAAATTTGATCCCCAAATGCTCCACAAATCATCAGCATTTTAAAGAGACACCAGTAAGCATCATGTGAAAATAACCCATGCTAGTAATCTATTTTCTTCAAATATTTGAATATAAAGAAAACTAAGTTATGGTTATCACAATTTGCAAGAGTCAACTCTTAGAAACTCTCTTAACATCCATTTATAGGAGGCTGATTAAATAGATTATGCTATATCCACACCAAGGAATATTATGTAGACCTTATAAAAAGGAAGTTAAACTATACCTGTTGATAGGGAAAGATATATTAAATGAAAAAATACAAGCCACAAAATAATATATCCAGCATGGGCTCATTTGTGCCGGTGTCTCTGTGTGCGACCATCGGAAGAAGATTAGATGAGCACACACCGAAGAAACATTACCAGTGATTATCTCCGGGGAGTGGGACTAGCAGAGTAGAGGAAGATTCCACTCAGATCTGAGTCTAACTTCCACCTTGTACCAGCCGTGTGAGCCTGGGTGAGTTCTGTCATTTCTCTGGATCTTAGTTACCTGGAGCAATAATATTACCTATCTTCTAGGTAATGATACAACACAGTTAAAGCGTTTAGAACAAGGTCTAGCACATAGTAAGCACTCAATAAATGCTTGTGTTTCTTAAGAGGTTGAATTAGGGACAACTTTCACCTTATTAGAGTAAATTAGTATATATTTTTTCACATAAAAATGAATTCAATATCATTTTTAAAAGATGTTTTAAATGTTGTACACATTATACATAGTTATTCTTATAATAGACATAATCCCCCTGTCAAGTTGCGCCCCACCTGAGGGTGGCAGGTAATCCTGGGGAAAATTGCCCGTGGCTTGAAGGTAGGATGTTCCAGCTGCCGAGTGACCGCTGATAACATTCATGTATGCCATCTACTTAATAAAGTGCTGTTATCGCTTGAGTTTTATTTCAACACGAGGTCTGTAAGAACCTATATTTTGCACCCAATAATTTGTCTCTAGGACTATGTTTGTCTTCTACTCTAATCTAGCCACAAATAACGACCCCAGAGCTTCCAGATGACACCTCGAAGTTTCAAAGGGTTTCGTGGTCAGAGGATGTCAGAAAGGGCTGAGCTGAATGCACATTAGTCTCAGGATTTATTACTTTGATGATCCCTGATTGCCCCACCTGGGGTGCTCGGGGTGCAGGGGAAAGAACTGTGGCCTCACTCAGGCAAGGGCATTACAGGGGAAACAGCGCCACCCAGTGGTGCCCTCTCAGTGCCGGAGTGGGAATCATCCTCTTCCTGCAGAAATTTTTCGTTCACTTTTAAGGCATTATGTTCCCAGCCATGACAAGACCAACCTTCACTGTGCAAATTCTTGGGTCAAAGCCTGGATCCCCAATCTACCCGGATGGACATCCTGACTTCTCAATTTATATTCATATTAGATGCCCAAATGTGCCTTTTTGACTGAGGTGGCCAGATATGTCCCAAATGGTCTCTGATGATTCATCTGATGGCCTCCCTCTACCCCCAAACCCACAGAATTGACTTCTTAGGTGCTGTGGACTCACTGTAGCCAGATACTGCCAGTCCAGCAACAAAGAGGCAGTAGTGACTCTTCTGCTTACTGTGCCTTCCTCACACCTCGCGTGGTGCCTGGCACATGGCGAGTGTTTGGAAAACACATGTGGAATAAATGACTGTGCCCCTGGGAAGAGTGCTTCTGGCTTTCCTGTTCCCTTCTAGAAGAGTAAGAAGAATGCCAAAAGGAAAGGTTTACTGCAGGCCAAGTTCTCTTCCAGGAATAGATGTACACAAGAGGGTTCACTTACCAATCATTTGTAACAAAGTTCTTTACAGAGCAGCGGGCAAGGATAAGGGAACCAGTGAGCGGTGCTGGTGCGTAGAGACAGGGAGCTGCTAACACCCCAGGCTGGAACAAAGAGGGGGAGAGAACAGTGTCACTGTCGCTGTGGGCAAGGGGCCACCTGCAGGAGCTGTGGCTGCAGAGGAAAGCAGCCACGGTCTGAGCTCTTGCCAATATCCCCCTGTGGTTAGACTGAGCAGGAAGCCCATGGCTGTGGGCCTGGGTCTTGGAGACCAGAAGAGCCATTCTCCTGGGGACAGAGCAGGACTGAGCAGGGAGAGCATGGGCCGGGGTGGGCAGCAGTGGAGGATGACCAAGCACAGTGGTTAAGGATGTCACAGGCAGCAGAAAAGCCAAGGAGAGGAGGGCTGGAAGGAGGCCCCGGTGACTTCTCAGACTCAAAGGAGCAGCTGAGTGTGAATAGCAAAGCTGTCCCTCAAAAGTAAAACAAACAAACAAATAAAAAATAACATGATAAAGAAAGGGCAGCAACCGAAGGGGACATGCAGACAACTGAGGGGTTTTCAGAACAGGCTAGACTGTGCCCATGTGAATATGGAGGGAAAGGTGCTGGGCAGGGAGGTGTTTGAAGAGGACAAGAGAGGCTGTAGGTTAGAACATTCCTAGGGAGTATTGAGAGAGAGAGAGATCATCTTGGAAAAGGAAATGAAATTTGAGGATGAAGATAAGCAGGAGGAAGAAAGATTTTTGAGAAAAACATATTAAAGAGGGAAAAAAAATAACACTAGTTACTTTTTTCGAACACTTAACAATGCACAATAACTTTAAACACCCAGAGAGGGAAGCCAGACTAGAGAGTTAAGACACTTGCCCGAGGCCACATAGCTGGTAACTAACAGAGCTAGGTTTGAGCACAGATTTGGAATGGCCCGCAGTCTCTGTGCTTAACCCCTACTCTGCAGTTCCAGTTTCTGTCCCACCCGGCCTTCCAGTCCCCACAGTGTGACCCCAGGTTAGACATTTCCCCCAGCCTCAGCCAGAATGTGGACCAGTCCTGATCCAATCAGGCAGCAGGTGAGCGTCCCTGCGCTTGCGTCTCAGCCCTATGGTGCCTAGGATGACTTGTACGGCATTCAGTGCCTGGGTCCCTGCCTCCGTCACTCACCTCCTGAGAGATGCCCTGCTCTGAAAAGAGGAGCCATTGGCTTTAGACAAGGGCTGAGACCCTCAATTAGAAAACATAAGATGCCAAGAATGGGGAAATTGTCTCAGCTGGAAGTGCCAGAGAGGGATGGTACAAATATAAGGAGAGAAAGGGAGAGGGCCAAGTTTGTGAAGGATCAGAGGTGAGGTTGGGGCTTGAAGGCAGGGGTTTGGATCCAGGAAGGTTAGATCAAGTAAAACCAAGACCAAAACCAAAGAGGGAACTGAGAAAGGGAAGTCTTCAGTGGCTGCTTATCAGAAAATGACATTTGTGGGCTCTGATGTTTGAGGTCGGTGGCCAAAGGTCGGTGGGCACCACCAACTACTCTCTCAAGTCCACTTCTCAGGGAGGGCTGGTAGGGGCTTCCCCAGGCTGGGCTGTTGGGGTGCCCTGGTAGTTTGAGTGGTTCCCGTGCCATCTGTTCCAACTGCACCCCTCCCGGAGGCCAGTTCAGGCCTGAGTGCTGGCCATGGTTCTGACCAGACTCTGGTTCTTCTCCAGCCGCTCAAGTCAGCTAGACTGCGAATGAGAGGATGATGGAGGATCTGGAAGAAGGCGAAGATTCTCACATATATTCTTAGGGAAGGAGGAGGTGGATAGAAGTGTGTGTTTGAGGAGGGTGACGATTTTGAACAGCTGCTATAGGAAGTCTACTAGACAACCTGCAGGCATTCTGAAAGGCAGCTGTGAAGTTTCAGCCAGCGCTAGACATCTGGGGTGATTTGTGTGTCCAGTCGGGCATGCTCCTGGTTCTGTGGCTTCCTCAGCAATGGTCAACATCATATCTAGGAATACTGGATCTCCTAGAGACCTGAGATGCTGACCACAGTGACTAGCACATTCATAGTGGTTAAATGCATGCATTCGTGAATGATGACGTTCAGATATAATGACAGAGGGAAAGAGATCTCCATGTCCAAATGTGAGGTGTCTTAGAACTCAGATTTAGCAAAGAGAAAGGAAGGACCCTGTGCTTGGGAGTGGGTGGAGCGTAAGTGTTCTTGTGCTTGGATAAGAGGATCAGGGAGTTGAACTACATTAGCACAAGCTAGAAGATGAGAACATTTGAAATGCACGTGCTGGGAGGAATTAGTAAAGATTTCTGGGTGCCTGCCCTTTGACATAAGGTTTGAAGGAAGAAAAAGGACCCTTTCTTCAGGTAGAAATGAAGTGAGAAGGGGTCAGAATGGAGCGTAAATGGCCCAGAAAGTAAGATAAAGATTCATGGGACTTTTCAGCTCCGTTCCTGTCTAAGAGGCAGACAGCTAGACACATTTAAAATTGCAGTAAAATCATGAAATACTTAGGTAGGACTGCAACAAAATATGCATCAGATCTGTATAGTGAAAACTATAAGACATTGGTGACAGAAACCATAGAACAAATAAATAAATAAGTGAAGAGCTAACCTGTGTCCTTGGATTGGAAGACTCAATAGTGTTAAGATGTCCAGTCCCCCCACCCCCAGCTGAGCTATGGATCCAATGTAATCCCAAACAAAAGCCCAACAGGCTCCTTTCTTGGTGGGGGTTGGGGGGTGGGAGGGAGGAAATGACAAACTAGTTCTAAAATTTCCATGGCAAAGCAAAGGAACTAGGATAGTCAAAACCATTTTGAAAAAGAATAACACAGTTGGATTCCCACAAACATCACGACGATTTAAAGACTCGTCGTGAAACCACAGTGAGCAGTCAAGACGGTGTGATGTTTGTGAAAAGGTAGACACACAGACCAACGGGACAAGGTGGATGGTCAAGAAACAGACCCACCTGTCCATCAGTGTGCAACAAAGGTACTAAGGCAACTCGAGGGAGAAAGGGTAGTCTTCTCAACAGATGATGCTGGTAGATCGGATATCCATAGGCAAAAAAAAAAAAAAAAAAGAACCACAAGTCCTATTTTGTACCAAATGCAAAATGAACTTGAAATGGATCATAGACCAAAATGTAAAGCCTAAAACTATAAAACTTCTAACAGAAAACATAGGAGAAAGTCTTTGTGACTTTCATGTAGGCAAACTTTTCTTAATAGAATACCAAAAGCACAAATTATTAACAAAAAAATCAGTAAATGAACTTTATCAGCATTAAATCTTCTACCCTCTGGAAGACACCATTGAGGAAATGATCAAACAACCTTGAGACTGGAAAAATACTTGCAAACCACATATCTGATAAAGGATCATATCCAGAATATATCCAGAATTCTCATAACTAAATAATAATGATAATAATAAACCATTAAAATGGACAAAAAATTTGAACATTGCCAAAGGAGATATACAAATGGCAAATAAACAATGAAAGATGTTCAACATTGTTAGGCATTAGGAAAATACAAATTAAAGCCATAATGAGATATCATTGTAAGCCGATTAAAATGACTGAAAAAGAAACTTGACGATATCAAGTCTTGACAAGGATGCAAAAATGGTGCCATCACTTCGCAAAAACAGTGCATCTGCTTCAGTTAAAGTTAAACATACGCTTACCACCTGATCTAGCACTCCCCCTGGTTGGATTTTATCTGAGAGAAATGAAAACCTACGTCCACACAGAATATATGTATGTCAGTGTGTGCAGTGGTTTATTCATCGTTGCCCAAACTGGAAACAGCTCAAACGCTCATCCGGAGATGAATGGGGTGCAGCCACGCGTGGAATACTCCTCAACAATGAAAAGAAATGAATCACTGGGAAGCGCAACGTTGTGCATGCTGCATGTACCATGACACGTGAAAAAAGCCAGACTCAAAGGGTGCCTGCCATGTCATTTCACGTATATGACATTCTACAAGGGCAGGACGCTCTAGGGACAAAAGTCAGATCAGTGGCTGCCGGGGCCTGGGTTGGGCAAAAGGGGTATGATGGAGTGTTTTTTGGCTGATAGAAATGCTCTATATTTTGATTACAGTGGTTGATATGTAGATGTATGAATTTGTCAGAATTCATAGACCTGGACACCCTAGTGGGGTGAATTTTTCTGTATTAAATTATATGCCAATGATCCCAACTTTAAAGACCATAGAAGAATCTGATACAGTGCTCTTCTGGTGGCCTCAGAGCTGCATGCCCCAGGCCCCAGGTCAAGCCTGGGCAGCTGGCTCTGTAAGTGAAGGACGATCCTATGTTCATCATTAACTACCCATCTCCACGCACATTCCCTGCCCATATGGTGTACGCGTAGTAAGTATGGATGAATAAAGGAATGAAAGGAAAGCTCAGACTGCCTGCAGGAAATGGAAGTAGGCCCTGGTGATCTGCAGGCCGCAGTGGTCTCTTCCAGCCTGTCCTGCTACTTCTGCCGGCCCAGCTCAACTTCCTGCCCCTGGGCATTGCTTTGGTTCCCCCACCCCGTATTGACTCACGTGGCCATTTCACACCTTTGTACCTTTGCACATGCAGGTCCCTGGGACTGGATCACCCTTCATAGGACCTGCACCTGTGGAAAAAGCACCTCTCATCCCCCAGGTCTCTGCCCTGACCGGTGTGGCTCAATTGATTGGGCATCATTCCACAAAGGGAAAGGTCACTGTTCTTTTGCCAGTCAAGGCACATGTCTAGGTTGTGGGTTCCATCCCTGGTTGGGCTTGTGCAAGAGACAACCTATTGATGTTTCTCTCCTTCTCTTTCTCTCTCCCTTTCTCCCTCCCTTCCCCTTTCTCTAAGAAGAGAGAGAGAGAGAGAGAGAGAGAGAGAGAGAGAAAGAGAGAGAGAGAGAAAGGAAAAGAAAGAAAGAAAGAAAGAAAGAAAGAAAGAAAGAAAGAAAGAAAGAAAGAAAGAAAGAAAGAAAGAAAGAAAATGTCATATCCTGTCTTGTTCCATAGGATGATGGGGAGCTGAAGGGGAGTGTGTGTGCACAATATAATGGTCGTGTGAGCATATGCCCACAGGAGGCGCCTGGCTGGGCAAAGGAGGCTAAACTTGGGCAGGAGATTCCAGGGGTCAGAGAGAGTTCTCCCTCCCGCAGACAGACCATTATTTCTTTCCCTGCTTGCCAGGATACAGTACTAGCAATTTTGTTGAATGCTCACTGTGTGCCAGGTCCTGTTCTGAAGCACTTTGCCTATAGAAATCTGTGTTATCCTCACAATAACCCCAGACACTATTCTTATTCCCATTTGACAGAGATAGGAACTGAGACAGAGAGACCATGGATGTGTGGCTGCACACACAGGAGGTGAGTCAGAAGGGACTTGAAGTCACAAAGTCAGCTCCAGAGCTGTGTTTTTTTTTTACCGCTGCCACACTCCAGGGATGCCATCCCAGAGGGTGACGGTTCTGGCTTCGTCCAAGAAGAGAAACGGTCCTGCACCCCCTGCAAGGCTGGAACCAGAGAATGGCAGGCAGTGCCTGGAGGAGGGTGTGAGCCCGGTGGGGAGGGCAGTGATCCTTTTAGCTTCTGCAGCCTCCAGCCCTGACCAGCCCCAGCCCTGTGGGGTCACCCTGGGGATGGGGCGGGCAGAGACAAAGGGCTGGCCTCTCTGAGGTCTGAGATCCTCAGCCTCCTGCTTCGAGCCTGCAAAGGCTAGCTAGCTCCACTTTTCTCCTCCCTCACCCTGCAGCCCCTCCCTGAATCATAAAGCCAGACCCCGGACTGACTGTTGCTCAATCCCCAGGAGCTGGTTCCTGTGGGCAGTGCCTGACGTCCCTGACCCTCTCCTTTCTGCAATTCAAGGGAAAGACGAGATCTTGCACAAGGCACCCTGCGTCTGCTCTCTGCAAGAGAGGGGTGACATGGAGCCTCTCCGGCTGCTCATCCTGCTCTCTATCACAGGTAGGACCCCTCGCTGCTCCTCGGCTGGTAGCTTCTTTCCCTCCCCTCCCTTGAGTATATGGCAGGTGGGTGGTTGGGTGGGGGAGCACTGAGCTGAAGGAGGTTGAAGTCCTCACACATTCTGCACCCCTTTCTTCCCACCTACCCCATATCCTTCCTGTTCTCCTTCTCTCTCTGGGATCAGGGCCCACCGTCACACTCTTTATGCCTGCGCAGGTATGAAGGGCTGGTGGATTCTGGTCACATGGAAAGGGGAAGAGCTTGGTGGTGGTACATCAAACACTAGCGATTAGCTGAGGGAAGTTTGGAGGGTACTGATCAGAGCCCCGAAACTTATGAACAACTTAAGCACAAGACTAGCCCCAGAGGAGTGGCGGAAGAGAGGGAGGAAGGAACCCGGCTGGGAATATATGTTTTGAGTGCCCCCTCCCATGCTTGGAATTTTCCTCAGCTCTGGAGAGGAGGTGAGGGGGCCAAATATTTCTATTATTGAGCTGGGAGAATTGACACCCCCGCTTCTTGCACACAACTGCCTCTTCTCACTGGGGGAAGGGTGCCTTTGCTCCCCCAGAGCAAGACACAAACCTGGGTGAGAGGAGACCCTCCCAATGGAGCCTTTCTCCGCAGGTTCTCAGAGCTGGGGTGGGCTGGAGGAAGGTGGGGGTGTGGCCTGCCTGGAGGCAGAGGAATGGAGGGATGGCTCAGGGAGGGGCCACCACTCACCAGGTCTCTCTGGTTCCAAAAAACAGGCCACCAGCTCCGCAATCCTACCTTTCAAGTTTCTGACCATACCATTGACCATGGGGTGAATGGAGGAGGATCAAGAAAGAGGAAGTTGAGGCAGAGGGCTCTGGATGATTCCCCTGCAGCCCCTGCCCTGGAAGTAGGCTGGTGCTCTAAGTCCATCTCTCCCACCCCAAGGAGGACCCCCAAAATAGCAGCCTCATGTCTCCCCCAAAATAGCTCTGAGACAAGTCCATCCTGAAAGGGGAACAAAGCCACAGAAATAGGGAAGCTGGAAGCTAAAGGTCAGGAAGAGCAGAATGCAAAGCTGGTACCAGCGTGGGCAGCGGCAGGGAAAAAAAACGGGCAGGCAAGAAGGGGCTGCCCAGCCCCTGTGGACTAGCTGCAGGCCTGAGAGGGGCACTAGCTCTTCTCTCTTGAGGTGGGGCGGGGTGAGGAGGTGTCTCATTTCTATGTGATAGGGAGATGTGTGGAATAGAACTGGAGGGAACTTCAAGACCAAGGGTTTTTGGAAACAGGCCCAGAGAGGGTCAGTTTCTTCTTCAGTGATGTTCAGCAAGTCCACCGATGACAGATCGAGACCCAGGACCCGGGTGTCCTGGTTCCCAACTTTCCATACTCACATTATGCCTGGACCGTGCCACCTCTTTCTAACTCCTAGAAGAACCTGAGCTCCTTAAAGGCAGGATTTCTGTCTCTTTTATTCACTGCACACAGTAGGTGTTCAATAAATATTGGGCCAATGAATGAAAGAGTGAATGAATGTCTTCTCCCCAGCATTGTCCCGAGCCCACAATACCACAGTGTTCCAGGGCCTGGCAGGCCGGTCCCTGCGGGTCTCCTGTCCCTACGACTCCTTGAAGCACTGGGGGAGACGCAAAGCCTGGTGCCGCCAGCTGGGTGAAGGGGACTCATGCCAGCGGGTGGTCAGCACCCACAGCTCGTGGCTGCTGTCCTTTGTGAAGAGGCGGAATGGGAGCACGGCCATCACAGATGACACCCTGGGTGGCACCCTCACCATTACACTGAAGAATCTTCAAGCCCACGATGCTGGCCTCTACCAGTGTCAGAGCCTCCGTGGCAGTGAGGCCGACACCCTCAGGAAAGTCCTAGTGGAGGTACTGGCCGGTGAGTGGGCAGCTGGTGGCACCCTGGCCTGCCCTCGGGCTGGGGCTCATATCCTCGGTGTCTGTGTATAGGACTACCCTCTGGCCTTTGGGGACCCTTGGAAAACCCATACTGAAGATCTTGTCCCCGCACTGAGGGCCACTGCGGGTGGTTACGCAGGTAGCTCGCTTTGCAGGGGGCCACAGTCCAACCCTGCTGCCTCTGTCCAGGTGGGGGTCCCTGGGGCAGGGCCGCACCACTTGCAGGAAGGAGATTAGCATGCGGGGCCGTCTGAGCTAGCTTGGTCCTGCTTCCCAAAACAGCTTTATCCCTTTGGCATCAGTTGGGATATGAACACTGTAGGTGGTCTTTGAGCTGTGGGAAGAGATTCATTTATTCTCTCACCCAACCACCCAAGGCACCTACCAACATAAATTAAGCACCAACCAGGTACAGAAAAATGACCCAAGAAAGGCACACTGTCTGTGTCCCTGGGCAACAGGCTTCACCTCTCTGGGACCCTAATTCCCCGTCTAGGAACGAATTGGCCCTGCTAACTCCTCAGGGCTCCTGTGAGGCACACCTGAGATGAGAGGTAAATGTGCTTGGGGGTAAGGGACAGCCCGTGCCCCAGCCTCCTGCTGCTGAACTGCTTGGCATCTTCATTCCAGGCTTGACTGGGTGAGACGGGGGTGGGGGGGGGCGGGGGCAGGGGTCTTCCCACTCCTGAGCTTTGCACAGGGGATGCCCTCCAGGAAAGCCTCTGCCTGTGTCTCCAAAGAGAGATTGTGCCCTAGAGGAGAAGAAATCTGAGGTTACTGTCCTTTTTCTGACTCTCTTTTTCTCCACTTCCTTCCCACAACATGGCGCCTTATGGAAATGTGGCTCCAGGGTAGTATTTGTCTAAGATGGGGAGCTTACTGGGGACTGCCTGCCCTAGACCCCACGCCCCACTTCCACCACCTTGCTCAGTGGAAAGAAGCGTAAGGGGTGAGGAGACACAAATTTTCAGCTCTGTCAGGGTGAGGAGCAGCCGACTCCCTAGAGGGTGACAGAAAAGAATCCGTAGCTGGTGCAGACAGCTTGGTAGTTCACTCAGGACTTCCGAACACACTCGTTATTCCACCTGATCTTCCCAAAGACCCTGTGAGATGGGAGGATGGGAATCGCAGTTTCTGAGCTCCTAGTGGGTGTTAGGCACGTGTACAAAGATGTTCCCACTGAATTTGCAAAGGTGTTATTGAGGAGAGGTTCCTAATCGCCCTACTTTACAAGTGAGGAAACTGAGACTCAGAAAGGTGGACAACTTGTTCCACACAGGGCCAGAGCCCACAGGCCTCCGCCTGCTCAGAGAGGTTCTCCCCGCCTCCGCAGGCTGCCTCGGGGGTGGGGGGGCATCGAAGCTCAGCGACTCTGTCTCCCACAGACCCCCTTGATCGCCAGGACCCCAGGGAGCTCTGGATCCCTAAGGACACCCAGGTGGAGCAGAGCATCTCCAGGTACAGGGACAGGCCTTTCCTAAGACCCCTGGCCGACTTCCACTCTGCAGGTCCCGGGCATGGGGTTGAGACTGCAGGTCCGAGAACTACAAATTCCAAGGCAGTTAGAGCAGGAAAGGGCCTGGAATGATCTTCCAGGTGCATGTTGGCATGACTGTACCAGTTGCTAAAAGGTTGAAAGTCTTTCATAGCCAGTTTGCAGCTCCAAGAGTCCTGAATGGTCAGCCTTCTGCACCTCCCCTGGCAGCCCTGACAACCCCACAATATAGCAACACAATGCGTGTTTTAGTACTTTGGTGCAAAACTGGGATCCCCGGATCTGTTCCTTTGATGGGGCCAGAATCTGTTCTGATTGGTTCATGTCTGTGTACTGTATTAAACATTGTTAGCATGACCATGGAGCTCACATGTTCTCCTTCACGCGCTCACCCCCACCCGCCACTCCATTCTGTCATGTAAGGCAGAAACTGTTCAGCGAGGAAAGGTGGTGTGTTTAAATGCACTCAGCAGGCAGACTCCTGCCTAGAACTTAGGTCTCCCGATACAGGCTTCCCGAAGTCCCAAAGCTCCATACCGGGGATGGTGCTGGGTGGGTGGGGGGTACCCCAAGCTGTGGGAAGATCCTGGTGTCTCCACATCCCTCTCTGGGGCCATCTCGAGTCCTCCCACATGCTCTCCTTGTTTCTCCAAGGAGCCTCTCAGAAGAGGAGATGCCCTTTCCACCCACTTCCAGCCTTTTCCTCCTGGCCTGCATCTTTCTCATCAAGCTTCTAGCAGCCAGTGCCCTCTGGGCTGCGGCCTGGCATGGGCAGAAACGGGGGACATCCCCGGCCAGGGGGCCTGACTGTGGCCATGACCCAGGCTACCAGCTCCAGACTCTGACAGGTGAGCTTGGAGAGAGCACAGTGTGGCTGGGGGTGGACGGGGCAGAGAGGGCGAGGTGGGGCCGAGAGGGGCAGCGTGAGTACTCAGTGTGTTGCAGGGCTGAGAGACACCTGAGAGGAGAGGACCCCACGTGGGACAAGAAGCCCTGAGACGTCTGCACACTTGCTCATCAGCCACCAAGACTCCTGGCTCTGCTTTGGCAAATCTCCACTTTGCCTGTGCTCTGCTTCCCCTGGCCCCAGGTGTGTGTGCGTGCGTGCGCATGGCACGTGTGCCTTGGAGGTGGAAAGACCACCTACCCACTTCTAGACATTGGACATCAACCATTTTCACAAATAAATCAGACTTCATGTTAAATGGATTGTTTTGGGCCATCGTGAAGCTCCTCTCTGTTGCTTCAGTGCTAGGGGAATAAATTTTGATGAGCAAAAAGGTCTGGCTCATTGGAACCTGGGATCTTGGATAGTGTGTCCTTCCGAAGTAGCCAGTCTTTCTGTTCTTCTCTCTCCTTTTCCTAGATCTAATTACCAAGTCCTCTTCCTCCCCTGGAATTTCTCTAGCACCCAGTCTTCCTCCCCTCCCCTCCCCTCCCCTCCCCTCCCCTCCCCTCCCCTCCTCTCCCCTCCCCTCCCCTCCCCTCCCCTCCTCTCTCTGCCTCCTGTCCATAAGTTCCCTAAGATTGTGGCTGGTGTCCCTGCCCCAGGCCTCCCTCCTCCCTCCCCACCCCCACCCCCCAGTCCATCCAATTCCCAGCTGACTCGTCTTTCCTGGAGCTTTGCTTTCATCATGTTACTTCCCTTCCACAGGAATGACAAAGCGTGAGTTATAGAGGGTAACACAGCAGAACTGGAAACTACTGATCAAAGCCCTTCATTGTACAGAAGGGAAAATGAGTCTCGTAAGGGAAAGGATTTACCCAAAGTCCCCAGTAGAGCCTGGAAATCCAAATTGCACTTGGCATTCACGGTGCCCTTCCCTCTAGTTCAGTCCTACTCATTCACTCATTTATTCATTTAACGGATCTTTTCTGTGCCAGGACAATTCTAGGCATTGGAGACACAGAATGGACAAAACAGGCAAAGATGCCTGCGCATGCGGAGCCAGGCTCTGACGGCAGGCGAGAGGAAATGGTGAATTAGTCAGGCAGCTGGTCGGGCGTGTTGGGAGTGCAGAAGGGGTGGGGTGAGGGGATTCTAATGGGCAGTCAGAGGTAGCACCTGAGAAGCACCTGGAGGGTGTGGTAGTGAACCTCATCTCAGTCCTCAGAACACTCACCCCGCTCAGGGCCTAGAGTGAAGGGAAACTGGACCCAGACCTCCTAGGGGTAAAGAGGAGGAAAGGGGCTCCTCTGCCCTGGGCCACGTGGCTGCTTGGCCTCTAACCTGGGTGTGGGCCCTGGGGTTTTGAATCCTTGAGGCAGCTCTGTGTTCCAGCCTCAGAGCCCTGCCCAGCCCTGCCTCGCCCACTCCCCAATGAGGCCGCCTCTCTTGTCCGATCTGGCCTTCTGACTCAGGGGCACGTGAAACTTCCTCCTTCTGTCCCCAGGCAGGACAGTCATCAAGACAGAGTGGAGCCTGAACTGAGCCGGGCACCCCCTTCCTGCCGCCCACCCCCTCTGCACAATGCTGACGACTTTGCTGGGAGGCCAGCCAGGCCGCGTGCCTGGTACTGGCGAGCCTTTCCTCGCCATTGGGATCCCCTGCCCGGGACTCTCTGGGGGGCACACTGGATGAGAGGAGGTCGGATACTTTGGTTTCAAATGCCAGCTGTGCGCCTCCTACTAAGAAACTTTAAGCAAGTTCCTTAATTCCTCAGAGCCTCACGGTTCTCTCCTACTGAAAAACAAAATAAATATCTGCCTGGCTACAAAATAATGTGGAATGCAAACTCTAACTGAAAAATAAAATGAAAATAAAACAAAACAAAACAAGCCTACCTTCACCCCGGAGCAAAGCTTGGCCAGTGTCCTGTGCTCGAAGTCCCAGACCAGGCAGAAATGTGAAAATCTTCATAAAGAATTTTCTTCTTAACAGGGAGGATAGTGTATTGTTAAAAAAAAATGGTATAAATAAAAAATGCCTGGAGGATAAGAAATCTTGTAAATTAAGAGCACTAAAAAAAATAAAAATTTAAAAGACAATAATAGAAGGGATGGAAGGAAAAGATGATATCTCCAAAACTCAGAACAAAATGGAAAAAAAAAGATGAAAACTAAGAGAGAAAGAATATGAAAATGAGATGAACACATTAGGTTCCACATCGGACTAATTAGGGAGTTCTAGAAAAATGGCGGGGCGGGGGTGGGGCGGGGAGAAAATGGAGGAGCAATTGTCAGACAAGGAATGCAGGTCCCAGAACTGAAAAACGTGGGCCCACAGTGAAAGGTCTATGGAGTTCCCAGTGGGGTAAACAAGGACAGGCCAGGTCCGCCGTCAAGGGGGGACTTCCTGTGGTGAGGCCGGACCACAGGAGGACAATCTGAAAGCTTAGGTGGGGACACACGTACAGATTTTAGAACCAGAATAGCCTTGGACCATGGGTAGGACACTGTCTCCCTCCTTCCAGCTCTGCATCCTCAGAGTCTGTATTGGGAAGACCCTGAAGATCATCTTTCCTGTCTCTCTAATGACCTCCAGTTGCCTTGACCTTCCCACCTTATTCCTTAGCTGGGCCCCAGCCCTGCCTTTCTGTTCCCTGCCCTCAGGGTCAGTTTCTGAGCAACAGGCCAACCAGCGTCTGGAAGCACTCCCTGTCCCCACCCATGGAGGGCCCCGCCAGTGCCTGCCTCCCACCCCACGGTCACGGAGAGCCCCATGTGACTGTCTGAGGCAGATGTTTCCTGCCCCCGGGGGAATGCTGTGTCAGTGCCCAGGCGAGCCCCCTGAGCTGCATCTCCCTGCCCAGCGATGGGTCCCAACCTGCTCCTCCTGCTGCTGCTCCTGGGACTCGCAGGTAAGCTTCAGAAAGAGCAGTACTCTGGGCCCTGCATAATCTGTTCCATGCCTAGAAATAATCGACATTATTGTGCTAACAATAACAAGTGTAGGGCCCAGAAGGTGGACCTCTAGGTCCCTGTGTCCCTATGCCAGTGGGTGGGCTAGGAGGTTCCCCCAACGCCTGTCTAACACTCCCACATCCTTTCCTTCCCTAGGCCAGGGCTCAGCTGAGGAGCTGCAGGCACCCATGGGGGGCTCCCTTCAGGTGCACTGTCTCTACGGACTCCAGGACCTCAAAGCTCGGAAGGTGTGGTGCCGGTTCTTGCCGGAGGGGTGCCAGCCCTTGGTGTCTTCAGCAGTGGATCGCGGGGCCCCAGGGCACAGCCGCACATTCCTCACTGACCTGGGGAGTGGCCTGCTCCAGGTGGAGATGATTGCCCTGAGGGAGGAGGATGCTGGGGAATACGGCTGTGTGGTGGAGGGAGACACTGGGCCCCAGACAGTGCACAGAGTGACTCTGAAAATCCTCCCTGCAGGTGAGTTGTCCTAGGCTGCCCACTGCTCCTCTGAACTGCCCTCCCTCCACCCACCTACTGCTCCTGGCTCCTGGGGTGGGGACCCTGGGATAGAGGACTCAGGAGGAGACATTCTTTTGACAGCTCCGCAAGGAACGGAAACCAAACTGGGTGAGAAGTCTTAGATAAAACAGCCAAATGCAGCTCCTTCCTCCCCCCTGCACAGGCTGGTCTACCCTAGGAAGGCAGAGCCTCTTCCCCACCCATGGCCTTGGCCTCCTCATCCAGCATTTCCTACATACTTGATGCTAATTTTTTCCTTGGAAATGTTTTAAACAAAGTTTTAATTTGGGCACATGAGCTTGAATTACTCTTTTATATCATCCAGTTTTTTTTAATTCCTATAATAATGGCTTCGATGACCTGAACATTACTGAATTCGTATCTTATTTAACTGTATAAGTCTTCACCGAGAATCTAGTGTGTGTCTCACCTTGAGGCAGGCATGGGCAATGCATGAATTACTTCAACTCATTCGGTTTTAAAAATGGGGGAAGTGTCATTATTATTTAAGCTAATATTCTCAAACCTAATTTCTAGTATAGAAAGCACTTTTTTTTAAACAATAGATTTCACTCACACAGGCTATAGCTACCTAATGTCTAAGCGTTAATTTAGACAAAACTTGAAAGTATTAAAATTATTTTTCCCAGAAAAATAGGATGTTATTAAAAAATGTTCTGGAGGGAAAATGGTCCGCTAGCTGCTGAAGGAGAGACTGCTGGTAACTTTCTCTTAGGGATGCTGACATTTTTTCATTTTCAGGTCTCTTCTCAGGTTATTTGTGCCCAATCCCCAAATAACAAATCAAGAAAGGCATTTCCCCCTGTCTGTTAATTAAGTGGATGGACTAAGTTGTCATGAGAATCCCTCTTATCTGGAGTCCATGATTACTATTTTATGTTTAAAAGTGCACTCCTGTTCATCCGAGTCATCTTTGTCCTTCCTTGACACTCGAAGGCCTGGGAGCTCAAGGTTGTAACTCCTGCAATCGTGAGAAGACAAGGTGCGCTGGAGGAGGGGCAGGGAGGCAGGACCTGCACTGGCAGGTGTGGGGCCCCAACAGCTGTAGACGACGCATGTTTGGGCAGGCAGGTGGAGCACGGTGTCCAGGGAGGATGTGGGGGCAGCTCAGGTAAGCTTTTCATTTCAGGGAGGTTCCTCCGTGGTGGCTTCAAAGCCGCCAGGACAGCAGGACATAAGCAGCAAGACTGGGGCCACAGCACCTCGCTTTCCTGGTTTGGCATGGGGGGCGGGGAGTAGGAATGGTGGCCCTCTTGAAGAACAGGGTGAGGCTGCCCTCCCAGAGAGACTAGAAGGACTGGCCAGGTTCCCAAGACAGATCTTCAGGTCCAGAGAAGCCAACCCTAAGTCCCTCAGACTGAAGTTGAGCACGTTGTAGGGATGACAGAAGCGTTGTCACCAAACTGGGTCTCAGGATCTGGGCATTCCCTCAGCAAGGGTCAGTTGGCATGTGTCACATTAGGGCTGACCCTGCAGTTCTTTAGATGCTGAGGGCAGAGCTCGGGGTGGGGCTCAGCCAGCCTGCAAGGGGCCACATGGCGGCAGGTGTGTGAAGAGAGCTGGGTCGCTGTGCTGAGCCCTTTAGAGAAATAGGAAGGAAGCGGGTGGGAGGTGGCGGTAGAGGGGAAAGTGGACATATTCACAGTCAGGTGAAGCATAAAGAATGCCATTCCCTGGCCCCCAGTATGAGAGGCCCCTAAGGAATACCCCAACACCCTCCCCTGTGTTTCTCACTGCAAACCTCTCCTTCCTCAGCTCTATTCCCCCATCGTGCAGACCTCAACAGGCCCTTAACCCTGCTCCCAATGGGTATATGCTCACTAAATATTTCCTTCTGACTCAGCTCCTGGCCTGAACGAGGAAGAGGAGGTTGACAGTTTGGCTGAGGACCTTTCCTTAGACCCTGTAGCCAGTGCCAGCCCTCTGGAACCCAGGCAGGATGAGAAGAGGTACAGACAAGAACGGTGTCTGGGTGGCTGGACAAGGGTGATGGTGAAGATATGGCTTGTTTAGAGCCTCAGACTAAACCAAAGAGAAACCCTATGATTCCTTCCTTTCCTGGGGAACTTCTGATGAGGCAGCTAGGCAGACAGACAGACATACCTCTCTGTCCCAGTTCAGCAACAGTCCCTTCACCCTGCAGGGTCTACAGTCAGAATACCCTGGTCATGTGTCTATTCTGCCCCACCTGTGCCCACCCTCCTCATTCTATTCCCCAAATCTCCCTCTCCCAACCATGGCTCGCCAAGAACTGTACCCTGTGTCATTGCTCCAGGATTCCTGGGTAGCAGCCGCCAGGTAGGTTGAGGGCCAAGCTCACCTGTCCCTTTGTGTCCCTCAGCATCCCCCTGATCTGGGGCTCTGCGCTGCTGCTGGGCTTACTGGTGGTGGCAGTGGTGCTGTTTGCTGTGTTGGCCAGAAAGAAAGGTAGGTAGTGGTCCATTCTCCTACCCCAGCATGGCCCCTCTGGGCCTGTTAGCCAGTCTTGCGGACAAGGCCAGGAATGTAGGTCTACCCCCTACAGAGGGGCTTTTCTGGGCATTAGCAATTAGCTTGTCTGGGCATTAGCAATACCTACATTCTAGGTCTGCCCCCAGACCCTGGAATTCCCATGGCTGAGGGGCAGAGGGAAGGAAGGAGATTCAGTGGGAGCAGGTCCCGGGAAAGACAGGAACTGGGAAGGGCGAGGGAGGGGCATTACAGACAGGGGACTGGAGAGGTGGGGAAAAGGTCTTCTGGAGCTAGGGTGAGCGTCCAGGCAGGTTTGGACCAGAGCTGTGAAAGCAGTAAGTGTGCGTGGGGAGAGTCAGGGCAGGCTGGGAGAGGCTGTGGAGTCCCGGGAGAGAGGTTCAGTGGTGGGAGTGGGGAAGGTAAGTCCAGACTTGGAAAAAGGAGCCGATGAGGGGATGGGCTTTGAGCCAGGACGGGAAGCAGACTGTGCTGCTGTCCTCTGTCTCGGCAGGGAACAGGCTTGTTTTCTGTGGCCAATCCCAGAGCAGCGAAGCTCCAGGCATGGTAAGAGGCCTCTGCAGGCTCCCAGCCAATTTCCCCAGGCCCTCCACCTGCCATGTTCACTGAGGGGTCCCAGGCTGATGGGGTGGAGAAAGGATTGGGCCTAGTTGGGGTCCAAACCATCTTCCTAAATGTTATAAACTTGGTACTGATCGTTCCACCTTCCCACCTTGGTATCCCACCTTCCCAGATTTGGGGAAAAACTTGGGGCTTAAAAATCTTCAAGAAGCCCTCTTTCCCACTGAGATATTCAGGATTTGAGAGACAGATCCAGTGTGGTCCTGGGATTTGCCCCAAAGGGAACTGGGACTGAGGAAGGTGCCCTCTCTTTCCCTGATTGGCCTGCTTTTGTTATAGGCACCCTCCTCAATGGTCCACGTCGGTGATTCTGGACTGGCTGTAGATGTGCCGTCGAACATCCCATATGCGAGGCTCGACTCACCGCCTTCCTTTGACAATACCACCTATACCAGCCTACCTTTTGAGCCCCCAGCAAGGAAACCCCCATACCCAGCCCCATCCTCCACACCCCCTCTGACCTGCTCCAAGCCTGTGACATATGCCACAGTCATCTTCCCTGGAGGGCATAAGGGTGGAGGGGCCTCCGGGGAGCCAGCCCAGGATCCCCCGAATAGCCAGACCCCCCCCAGCTGAGCTGCTCACCGCACTGCGTGCTCACAGGGACCATCCCCGGCCTCCTTCTGTGCGTCCGCCCAGCCCGTCCGTGCCCTGGGTGCTCAGTGTGTCAGAGCAACTGGGGACGTTAGGGCTCAGTGTCCTGACCTTTCTGACCTGGAAAGTGACGATTGGCTGTGACTGAGGTGTCTTGGAGAAGCCTCCCATGCTGGTTCCTCTGCCATTACACCCCTAGGCTAAATAAATGCTAAATGATGATATATGAACTCCTGATGTTTGAGGGGAAAGGGAAGGGCCCAGTCTGACCATTTACATGGCCTGTGAACTGAACAGTCTGGATCATACTGCATGGTCTCCTGCCTGCCCAGCCAGTGGGAAGAGGTTTCACTCCCTGTTCTGGACACTGCGATGCAGTTTCAAGGGGCACGGAGAAGTCTTCTTCAAAAGTATTTCCTGCTTTTCTCATGATACCTGAAAGTATAGATTCATTTCCTTGAGTCTAGAAATCTTTTCTGCTTCTGCCGTACACCTTGTAAACAAGTGACATCTTCTGTTACGACAGCATATCATGGGGAGAGGGGGATAATGATTAAAGGAGACTCAGGACAGCCCTGACCGGAGTGGGTCACTTGGCTGGGCATGGTTCCGCAGAGTGAGAAGTCGCTCCTTCAACTCCAGATCAGGGCACAAACCTGGGCTATGGGTTCAGTGCCTGATCAGGTCATGTCCAAGGAGCAACTGACTGTTTCTCACATCGATATTTCTCTCCCTCTTTCTCCCTCCCTTCTCCTCTTTCTAAAAATAAATAAATAAAATAACAAAACAACAACAACAAGGAGACCCAGGATACATGGGGTGTGAGAAAGGGGGCTGAAAAAAAAAATAGGAATAAGGACAGAAACACAAATATGCATCAATATTATCCCTTGGTAGGACAAAGGATTTTCAAAGACCAGGAGATAAAGACCTTTGCAGACATTAGTTTTGCCAGAGCTGCCTCTCTCAACAGGGTGGCCGTATGGTAGCACTATTCCTTTTGGCCTGAACTCGGGTAGAGCCCAAGTGGAAAATGGGGGTGGGGAGAAGGGGAATGGATAATGAGGGTGTGGCCATGGCTAAGTTTAAATAAAAGCTAGTCCAGGTGGGGGGTGGGAGGGACTCTAAGATTTCTGTGAGGATTTCTTTGGAAACAATTCAATTTGAAGATGCTTGCCCACATTGAGATGAGTGGCCAAGGTGCTCAGGAATCTAGTTGTCCCGCAATCATGGAGAGCTAGGCATAAAGAGGTTTTCCCCATGTGGAAGGGCCCTAAGCTTGGTCTAGGCACCTCAGAAGGGACAGGCAGGGGCTGTGCCCTGGGCTCCAGCTGTATAAACCTAGAGATGCTATTTTTAGGGAGCTATGGCAGGATGTTCTGAGCTTCCCTGATAGAGTCTCCGTCTATGACCGAACCTAAATTTACTTCTGTCCCTTGTGGAGGCAGCAGCTGACCCCGTCAACTAAGTCCTCATTTTTCCTGACTAAGATGACTGAGGACCTGCCTCGTAGGGAGTAAGGGGGTGGAGAATGGGGGAAGAATGAGGGGGATGGGCAGAAAAAAGCCTAAAAAGAACTCCTCTGGGAAAAACAGCCTAGTCTAGATGTATTTTGTACTTTTTGAACCTGACAGAAGTAAAAGTATATTTAGCAGTACGAAGGAAAGCACTAAGGAAGATAACCAATGGGCTGGGGGAGAAGAGGGAAGGATGGAAGAGGAAGACCTCAATTCCACCATTGCTCATGGTAGGAAGTGACTGAATACCAATCAAAGTCATAGTTATACGTAACTTCTAAGATGAAAATACTGACCTAAATTTTATTATAAGAAACACATGAAAACAAAGCAAAGAAAATTCAGGTGACATAGTGAGATGATTGCTTCACATTAGAAGAACCCTTGGAACTCAGCTGAAGAAGTTCCTAGGGGAAAATTCACACCCTTAACAACAAGAACTAAACATCTCACTCAAATAACTAGTTGATTTTAAAGGAGAAAAATAACATAACTAATACATGAATAAAAGAGCTAATTCTTTGAAATGAAATTAAATAAAAAAGAGATAAAGTATTAGCTACCTTACTCAAGAAGAAGGATGAGATAAAAATGACAAGGGGAGCTTTCTCACTAAGATCAGCAAGAAGACAAGGATGCCCGCTCTCACCACTCCTAGTCAACATAGTATTGGAAGTCCTAGCCACACCAATCAGACAAGAAAAAGAAATAAAAGGCATCTAAATTGGAAAGGAGGAAGTAAAACTGTCATTGTTTGCAGATGACATGATAGTGTACATAGAAAATCCTATAGACTCCACCAAAAAACTACTCAACCTAATAAATGAATTTGGCAAAAACAGCTGGATACAAAGTCAATACTCAGAAATCAAAGGCATTCCTGTACACCAACAACGAAACTGCAGAAATAGAAATCAGGGAAAAAAAATGCCATTTGATATAGCAAGAAGAAAAATAAAATACCTAGGAATAAACCTAACCAAGGAGGTAAAAGATCTGTACTCAGAAAATTACACACACTGAAGAAAGAAATTAAGGAAGAAAATGGAAGCATATACCATGCTCACGGACTGGAAGAATTAACATCATCAAAATGGCCATACTACCCAAAGTGATTTATAGATTCAATGCAATCCCTATTAAAGTACCAATGACATATTTCACAGATGTAGAACAAACATTTCAGAAATTTATATGTTACTATAAACGATCCTGAATAGCTGCAGCAATTTTGAGAAAGAAGAGCAAAGCAGGAAGGATCACAATACCTGATGTCAAACTGTATTACAAGGCCATTGTAATCAAAGCAGCCTGGTACTGGCATAAAAACAGACATATAGACCAATGGAACAGAACAGAGAGCCCAGAAATAAACCCAAGTCTCTATGGTCAGTTAATATTCGACAAAGGGGAAAGAAGAATAAAATGGAGTAAAAATAGCCTCTTCAACAAATGGTGTTGGGTGAGCTGGACAGCTACATGCAAAAAATGAAACTCAAGCACCAACTTACACCATACACAAAAATAAATTCAAGGTGGATAAAAGACTTAAATATAAGTCATGACACCATAAAAGTCCTAGAGGAAAACATTGGCAGGAAAATCTTAGATATTCCATGCAGCAACATCTTCACCGATATGCCCCCTAAAGCAAGGGACATAAAGGAAAGAATAAAAAAATGGGATCTCATCAAATTAAAAAGTTTCTATATGGCTAAAGAAAAAAGCATTAAAATGAAAAGAGAACCAACTATATGGGAAAACTATTTGCCAATGATACCTTGGACAAGGGTTTGATCTCCCAAATATATAAAGAACTCACATGACTCCACTCCAGGAAGACAAAAAACCCGATTAAAAAATGGGCAGAAGATTTGAACAGACACTTCTCCAAGGAGGACATACAGAGCGCCCAGAGACATATGAGAAGATACTCAGCATCACTAGCCATCAGAGAGATGCAAATTAAAACCCCAATGAGATACCACTTCACACCGGTCAGAATGGCCATCATAAAGAAATCAACAAACAGGTGTTAGAGAGGATGTGGAGAAAAGGGAACCCTAGTACACTGTTGGTGGGAATGCAGACTGGTACAGCCACGGTGGAAAATAGTATGGAATTACCTCAGGAAACTAAAAATGGAACTGCCTTTTGACCTGGCAATTCCACTGCTGGGATTATACCCTAAGGATCCTGAAACACCAATCCAAAAGAACCTATGAACCCAATGTTCATAGCAGCACAATTTACAATAGCCAAGTGCTGGAAGCAACCTAAGTGCCCATCAGTAAATGAGTGGATCCAAAAACTATGGTACATTTACACAATGGAATTCTACGCAGCAGAGAAAAAGAAGGAGCTCCTGCCCTTTGTGACAGCATGAATGGAACTGGAGAGCATTATGCTAAGTAAAATAAGCCAGGCAGTGAGGGACAAATACCATATAATCCACCTTTAACTGGAACATAATTAACAAAAGAAAAAAGCAAACAAAATATAACCAGAGACAATGAAATTAAGAACAATGTAACAATAGCCAGAGGGGAGCGGGGAGGGGACAGTGGGAGGAAGGGTTTTTAGGCACTACTACAAAGGAACATGGACAAAACCAAGGGGGAGGGTGGAAGCAAGGTAGGGAGGTGGGATTGGCTGGAGTTGGGGGGAGTGGTGGGAGGAAAATTCAGACAACTGTAATTGAACAACAATAAAGTAATTAAAAAGAAAAAAGCTTAAAAAATGACAAGGGGGATATAGTCTTAGGTATAAAGGCAATGAAAAAATGATAAGAGTATTCTGTGCTGGTGGTGAAGTGGGAATGACTATAAAGGGGCCTAAAATAATTTTTTTGGGTGATTGAAATGTTCTCTGTCATGATTATGGTGGTGGTTACATGGGGGTATACACTTGTGAAAACTCTTAGTAAAAATAGATATGTATGTAAACTATATTTTGATAAAGTTGATATTAAAAATATTTGAAAGAGCATTGGTAAATCATTAAAACAATCTTAGGAAAAAGCTCTTTAAAGTATTATACAAAATTGAGAAGCCCTAACATAGTTCATGTATACATTAAAATTGATACATTAAAATAAATTAAGAAAAGACTGATACCTTTTTCTCTGTGACAAAAATCACCATGAACAAAAGACAAAACACAAAATGAAGGGAAATTCTGCATCTCATACAAAGGCAGGGAGTTCATTTCCCTAACCCTTCAAATCAAATGAAAACAAATAATAGGATATGGTAATAGGATATATACATACAGCTCACACAAAAGGAAAAAGAAACACAGTAAAGATATTTAACTTCATATAAGGGAAATGCAAATTAGAAGTATACTAAGAGTGATTTAAACAAAAATGGTGGTTAAAGACCTGTAAAAAATTCTCTCATCCGTAAAAGCAACAAGAAAACTGGTAAAAATAGTCAGACTCCACTTTTTCAGAACTCTGGAAGTTAAACAATGGCTTGCACCAATTCAGGGGATGTTTACTCAAGAAAAATGTGTTTTCCCCTCTTATATGATTTTCAAACACAACTTCATAAAGCACAACTGATGCAAACACCATTTATTAAAATGTAAATTTCATGACAGTAACAATATAAAATGGAAGGAGGGAATGGGCTATAGAGGAGAAAAGTTTTTGTATATTACTGAAATTAAGCTAGTATTAATCTGAACTAGATTGTTTTAAATTAGAATGCTAATTATAATCTCCACAGCAACCACTAAGAAAATAACTCAAAATTATATATTAAAAAAAGCAATAAAGGAATTAAAAATAAAATAAAACAAAAATTACCTATTTAATACAGGCTCTGGCACAAATAATGTTCCTTTTTATTACAAAATCTTTTATTACGAAATCATAAGCATGTAATTCTGTAACATAACAATATCATAGTCAAGCACATGATATGACATTTTAGGTGAAATGTTCAAATTAAAAGTATAAATTATTACACTCACATTATTACCCTGCCAACCACACTCGAGCAGGCATTACTTCTGCCAGGACCCTGCATAATAATAAAGGACAGCAGTGGAACAGAGGGAAAAACATTCGATAAGTAGAAAACAAGAGGGCGGACATTAATCCTATGTTATCAGTAATTACACTGAATGTAAGTAGATTAAAAGGCAGAAATTGGCAGAATGGCTTAAAAAAATACACAATCCAACTATATGCTGCCTATAGGAGACAAACTTCAGATTCAAAACACCAGTATGTTGAAAGTAAAAGAACGGCAAAATATGTACCATGCAAACTAGCTAAAGAGAGTTGGAGTGGCTACACTATTATCAGGCAAAATAGATTTTAACACAAAAACATGACCAAAAAAAAGAGGACAGTTTCTAATGATTAAAGAGTCAATCCATCAAGAAGCTATAACAATCATAATTACATGTGTACCTAACAGTACAGTATCAAAATACACGAAGCAAAGACTGACAGAACAGAGGGGGAAAGAGACACTGAAACAGTAACAGTTGTGGACTTCACTACCCATTTTCAATACTGGACAGAACAAGTAGACAGAATATCAGTAAGGAACTAGTACACATTATAACATTATAACAACATTATAAATCAACTGGACCTGACAGACATCTGCAGAGCCCTCTACCCAACAGGAGCATGTACGTGCAGCACTCTCCAGGGTAACCAAATCTCAATAAATTTAAAAACAACTGAAACCATACAAAGTATGTTTTCTGACCATAATGGAATGAAATTATAAATAACAGAAGTAAATTTTGAAAACTCACAAATACGTGGAAATCAAACAACACACTACTAAATAACAATGGGTCAATGAAGAAATACAAGAGAAACTAGACATACTTTCAGATGGATACAAAAACATGATATATCAACACACGGAGGATACAGCAAAGTCAGAGCCTAGAGGGAAATCCATAGCTGTAAACACCTCTATTAAGAAAGAAGAAAGATCTCAAATCAATAACTTAAAACTTCCACTTGAAGAAACTAGAAACAGAAGAAAAAACTAAACCCAAAACAAGCAGAAGGAAGAAAATAATAAAGATGAGAGCAGAAATTAATGAACTAGAGACTAGAAAATGAATGAAATAGAAAGCAATAGAAAACCAAACCAAACCAAACCAAGATTTGGTTCTTTAAAAAAATCAACAAAATTGATAAACCTTAGCTAGACTGGCCAAGAAAAAAAGAGAAGACTCAAATAACTAAATTAGGAATGAAAGTGGGGAAAGAACTACTGATTTTAAGAGATAAAAAGGATTATAAGGAATACTATGAACAATTAGATATCAACAAATTAGATAGCCTAGATGAAACCGACAAGTTTCTAGAAAGACAGAAACTACTGAAATTGACTCAAGAAATAGAAAATTTGAACAGACCTGTAACAAGTGTGTTAAGAGGTTTATTAGTAATCACAAAAGTTCCTACAAAGAGAAGCCCAGGCCCTCGTGGCCTTTCTGGTGAAATTTATCAAATACTAAAAAAAAATATTAAAACCAATCCTTTACAAACTCTTCCAAAAAATGGAAAAGGGAGAAATACTTCACAACTCATTCTGAGAAGCCAGTTTTACCTTGATGCACAAACCAGAAAGAGATCGTTAGAAAACTACCCCCAAATCCTCAGACCAACCCCCAAATCCTCAGAAAATGCTAGCAAGTAAGACCCAGAAACAGAATGGATTACACACTATGACCAAGTGGGGTTTACCCCAGGAGTGCCAGGTTGGTTCCACATATGACAATCAATATGGTACATGCCCTATTAATTTTTTAAAATAACCGAAACTACATGATTGTTTCAATAGATGACAGCAGATGCATTGTCAGAATCCAACACCCTGTCGCAATAAAAATATTCAACAAACTAGGAATAGCAGGGAATTTCCTCAGCCTGATGAAGAGGATCTACAAAAAACTTACAGCTAACATCACACCTAAAGGTGAAAAACTGAAAGCTTTCCCCCTAAGGTTGAGCAGAAGACAAAAATGCTCACTCTTGCCAGTTTTATTGAACAGTGTATGAGAGGTTCTAGCAAGTGCAATCAAGCAAGGAGAACAAATAAAAGGGATCCAGATCGGAAAGGAAGACCCAAAATCACCTCTATTTACAGATGACATGATCTCATATAGAGAAAATCCTAAGGAGTCCACAAAATACTTAGAACTAATAAATGAATTCAGAAAAGTTTCAGGGTACAACATCAATATGCAAAAACTGTTCTTATTTCTATACACTAGCAATGAATAATCAAAAAATGAAAATTAGGAAAAAATTCATTTATAATAGTACCATGAAGAATAAAATACTCAGGCATAAATTTAACAAAAGAAGTGCAAGATTTATACTTTGAAAACTAAAAACATCATTGAAAAAATTAAAGAAAACCTAAATGTATGGAAAAGATAAGCCATTTTCATGGATCAGAAGACTTAATATCGGTAAGATAGCAATTTTCCCCAAATAGACTTATAGAATCAATACAATCTCTATCAAAATTAGGGCTATCCTTTTTGTATAATTGACAAGTTGATCCTAGAATTCACCCAGAATAGGAAAAAAAATCTTGAAAAATAATAATAAAATTGGAGGGCTCACATTCCCTGACTTTAAAACTTACTGCAAAGCTACCATGATCAGGACTTGTGTACTGGTGTAAGGATCTGTACGGAGGCCAATGGAAGACAACTGAGAGTTCGGAAAAAGAAAACCGCACACATCTAGTAAAACTACACCTCAACAAGAGTGTCGAGTCATTTCAATGAGGGAAAATACAGTCCGTTTAACCAGTGGTGCTGAGACAAGTGCACATCTCCATGGCGAGGAATGATTTTGGAAACTTTGCTCACATGCCTGCAAAAATTAACTCAAAATGAGTCAAAAGGCTAAATGTAAGAGATAACACTTTGATAACACTAAGTTTTATAACTTGGAAGAAAAAAGAGGAGTAAATCTTTGTAACCTCATTTTAGGCAATGGCTTCCAGGTATATACACAAGAGAATTGAAAACATGTTCATAAAAGACTTGTACACAAATGCTTATAGCAGCGTTGTTTCAGCCATTTCAGAGAGCTGAAAAGTGGAAACCACCCAGATGTCCACGAGGTGATGAATGGATAACTAAAATGCGGCGTATCCGTGTAACAGAATATGCTACGACATGGATGAACCTTGAAAAGATTACGCTAAGTGGAAGAATCCCGACACAAAAGGCCACGTTTGTAAGAAATGTGCAGAATAGGCAAATCCATAAAGACAGAAAGTAGACTAGTGGTTACTAAGGGTTCTGGGAAGGGGGAGTGAGGAGTGAATGCTCATGGGCACAGAGTTCCTTTCTTGGGGTGATAAGAATGTTCTGGAGTTAGTGGTGATGGTTGCACAACTTTGTGATACAAAAAAGCCCCTGAATTGCTGCTCACCTTAGCAGGATGAATTTTATCTCAATAAGATTCTTTAAAAGTTGCCCAAAGGGGAATAAATGAAAAAGGGAGCAACACAGTATGTCTTATTAGTACCGCTGTGGGAAAGAAAGGCACAGTGAACACTCATATTACAGCTACACGAGGAAGTGGTAACATAGATGGGCTCTGGGGAGGGAAACTGGCGGCTGGAGGACAGAAACGGGAAAGACTTTCATTGTTATACACTTCTGCTCTTTGAGTTTTGTACCACGTAAATGTATTATCTATTTTTAAATATAAAAATTCAATTGACAATAATAGCTAATATTTACTGAGTGCTTACTATGTGCCAGGTACTGCTCCAGCACTTTATATTTATTTATTCTTCACAATGACAATCTTTTCTTCTATTTGTAATCCTCGTTTACAGAAAAGAAAAGTGAAGGAGGAAGAAGATATATTATGTGATGAAAGTAACACAGCTAATACATAGCGGAGTTAGAATTTGAGCCCAGGCTGTCTGGCCCAGAGTCCTTGCTCCTGACCACTACTCTATATGGCCCCTCAGAAATTTAAAGGAGTAGAGGAGGAGAAAGGAGGGGCTAAGAGATGAAAGAATGGAAGGGAGACAAGAGGGGAATGGAGGGAGAGGAAAAAGGGTAACAAGAGGTGGAGTAAAAGGGGGTTGGGGAGAGAGGGGAGGAGGGAATGTGCAAACCAAACAGGACGATTTAAATGGCAAGTACAAGGCCTCCCTTTCTCAAATATCTCCCTGCAGGCCCTTAAAATTCTGATCTTGGTTATTCGAACAAAATATTGAAGACTGGGTATGGGATAGCCTATTATAGGCTAGGTCCCACGAAAGCCTGTATAGCCTAGTGGTTAAGAGCATAAACTCTGGAATTAAATTGTAGTTGGAATTCCAGCTCCATTTTGTGGCTGTGTTTCTTGGAATAAAACATTTCTAAGCCTCAGCTTCTTCATCTGTAATACAAGGATAATAAAAATAGTTGCTTCACAGAATTGACATAGGATTTAAAGAATGTATTTCAAGCATGGAGTGAAGGTTAAATGACATAGCTATCATAACATTAGTTAACTGACTTTATGAACACTAGATGATTGAATTATAGAGTGTAAAAATCAGTGGGAAGGTCGTACTCTGCGGAAGAAAGACCATCAGACTGATAAAGGCCAAAGACAGCAGCTCCAGAAGGGGGAGAATAAAGAAGAGAGCTGGAGTCATACCCTCTGGCAATTTCAGTTTTATATGGAAATATCAAAATCACATACTGCAAAGGAGAAACCAGTTCCCACTATATACTTCTCAAAAGATTCCTTGACTTTTTAAACAAATTAAAAAAAAATTTTATTGCAGCCCCGGCCGGTTAGCTCACTTGGTTAGAGCATTGCCCCAATATGCCAAGGTTGTGGGTTCCATCACTGGTTAGGGCACATGCAAGAATCAACCAATGAATGCATAAATAAGTGGAACAACAAATTGATGTTTCTCTCTCTGTGTCCCTTCCTCCCTTCCCCTCTTGCTCAAATCTATAAATAGAAAGAAAAAATTTTAAAAATTTGTTTATTCTATTACAGTTGTCCCAGTTCTTTTCCCTTTAGTCCCCCTCCTTCTCCACCCCTCTCTCCCATAGTCAATACGCTCTCCATTGTCTCTGTCCATGGGTCATTCACACACGTTCTTTGACTAAGCAGTCTGTTTCCACACCTGTGCCAAAAGAGAGCAATGCCAAAGTATCCGCACTGGCAGCCTGCCTTCACCTGATGGCAACCTCTTTAGGTGGGTCTTGTTTCCTGTCTGCTAATGGCTCTCACCTTATATGAGGTGGGATCCCCTCAAACTCTCCCAGATCTCTGGCCTACCCCTGGTTTTAATTTTTCTACAGTTGTGCAAATGACAGCACAGAGTTAAGAAAGATCTAAATGTCATGCTTCACAAACATAGGTTTTTATTTTGACAAAGATATAGACAGTCGTGACTGTAAAAGGCTAGTATATTAAATATGTAAACTACACTGTATCTTAGGAAGGAGAACTGGGGGTATTTCTTTGTGTTATATACAACAAGAGAATCATGATCCCATCAGATGATTTTTTTTGTTTTAACATTTACTTTCTTGAATTTCTTCTTCATCCCTATTCTCCTTGACATCAGCCACTCTGTCAAATCCTGAAAACAGGAACATAAAAGATATCACAAATACAAAGAATATTCTCAGCAATTACAGATTTAACTTGAGACCCTGAAAAGGGAGATTTGCTGGGCTCTGACCGAGGCAAGAAACTATATGCTTTCCTCTCTTTTTCTTGCCTATATATTAATTTACCTTTGTAGACATGACGTTGTTATTTTAAGGCTCTTTCTCCCTTAATGATTATCCAGCTACTTAGAGGGAATGATGTAGTTGTTTAACCTTGGACCAAGTGGGAACTTTCTACACTTAAGGATTCTACCTATTGAAATGAGGGTCTGGCAGAGGCCCTTGCATTACTTAGTGATCTGTCTAGGCTGAGTCCAGCACTAGTGAGGGAGGAGTAATTATCTCTGGAGCGAGGACTAACTCCTTATATCCGTGTGCCCCTTCTTCCTTTGGAGGTGAAGCCTTTGGCTGCTTCTGAGTAAGAATCTGAGACTGTTCTTTATGTTTCTCAGACAAGGGTTCCAGGAAGGAATGCTTACTCCGTATTTCCTTCAAAGGACTTGTTTTCCTCCAGGAATTCTCTGTCTATCCAAAACCTGTTCAAGCAGGTGTCAAAAGGCCTGATGATGTTAGTCAAAGACATGAATTCTCTCTTTCCATATCTCATTACAGATGCTTTAAGCTCAGAAACCCACTGGTGATAGACAGGGCAGGTCACACATCGAGAGAAAAACTCTTTAAAGTACTGAAAGGAAAGGAAGGTCCATTAGTTCATGGATTAGTGTACTTTCTTCCTTCCACTTGACTCTATCAGAACTTATAACAGTTCCCACTTAGCACACTCACTCAGAGTTGGGGGAACAAGGAGGAGTTATTGGTGGAAAAGTAGGGCCAGAAAGTTGCTTTGAAATATAGAGGAACTAGAATGTCTTAGACTCAGAAGGCAGGACTGTAGAGAGATGTATCACATTATAGACTTGCCAGAGTGGATCTAAATGCTAACATTTTAATGGTACTGGGTGGTAGTTGTGCAAAGGCTTCTGCTGCCTTTGGATCCAGCCCTGACTTACATGCAAGAATATCTGGGTGGGTATGTAAGTTCGGTGGAAAGAATTCCTAGATAGGAAAGAAGGGGTTCAAGGGGTAAAAAGAGACAGAGGCTACAAAGAGAAGAGTAAGGGACAGATGCAGGTGGCAGAAAGAGTACCACAGGGTCAAACTGCAACTTAGGTGTTAGCTGAAGGCCAGCAGAGAAGCAGGTACCTTTGTGACTTGGCCCTGAGTCTCTGGGCGAATGTGCATGAAGACACCCTCTGGCATTTTCTGCAACATGAGCACGTGGCACTCCAGGAATCGGACAAAGCCATGTGAACCAAAGAGTGAGGCATTGGTTCTTTTCACCAACTGGAGAGCCTTGGAGAAGTGGTGCTCAAACAGGGTCCACTGTGAGTCCTGGGCAAACCTGGAAGAAAAAAATCACAGCTCTCAGCTCTGTCCCCTGCTCACCAGCCATGGCTCTTCCATAGACACATTATTTCTTTAAGGCTCTAAAACCTCCTTGATAGTGAGAATTGTGACACCGGAAAGTAGCCAAGGCTACTAACTTGCATGCAAGACCAATGATATTCAGCCTTGCCATGGGTCATCTAGCACTGAAATGTAACCCTAAACTTAATCTTCAACCTGTAGGCCTAACACTGCTAATGAAAAGGAAGAAAAGAACCCTTCTAATAAGAGATGGGGGTGGGAAGCAAATGGTATTTAAAGTGGGTGAAGAATGGTATTTAGAAGAGATGTGAAATAATGCCTTCGTGATGTCCTTAAATTCTACCTTTTGTCATACACCCCACATTACCACATGGCCAGAGAGGAGTGGATCCCCAGCATGACATTGCTCTGAGAAGTTAGAACGCAGCTATGCTCATAGTATTGAATGAAACGCAGACACTCCTCAAAGGGCCGATACAGCAGTCCTGTGGACAGAGAAGGTAACCAGGTTACTAGGAGTTGTCCGTGTAGGAACTGGTTTTGAGGGTGTGTGGTACAAGGGAGGAGACAACATCTGAAAGGCAGACCCCCCTGAATCACAATGTGGTTCCTAGACTTTATAGAGCCAGGGGCTGGGAGCAGAGGCCATGCCAGAGGGACAGGCTCATGAGTGCCTGTGTTCCAATCCTAGGGCCCCATCTAAGGTCTGAATCCTGCAGGAATACAACAGGGCCCTGCACCTGATTTACCTTTTCCGTAGAGCAGCAGATCTAAGCAAGCAGAATAGAAGCAAGCCAGGCCAAGGATGTCATGACCCTGGGAAATGAGTGCCCACTGACTGTCCAGCACATGGACACACAGATCAAACCTGCCAAGAGACAGAGCCACTGGGTTCAGCTAGGAAGAGGGGACCATGGTGCAGGACAGGAGGGGATCTTACAACTTCGAAGCAGCCTAACATCTGGGACACCTCTTCTCCACAGCTCTATTTATATAGAGAGCATCTGTGCCTGGGATCAGAGCTGTCTCTAAGCAAAGGAAGTGGGAAAATGCCTCTAAGAGAGTTTCCAGGGTCTAGAACTACTGCAATTCTCTACCTCCCTAAAGAAAAATGGGAAAAAAAAAAAAAGAGTATGTAGCAGCCCAGAACCTATACTTTCCACTCCTGACCCCCACACTTAAGACAATGCTTCCTGCAGTGACTAGAGAAGAGACAGCCCTGGCTGTGGAAATGAATGCCATCTCCCTCTCCTCTGTAAACTTCTCTGGGAGATCATACCCTCCCTTCTTAGGCAACAAATAGAAATGACAAAAAGTGATCTTAATACTTCTTTTTCAGAAATGCAGATCTGAAGAGAACTGAGAGAACCAGATTCTCCAGAGCTGGTTTCTTGAGATGTCTGCATATCTCATGAGCTTGAAAACCTAGGGAGGTGAAAGAGCATTGTGTGAGGTCTAGTTGTGAACTTGGCCTCTAAAGCCTTACGCCCACCAACCCAAGCCCGATTACCCAGCTTGATGGAGAGGTCAAGATGGCCGAGGCAGAGCTTGGTGAAGGCCAAGGCCTGCATGAGCCGGGCTGTGGCCAGCAACCCCTCCCTGGAGAACCAACATAGGCTGCTTTTCTGAACGGCCATTCGCTCACAGTGCAGCCACTTCTCCCTGTCGCCCACGTTCTGGGAGAACTGGGAGAGGGCCACGTAGGTGGAGACAACCTGCAGGGCGACAAACACAGGGCAAAATATTCTGACTGCACTTTCACACTGCGTTTCTATCCTGTCCCTCTTCTGCATGAGTGCCCACGCTGGTGCCACGCTGCTCTTTCTCTCCGGACTCCACTGTCCCTGCCACTCACCTCCACTCCAGCTACAAAAACATACCAACACTTCTAATTTGACTATTCTCACCGCCTGTTCTTCAAACCAACCACTTTCTCAACCTGCCCCTTTTCTCTAATCCAAGACTTTCCCTCTCAAAACAGTGGCCAAACCTTATCTGTGTTTTCTCTAATTAAGGTCTCTGATTTTTATTCCTTACAGCTCTTCAGAATTGCTGCTAGATCTCCGTCATAAGTATGTGCACTTTTGACACAGTTGATGACTCACTTCTCAGAATCATCTTCACTAAGTTTCCAGGACACCACGATCTCTTGGTTTTTCTCCTGCTTCTCTGGCCACTTCTCAGGTTCTTGTGCTGGTTTTTCCTTATGACCCTGAGCCCTTAAGGCTGGAGCTGTTAACTCAGTCCTTGGACCTTTTCTCGTTCTCTTGGTGATCTCACTAAGTTGCACGGCTTTAATGCCACTTACACCCTAACGATTCCGTGTTTCTAACTCCAGGCCAGACCTCTCTCATGAACCCCACACTTGTATATTCAACTGCCCGCTTACCATCTCCACCTGGACGTCTAATGGGCACCTCAAACTCAATCTGTCCTTGTGGCCAATCTTCCCCCAAATCTGTTCCTTCTATAGACTTCCCTGTCCCATTTAAGAGCATTTCTAGCCCTGCAGTAGGTCACTGCAAATCTGGGATTATCTTTTACTCTTTTCTTTCTCTCACATCCTGGAATTAATCCATGAATGAAACCTGCTGGCTCTCTCTTGACAGAAAACCACCTCTCCTCTCTTCCTCTGCCACCACAATCCAAGCCAACCATCACTTGCCTGTATTATTGTAACAGCCTCTTAACTGGCCCTGCTTCCTATCTTGCCCCCTTCGGTTTATTCTAAATACAGTCACCAGAATAATCTTTTTCTAAAAAAGATTTTATTTATTTATTTTTAGAGAGAGGGGAAGGGAAGGAGAAAGAGAGGGAGAGAAACATCAAAGTATGGTTGCCTCTCACACACCCCCTGCTGGGGACCTGGCCCGCAACCCAGGCATGTGCCCTGACTGGGAATCGAACCTGTGACCCTTTGGTTCACAGGCCACCACTCAATCCACTGAGCCATACCAGCCAGGGCACGAATAATCTTATTAAAAAATAAGTAGACACTGTCACTCTCTTCTAAGAGCCCACCGAAGGCTTCCTATCTTTAGAGAAAAGGCCGAAACCCCTGCAGTGGTCTACTAGGCCTGTACGATCTGCCATCCCCCCAACCCCAGTCCCTCTGACTCATCTCCTGCCTCCCTCTCCTCCCCTCCTCCCCATCTAGTCACACTGGCTTCCTCTCTGTTCCTCAAACACGGAGGGCATGCCTTATGGATTCACTGTGCCCTCTGCCTGTACACTCTTCAACCAGATAGCCATGGGGCTTACTTTCTCACCTTCTTCAGATGTCACCAAATGTCACCTGCTCAGTGAGGCCTTCTCTGACCGCCTTGGAACCCATCAGCTCCTAGAACCCCATGTCTCGCTGCCTCCACTTAATTTTTCTCCATGGAATTTATTATCACCTAACATAGTATATATTTCAGTTATTTATTTTCTATTTCCCTGAAACTGAGATCAGTGCCTGGTATATAATAGGTATTCATCAGTTATTATTTGTTGAACAAATGGATGAGACAGAGAAAGACACACACACAAACAGACAGGCAGACTACAATTAGGAAGACAGGTTTCTCTTCCTTCTTTTTTTCTAAGTCAGCAATTTGAATCCTTTTTTTAGATCATGAACTTATTTGAGAAGCTGATGAAAGCTATGACTCCTTCCTGACCTCCCACCACTCCCCAAATGCTCTTGTGAACACACACATAAAGTTCTACATTTAATTCAGGGAGTTCACAAGTAGCCTCATGCCTGGAAAACCCATCTATAAACTGTAAGTTAAGAAACCCCTGCTCAAACCCAGGAAGTTGGCCGTGTCTCTCTCCCTAGCATTTTAGGTTTCTGAGTGAGGTCTGGAGGTAAAGAAAGAACTTTTTTTTTTTTTTTAACCTGGGCTTCATTTGCAAACTCCTCAGCTGAATTCTTCTGCATCAGAGCGGCCAGGCAGGCAAACCTGCGGCTGCTGGCCGTGGCCTCCAGGTTGTAGAGCTGCCAGAGCAGTGAGAGGCAGTGCACCTGCTGCTGCAGGACCGCCAACTTCTTCTTTCTGTTGGGAGCACAGGGTGGTTAGCGTACCTTATTCTTTACCAGTGCCCAACGATCCCTCCCCACAGGAAATCCAAGTCTACCCACTGGTGGGCCAGATACTGACTTCCAAACTCAGAAATGTTTCTGGGATACCACTACTTTAAATCCAACTGATGTTTTTAACTCATCCCTCCTGATCAGGAAAAGCTCAGAGAGGTTTTTTATAAAGGTTCATTCTTTGAATTGTTATTTTGGTTAAATATATTTCCTCTAAGTTATTAGAACTCAATAACTAGGTAGCAACTTAGTATTTTTATACCAGAGAAATAATATTAAATTGCTACCTAGTTATATATCTATGTATGTACACACACACACACCCCTATCTTTTTCTGAAAGACACAGGGTACCACCACATTCCAGAAATGGACGTCCTCATCCTGCTACATGTACGTGGCTGGGGAAGTAAGGCAAACTAGAACTGTCTGTGATATGCTTGAAAACAGCAGTCTCAGCTCAATGTGGCCAAACTTTAGGTTGGGTCCTACTGTAGTTCTCTGTGGCCCTAAAGGGGACCAGGGCAACTTGGCCAGTCTTCTCACTTCTCATTAGGGTTGTCCGGACGTTGGTTCAGGGAGCAGGAATGCCAATATTTTTCCAGGAATGTTTGGAAAAGAACACCAAACCAGGTCCAAGGGAAATTCCTTTTTAGCAGTCGAAGGGCTTGCCTAGCCAGTTTTTTGGCCAAGGTGATCTGTCCCATGTTGAAACAGACCTGGACATAAGAAAACAAGGAAGAGTAATGTAAATGTGGGTAGATACTATGGATATAACACACTGACTCTTTCCTTTTGGGATGTGTACTTGGGGCCACTGAGGTGCTGGAATGAGCAGAGCTGGAGCAGAGCCTGGCCACACTAACAAGCATGGTAGGGCCATGAGCAAGTAAAGGAGTGAAAAAATAGGATTAAGGAGAGAGCACCCTTATTTCTTGTCTCCCACACTATTGTCAGTGAGCAGTAGAGAAAGACTGTGATTTAGAAACTGATGCTGCCAGACTGAGGTGGGATTGTCATTTGGGCAGGGATTCAGATGCTTCAGACGCATCTGGGAATATCATCACATCCCACATCTCTTTTCCTAAACAGGCTGCACCACCATAGTCATTGTGGGGCAGGAAGTGGAGACCTACCTGAAATTATCATATACCTTCATGTTCTAAGGCTAAACCCTTCAAAAAAGTGATCATGTCTATGGTGATTCTAGAATAATTGTAGGAAGACTGCACAATAACTTCTTATAAAGGTAAGAAATAATTATTTCACTTTGTTCCAAAGACACCTTGGTTAAAAGACAAATGATGTAATACCATGGATAACTCTAATATTTTCTTTGGCATTCAAAGGCATTATACACATTAGCTCTATTCTCCTAACCAGATTACCTTAAGGTTTACACAAAAATTAGTTTTTATATTTTAAATTCAAAAAAATTTAAAGCTCAGCCCTCTAACAAAACTTCTCCTATGGTTTTATGGAGCCATTATTTATAAGCTGCTAAATAATTATCCCAACACATTATGTTCTGTTCAGTTTCATAGTAATAAGGAGAAAGAAGTTATTGTGAGAAGTTATTGTGAGAAGTTGCTGAGCTGTCCTAAGTTATTCGTACACAACAAACAAATTTACTCCTATGTGTCTTTGAAAATGGAGTATCTCAGAGTGTGCTTTCCCCAGAGTTTCTTTGTTACACGAATCTCATTCCCAGGTGAGGTTTGTTGTAGTATAGAATGATATGATTTTTTTTAAAGCAAGATAAAAAAGGAAGGGGAGCCTGTATATACTCACGTATGCTGAGCCCCTCTGGTGGAGCACGTAAAGACTCGCAGCACTGGGGAAGGGACACAGACTGAGCGACAGGGGTGGGGAGACTTCCAACTGTACGGTTTTTTTCTTCTTGCTTTATTTAGCATTTTTGACACATAATATTGTGATGTTGGTTTAATGTGGGCAATGTGACTTTTAAACTGAGATATAATTGGCATATAACACTTTTAATTTTAGTTGTACAACATAATGATGTGTTATATGTATATACTGCAAAATAATCACCACGGTAAGTTTAATTAACATCCATCACCTCACATAGTTACAATTTTTTTCTTGTGATGAGAACTTTTAAGATCTACTCTCTTCACAACTTTCAAATATACAATACAGTTTTATTAACTATACTCACCACACTATACATTACATCCCCATGACTTACTTATCTTATAACTTGAAGTTTATACCTTTTGACCACCCTTACTCATTTTTTCCCACTCTACACCAACACATATTCTCTCTCTGTGTCTCTCTCTCTCTTTCTCTGTCTCTCTCTCTCTATATATATGTATATACATATAAATTTATGTATACTGCAAGAAGCAAAGGGCATTATTAGGTAATTCACAGAAAAATAAAGGACCAATAAACATGCAAAAATAATGCATCATACTAATAAAAACAGATACTAAAATATAGTATAACTCATCTATGTATTAGCAAGATTTAAAAAAACTAATATCTGATGTTGGTAAGGATGTAAAGAAATGGAAAACACTTGAATTGATATATTTTTAGACAATTTGGCAGTATATTTACTAAATGTAAAATCATTCATATCTCCTGCCTTATTATTTCCACATCTGGAAATGTCTCTTACAGAAACACTCTCACAAAAGAATAAAGATATTTATAAGAATATTCACTGTAGCAATGTTTATAATAATAAAAAAATTAGAGACAACCTAAGTGCACATGAAGAAGGGAATGGCTGATATATGCATATAATGTAGTACTCGGCAGCTGTAACTATAATTATATATATATCTATCAATGTGCACATACATTCAATCTGTACTATTAAGAATAAAAGTCAGCTACAGAAGAGAATAAGTAATAGGATTCTATTTTAAAAATAGCAAAACAGGACTTCCTGTCAAGATGGCAGCAGAGGCAGACATGGCTCAATTCTTTGCACAACCACATCAAAATTACAACTAAAATAGAGGACAACCATCACCCAGAACCATCAGAATTGAGTTGAATGGAAGTCTGACAACTATGGAATTACAGAAACCACATCCATCTACACTGGTAGGAGGAGTGCAGACACGGTACAGTCTGGTCCCACACCTATGTTGGTGGATAAAAATTTTGGAGGGCTATCTTGGGAGCAAGGAGTCCTGGCCCAACACTAGGCCCCCCAGCCCAGGGTTTCCAGTGCCAGGATGATAAGTCCCCACAACTTCTGGCTGCAAAAAGCAGCAGGAATTGAGTCAGTGGAAGAAACTTCTGGAGCCCCAAGCAGTTCCTCTTAAAGAACTCACACATGGACTCAACTACACAGACTCACTCCCTCTGAGCTCCAGCACTGGGGTAGCAGCTTGAAAGGCACCAGTGGCATACAGGGAGAAACTGAAGTGTCTGGCATCAAGGTGAGCAGAGGCCATTGTCCCTTTTCTAACCTTTCCCCCACACAGCTGGCAAGCCGGTGCCATATCTGAGGCTCCATCAAACACGGCTAACACTGTTTGACGCACCTTGGAGATCCCCAGAGACTCTACCCCATCCAACTTATGGGCCCACCCAAGCTGCTTTTCCATATGAATGGCTGGTCTTGGCTCACGCTTCACAACTTCCTAAATCCTATCAAATAAGCAACAGCTTGGCTTCAGTGAGCCCCAGGCCAGGCACTAGTAGCAGCCAGCCTAGATTCACAGCTTAGCTTCCCCTGGGAATCTCCAAGCCCAGGACAAGTAGTAGCCATCTCACATTGCTTTATAGCTCAGGAAGGGTGCCTCAGGCAAGACACAGGCAGGGGCTGACCTTGGCCTGCACCACCAGGGAAACCCCAGGGCCAGCACACCCAGTGGACAGCTACAGATCACACTGGAGCAGCACCACCCTGCCCCTGCACAGCTGATCCTCCGTGGAGGGCAGAGTTTGGTGGTCAGTGGTCACAGCCAGTCCTGGCAGCTGACTGGCCTGGGTAAATCCCTCCCATTGTCCTGCCAACAACTACCAAGGCTCAACTATAAGAGGGTGTACTCAGCCCACATGCAGGGCACACTTCGAGTACCCAGTTTGGGTGATAGGGGAGGATGTGCCACTGGACCCTACAGGACATCTATTGCATTAAAGCACACTACCAAGACACGGAGTCAAAGCAGCTCTACCTAACACATAGAAACAAACACAGGAAGGCTGCCAAAATAAGGAGACAGAGAAACATGGCCCAAGAAAGAACAGATCAAAACTCCAGAAAAAGAACTAAACAAAATGGAGAAAAACAATCTATCAGATGCAGAGTTCAAAACACTGGTTAAAAGGATGCTCAAGGAACTTAGTGAGGACCTCAGCAGCATAAAAAAGATCCATTCAGAAACAAAGGATACACTAATTGAAATAAAGAACAATTTACAGGGAAACAACAATAGAGTGGATGAAGCCGAGAATCAAACCAATGATTTGGATATAAGGAAGCAAAAAACAACCAATTAGAACAACAAGAAGAAAAAAGAATCCAAAAACATAAGGATAGTATAAGCAGACTCTGGGACAACTTTAAGAGGTCCAACATTCACATCATAGGGGTGCCAGAAGGAGAAGCGAAAGGGTAAGAAATTGGAAATCTGTTTGAAAAAATAATGGAAGAAACCTTCCCTAATTTGGTGAAGGAAATAGACATGAAAGTCCAGGAAGCAGAGAGAGTCCCAAACAAGATGGATGCAAAGAGGCCCATTCCAAGACACATCATAATTAAAGTCAAAGGTTAAAGATAAAGAGAGAATCTTAAAAGCAACAAGAGAAAAGAAGTTACCTAAAGGGGAGTTCCTGTAAGACTGTCATATGATTTCTCAAAAGAAACTTAGCAGAAAGTAGAAGGGACTGTCAAGAAATATTCTAAGTCATGAAATGCAGGGACCTACAGCCAGCATTGCTCTACTCAGAAAAGCTATCATTTGGAATTGAAGGACAGATAAAGAGCTTCCCAGTGAGGAAACAACTAAAGGAGTTCATCATCACCAAGCCATTATATGAAATGTTAAAGGGACTTATTTAAGAAAAAGAATATCAAAACAATAAGCAATAAAATGGAAAAAATATGTATCTCAACAATTGAATCTTAAAAACAAATGAAACAAACAAGAAGAGCAGAGACAGAATCATGGATACAGAGAATGTTTTGATGGTTGCCAGATGGGAGGGGGTGTCAGGGAATGGGTAAAGAGGTGAGGGGATTAAGAAGTACAAATAGGTAGTTACAGAATAGCCATGGGGATGCAAGGTACAGTATAGGAAATGGAGTAGCCAAAGAATTTATATAAGACCCATTGACATGAACAATGGTGCGGGGATTGCCTGAGGGAGTGGGGAGAGCTGGGAGGAAGGGGTCCAAGGGGGAAAAAATCAGAACAACTGTAATAGCAATAATCTATACAATATAGTTTAAAAAATAGCAAAACAATCATGATCTGACTATGTGTATATAGCCAGTGGAATTTGCACCAGATTATTAACTATGCTGGGGGGTAGCATGAGATTAGTGAGGGCTGTTTCACTTTCAACATATATATTTTTATGTTTTGAATTTGTACACCTTTTATCACATTATCACACTTATAACTGCACACACAAAAGGGACTTTTAAAAGAAATACTAGGGTAACCCTCAACGAGAAATAATCCAGACTTCAAGATCACCCCCTGTCCTCACCTCTGACCGAAGACAGCAGAAAGTGGCCTCCTCAAACTGACAGATCCTCACCTTGTGCTTTTTAAAAAATGAGAGTGCTGAGGGCTGGCCCAGAAGACTGCTTGCCTTCCTCAAATGGAAGAAGGCCTCCAAATGAGACAAGAGAGAGAGAAACTGGATTAGGATTCAGATGATGCTAGCTGTACGATAAGGGTGAACGAAGGCTGCAGTAAGGATATGAGGGTCAAGATTTGCACTTGACTCTGGCTGGATTTCGAGTTAGAAATGATGAGCTGGACTGCATGTGTGAGGCAGGGGCCGTTGGTGCTCTCTCACTACCTCATCCGCACTCATGTTTTCTGCTAAGCCCCTCCTAGCTCCTTTCTCTCTCCCACTTCCTTTCCCTCTTCTCTCCAGGTAACTTGATAGTAAGAAATTCCAGTTGAACTCCCCAAGTAAAAGGGCTCAGCTCAGGGATGGACGGCAGAGCCTGCTCACCATGTAATTATCTGACAGGTCCAAGGAGGCGGCAGCAGCCTCCAGCAGGTAGTAAAACGCACAGGTGTTTTCTCCGATGGCCAGGCAGTGCTGGGTGAGGGGCAGGAGCACTAACTTCAGGATTTCCTCGCAGTGACAGGGCTGCACGGTCAGCATGTCTTTATCCGGGCTGGTCTGCGCCAGCTTCCTGCTCACTTGACCCAGGAACTCTTCCTCTGTTCTTTGTGGAGAGGGGATGAAGAAATGAGAGTGATCAGGCAGCAGCCACTTTTGTCCGGGCATTACCAGGTCTCCGACCCACTTCCCCCAGGTGTTTTCCTTTATAATTCATAAATTCTACCCTGCCCTTTTCCTCCATCACTCCATAAATTTTTGTAAGTCAGGACCTGATCTTACAATGGCGAAATCCTATTTCAGATTTTTAAGAACCTAAAGCCAATCTAAGTACCTCACAAACTAAATGGATAAATGACCACACCTGAAGAGTAAACTAACACCGTGTTGAATAAAAACATTAAAGTAATACAAAGCAATAACTATACATTTATCTATTAATATATCTGAACTTTGTCACAGAACATCTGAATATTATTTTAACTACCACCACCATCTTATCCTGCAACAACCCTGTCATTCTGGCAGGCCAAAGTCACTGCCCTTTTGCAGAGGAAAAAACTGAGGCTCAGGCAGCTTACGTAACATATTTGGCCTCACAGCTACTGAATAAAGCCAAAACTAGAGCTCACCTCTCAGACTACTAGTCCAGTGAACTTTCCACAGGTACCATGAGTTCAAAAGAGGTCAGATCTCTCTAAGATAGAATAATTGAAAAAAGCGGGCACTGAGGAGGGCTTTGAAGGATGGTGAACATTCTGGTAAGTGGAAGGATATGGAGGTCACTTAGTGTTTTAAAAAGGGAGAATTGTGTGAGCCATACACACAGGTGCATGTGAAGGTGAATCATGTCAAGTATAGATAGATTTCTGTTTGAAAAGTAGGATAGCCCTGGCTGGTGTGGCTCAGTGGATTCAGTGCCAGCCTGCAAACTGAAAGGTCACTGGTTCGATTCCCAGTCAGGACACATGCCTGGATTGTGGGCCAGGTCCCCGGTTGGAGGTGTGTGAGAGGCAACCAATGGATGTATCTTTCACACGTTACTGTTTCTCTCCCTCTCTTTCTCTCTCCCTTCCCCTCTCTGTAAAAGTAAATAAATAAAATGTTTTTTAAAGAAAGAAAAATAGGAGATCAAGTTGGATAAGAGAGATATAGGAAACTTAGTGTGTCTGGTGAACTCAAGGTGGGGACATTTAAAATTGATGGGATGGGCATTTGAAAACCAGAAGTGTACGTACATGACTGGGAAATGTAAGTTCATTTTAATATCAGTTGGGGTAAAAAATAACTGAGAAGGCAAATTTATATCTGAAAAAAATCCTGCTATGTGTACAATATATTTGAGAGCTATTAAAGCTTTTCTTAGCCACTAAGAAATAATTTCTCCAAATACCGTATGATCTCACCTGTAAGTGGAGCCTTATGAACAAAACAAACAAATGAGCAAAATAGAACCAGAGACATGGAAATAAAGAACAAACTGACAGTGACCAAGGGGCAGGGGGAGGGGGTAATGGGAGAAAGAAGCGGAAGGGTCAAGTCAAGAAACATGTACAAAGGACTCATGGGCAAGGACAATGGGATGGGGGTTGGACGGGGCAGGGGAGAGCAACAGGGGGAAAAATGGGGGCAACCATAACTGAACAACAATAAAAAATATATAAAACTAGGATGAGAACTAAAGCCATTTTATGGAACATAAAAGTATTTTTACCATTTGACCAAAAAAATAATTTCTCTACAAAGTATCAGAATTGCCTTTAAAAATCTCTGTTAACTTGAGTTTTAGGCTGACTACAAGAGTCACTACTTCTGGGTGGTCAGATGCCTCTCTGTTATGCAGGGGAGGGGAGTGCCCCGGTCGGACAGTCGGCTGTGTCTCACTCCCTGGGCCCCTGCATGCCTGTTCCAAGCATCTCCACCTGCCTGCAGTGTTCACTTGCGAAGGCCTCCTGACTTCTGGATGGTTTTGTCTGGAACTGAAAATAATCTGTAGGGAGAAAAAGATGGTTACCTTTAATTATCCATGTTTGTCTAACTGAGGACATTTTACATCCCTAAGAACCTTTTCTTTGCAGTTTAGTTCATGACATTATTGCCTCCCCATCATAATAATGATAAATTTAGGTTTAACACTTGCCTGCACCCAGAATTAGTACGGTAGGTTGCACATTTCTTAATGGCATCTATTTGTGATCCAAATAGTAACTCCTTTTATTCGCATTCCCCCCAAACCAGTTCCTAATTTGCAGGAGGCACTTGATATTTGGTAAATAAGTAAATAAATATGTCCATTTGGTCTGATGGCTACTTCTAATAGTAGAAATCCCTGAAAACGTGTGGATCGGATCTGTGAACAGGTCAGAGTGAACCACAGAACCTAAGGCCTAGTGAAGAAAATCACGAGAGCACAAGATGCCACAGTCCACTAGAGTGCTGGTGGCCTGCAGAGGTTTTCAACTTCACCTAGTTGGCCTTAAATAGCCTTTATCCTCCCAATCTGACTCTTCTGCTACAGCTGCCTTCTCAAAGGTCAAAAAGCAAAACTGGGAATAAGGTTGACATGTTACATATTAGGGCTCTGAAGCATGGGTGGTGGGATTGAAAAAGAGGCTAAGAGAACTGCCATAGGGAGGAGCTGTGTGCAGGACTGGCTCTCTGATGATTTAATGTCAAATGAGGTCAGGTCAGGATAAAATAAGGACACTGGAGTCTGGCAGAGCTACTGCAATGCACAATTCCTAGGGCACCACGTCACAGCCTGTGTGAATAGCACCCTCTCGATTGTGCAGTACCTGTTGTGCGTAGCCATGCACAGAGGCCCTGGGTCTGAGAAGCCTCCTACGTTCCAGCTTTGCTGGGAAGGTCTTGAGCCTGTCTCAGACAGATTGATCAGGCTGTCTGATCTAAAGCTGACAATGATCTCTTAAAAACAAAGGCCATATAGGAAATGTGAATGAGACCATAATTTCATCACAGTAACAGCCTAGGGCATTCTCTGCTATCGTTAGAAAGTGCAAAAGTATAAATGCTCATAGTGTTCATCAATCAATGACCACTTTCCCCAAGTTCCTAGTCTATCTTCACAGTCATAAGGACCGTTACAGCTGTAAGAGGTATTGGGATCATAGATCAGATCTTTCATTTCAGTCCTTTACCACCAATCCTTCATCAGCTCTCTCATATCCCGTCCCCCTGCCAACACCAGTACCAACTTCTCTTCTATCTTGACAGCTGTCTTCAGCTGTAGAAGAAGGCACAACTCTGAAAAAACAGGTGATGTTGTAAAGAGGTAGATTTCATACTGATGAGATGGAAGAAGAAACTTTCTAATAGCTGTTGGCAATAAATGGGATGTTCTGTAAGGTAAACTAACTAAAAATGTTACAACAAAGATGAATAAACTCCTATTTGGGATGTGGTGGAAGGGTTACATGCTTTGGGGACCACCCATCCACTAATCCAACCTTCTTCAAGTAGCTAAATTCTACTTACCCTTCAAGTCTAACTCCTGGCAGTAATTCCTTCAAGGGAGAATCCTCTCCTACTCATCCCTCAGGATGGCTTAATGGCCCCTTCTCTAGGTACCCACCCTCCATGTATGCCATTTTCATCACCTTTTCCATGTTATACTGGAACTCTCTGTCTCTGTATCACCCCCTAAAACTGATCATTTGAGAGGCTAAGGCTCATTTACTTTGTACTTTTTAAAAAGATTTTGTTTATTTAGAGAGAGGAAGGTAGGGAGAAAGAGAGGGAGAGAAACATCAGTTGCCTCCTGCACGTGCCCCAACACGGGGACCAGGCCTGCAGCCCAGGCATGCGCCCTGACTGGGAAGTGAATCGGTGACCTCCTGCTTTGCGGGAGGATGCCCCCCCAAATGAGTCGCATCGGCCAGAGCTCATTCTGTATTCTTAACACAGAGTTGCAGCATCAGGTACACACAGACTCCATATATTTGTGCTGAGTGGAATAATTATAATAAAAAATAATTAAAATGTATTGTGAATTAACCATGTGCCTAGCACTATTCAAAGCACGTTATATATTTTAACTCATTTAATCCTCACAATAACCCTATAAAGGTGGTATTGTCATTTTTCTCAATGAACTGAGGTTAAGGAATTTGCCCAAGACTGCCAACAAAAACAAGTATGACTTCTAAAGTTCCTTTTAACTTGGAGATTATATATATTTTTTTTATCTCAGGGATAAATGGCTCTTTCTACCTATTTTTTCTCTCTAATGTGATTTCACCTTTTGGATGAAGAGCTCCAAGTTAATGACTAAAGAGAGGTGCTGTCCACATGTCGTCTTTCTGTCCCACTGGGTTTACCTTGGGGAGAAGGCAGCTGCAATTTGTCTGTGATCGCTTGTGTTAGCACCGAGCCAGTATCTTTGTAACTACAGAATCGGGGCGTCCCTCTGGAGCTCTTAATAGAACAGATGGCAAAACGATGGAAAGGGACGAAGTCCCCACCATGGCAGCTCCCACAGCGGCAGGCCAAATCTCGGAGAAAGCAGGCACATTCAAGATGCAGGGCTATTTGCTGTGCCTTGGGCCACAGCTCCCAAGCAGCTTCCCGTAATAGAGGCACTCCAAATTCTAGCACTTCAGGTTGAGATAGGAATGGTTCCTGTTTTAGCCTGAGAGGAGAGCCAGCATCTGAAATACAGAAAAATCCAAGTGAAAGTCTTCCTTAAAGCCTTTGTATGCTACTATATAGCAAACTCCCAAGCACATGCTGCTAGTTTTTAAGAAATTTCATTTACAATTGCAGTTTGTATTACTGCCTACTTTATAGAAAAATTTTACACCAATCTGAAAGTGATATTGACCATATCTAGTATAAAGTACCACAGAGAAGGAATGGTCATGGGTACAGAAGTACACTTGGATAAATTTCTTACTTCCTTCTAAAGTGAGCTTTTGTACTACAATTATAAATGTCAAACCATCAGAAATGCTCCATTCAAATATAAGACCCAAACATATTTCAAAATCAAAAGGAAATTATTTGTGGATATATGCACGTTGGGTATTCTATGCCACAATTTTTTTTTTCATGTGGAGAATCTGAGATAGCAAGCTTTTTATTGTGTATCTGGCTTTATTCATGTCTGTCTCAGTACCACATGTATTTATCTTCTTTGTGAATTTCTAAAGTTAGAAATAGTTTATCCTTCTTTCTTATTATTTATACCTAGATGCCAATAAAGGATTATGGCAATATTTTGTGACCCAAAGATCAAAACACAAATACTTAACAAGGAGCTAGAACTCTTGAAATGCAATTCTGAAAAATACAAGTTATTCATTAACTACACCCAAGGTTCCTTCATGATAAAATAACTGTTTTTCCCTATTTCTTAGCTATCAGCTTTAAGGGACTGAGGCCCTTGATGTATGATGTTGATGCTCTTTCTCAACACAGATTCCTCCTAACCCCCACTCGAGGCTCTCTGTTCAGGCCTGAGAACAAAGGAGCAGCTCTTCCTTACCTGACTTTTTCTTGTCCTCTTTGGATTTTTCAATAATATCAATAGAGGAAGGCACTAGTATTGGCTCAGCAGGCTCGTGGGTCTTGTTACACCAGCAGAGCACGTGTATATCTACAAGGGCCCTCAGCACCTGGAGGAGCTTCTGTTCATCCCAGCCAGGCAGCAGGTGCTGCAGCAGGTCTATGTGGAAGGAGTGACCAATGACTGCAGCGCACTTAACCAGCAACTGTTCTTCTGGGCTCAACTGATCCAGCTGGTTTACTGCTACTTCTGGAGGAAAAAAATCAGCAATGAACAAGCATTCTATAAACACAGAATACACTGTGTTGATAATCTGTTCGTTTAAAATATATATACAAAGGCTTGCTTTGTTCCCACCCCTTCTTTACTCAGCCAAACCTCTTCAAAGAGCCTTGTCTCCATATCCTCATTCCTCATTCATTGTTCAACCAACAATAATCAGATTTTCACATCACTGAACCTCTTCACCCATGGCCACCAAAACCTTTTGTTTGTAAGCCCAAAGCAGTGCTCTGAATCATTCAGCCATACTAACAATTCTTTCCATTTTCATGACTAGTAAGTACTCAGACTCTTTGCTTCAGACTAAACATAGAGGGCCAGGCTTCCTGGTCCCGAAACTCTCATAATTATAAAGATCTTAATAACTTCTTTTTTTAAAGTATTTTTTTATTGATTATGCTATTAGTTTTCCCAATTATTTCCCCTTTATCCCCCCTGCCCCCCAACCCTCCTGCATTCCCTCCCACCCCCTTAGTTCATGTCCATGGGTTGTACATATAAGTTCTTTGAGTCCTCTGTTTCCTATACTATTTTTTATCTCTCTCCAACTATTTTATGCCTACTAACTTTGCTACTTCTTCCCTGTACCTTTTCTCCCCTATTCCTCCCTTCCCCTTCCCCACTGAACTCCCTCTGTGTGATCTCCATATCTCTGATTCTGTTCCTGTTCTGGTTGTTTGCTTAGTTTTTGTTGTTTTTCTTTTTTTTAAGGTTCATTTGTTGATAGTTGTGAGTTTGTTGTCATTTTACTGTTCATATTTTTGATCTACTTTTCTTAGAGAAGTCCCTTTAACATTTCATATAATAATAGCTTGGTGATGATGAACTCCTTTTTACTTGACTTTATCTGGGAAGCACTTTGTCTTCCCTTTCATTCTAAATAGCTTTGCTGGATAGCGTAATCTTGGATGTAGGTCCTTGCCTTTCATGACTTCAAATGTTTCTTTCCAGCCCCTTCTTGCCTGTAAGGTTTCTTTTGAGAAATCAGCTGATAGCCTTATGGGAACTCCTTTGTAGGTAACTGTCTCCTTTTCTCTTGCTGCTTTTAGGATTTTTTCTTTGTCTTTAATCTTGGGTAACTTAATGATGATGTACCTTGGTGTGTTCCTCTTTGGATCTAGCTTCTTTGGGACTCTGAGCTTCCTGGACTTCCTGGAAGTCTATTTCCTTTGCCAGATTGGGGAAGTTTTCCTTCATTATTTGATCAAATAAGTTTTCAATTTCTTGCTGCTGTTCTTCTCCTTCTGGCACCCCTATGATTCAGATATTAGAACATTTCAGGTTGTCCCAGAGTCCTCAGCCTCTCTTCATGTTTTTTGAATTCTTGTTTCTTCATTCTGATCCAGTTGGATGTTTATTTCTTCCTTTTGTTCCAAATCATTGCTTTGAGTCCTGGTTTCCTTCCTGTCACTGATGGTTCCCTGAATATTTTGCTTTATTTCATTTTGGGTACCTTTCATTTGTTCTTTCATTTTCAACCAAGTTCAATCAGTTCTGTGAGCATTTTGATTACCAGGGCTTCAATTTCTCCATCAGATAGGTTGGCAATCTCCTCATTGTTTAGTACTGAGGTTCTGCTGTGTTTTCATTTGGGCCATATTTCTTTGTCTTGGTGAACTGATAGGTTGTAAGGGGGTGGGGCCTTAGGTATTCACCCAGGCTGGGCAACCCTCTTTGCTGCACTTCGGTGCTGCCTGTTGGGGAGAGGCCAGAGAGGGAACAATGCAGCTTGCCTGCTCCTCTCTAGCGCACTTTCCAACAGACTCTTGTGTGAAACTGGAAGTATCTCCCACGGCAGCAACCCCAGCCTTAGCCCACAGTCAGCTCTGAGTCTCAGTTTTCCCTTTAAGTCAGTCCCTCCCTGTGCAGCTCTGCCCAGCTCGGCAGTCAGCCCTGCCCCTCAGCTGCCTCGCAGCGGTTTTTCTGCATCGGCCTGCCATGGTCCACCTTACTGGTATGGTTGTTCTGGTTGACTTTTTCTTCAGTTCCTTGGTTGTCAGAGTGCATTTTGATTTTCTGGTGCTTTTGGTTGTTTCTTGATTTTAGATTGGTTATCCTCCTTTTGGTTGTGCAAGGAAGCAAAGGGTTTCTACCTATGCCTCCATCTTGGCCGGAACTCCCTAGATCGTAGTAACTTCTAAGCATTACAGTAAACCTCTGCATATTATGACCCATACATTAAAGCAGTCTGCATTGAACAAGTAAATCACCAAGCCCAAAATCTTGGAATAATTCTAAACCTTTTTCTTTCCCTGATAACCAACTGGTCACCTCACTCATCCTCCTTCTAAATTCTCTTGCATATATTTCCTCCTAATAAGCAGTCATTTTCACCAGGACCACTATACCACCCTGTTTTGAACATCTTCGGTTTCCTCTCATTCTTGTCCCAATAACATATTAGCTATTGGCAGAATTATATACTTAAAGTACAAGTATAATCATGTCAGTCTCCTTCTTAAATACTTTTACAGCTTATGTGGCCTTTCACAATCTAGCTTTGGCCTTTCATTTAGACCGAGGGTTTGCAGACTGAGCCATTAATTTTAGCTTATGAGTTAATAAATCTTTTTCCTTCTTGGTGGACAATGCTGAACTTAGGATCCTGATAAAATGAGAATGCCAGCTGAGTTACCAGCTAATATTGCTTACACTAAAAATGATCTCTCATTGGAAACTGAACTTGGATTAGGAAACTGTGAATAAGCTATAAATACCTAGGGGTAAGCCGCAGCTTTGGGATTCTTTGGGCATAGTAAATCTTGTAACAGGTCATGTCCCTTGCAGGGCCTGGAAGTTATGCTGTTACAAGAGATACGACTTTTTATCTGGGGCATGGGACTTCTACGTACCTATCCATCATTGTCTCATTCCATCACACCAAAGCGATTCCTTGAGGCTCCAGAGAAGAGCAGTGGAAACCGTTGTGAGGACACCCATTGAAGAAAACCAGCAGCTGGTGTTCTGCTATCATACTGTATTTTCTGACTTGTGTCCTTCTAAGTTAATAAAGCCATTGCCAAGTGTGGCCTGTCATAGTCGTAGGAGTATGCACTGTCTAGATGGACTTAAAAACCTCAGAATGAATAGCTCATAAAAGTAAATAGTCACTGAATATTTATTTTGTATCATGATTTATTTCATTTAATCTTTAGCTAACCCTATGATTTAGGAGCTATCGTTACCCTCATTTGAATGATGAGAAGACTAAGACTTACATAAGTTAATTAATTTATCTAAGGTTCCACAGCCAGTAAGAAGAGGAGCCAACAGTATCCAGATTTTTCTGACTCCACAGCCCTGGCTTTTTTTTTCTTTTTTTTTTAGAGATGGGGAAAAGGGAAGAGGGGGAGAAAAAGAGAGAGAGAAAAATACATCGATGTGAGAGAGAAACATCAATAGAAACATCAATGGCTGCCTCCCATATGTGCCCCAACTGTGGATGAAACTCACAACCTAGGTATGTGCCCTGACTGGGAATTGAACCAGTGACTCTTTCGGTACAGGGGACAATGCTCCAATCAACTGAGCCATACCAGTCAAGGCCAGAAGCCTGGCTCTTAACTACCACGGTGTTCTGTAGTGCTATTTTATACGCATGTCACATATTTTCAGCAAGACCATCTGTGACTTGAAGTATGCTTATTCATCATCATATCCCTCCTGAGGGCTTCATATAGTACACTGCCCACCAAACACTTGAGTATTTAAAAAACTTCATCTCTAAAAAGAAGAACACCCCTGTCCAATTATGCCTACCTAATCCCAATGGCTTCTTTATCTCACAAGTCATTATAAACTTACTTTGCACTCTTTTATTAAACTTTTGCTATGTGCATAACACTGTCTCTTCAGTAGCACCGTGAATTTTCTTAAGTTTCACCAGCGTTATCTCCCTTGCTTACTGTTTCCTCCAGCATGGGAATATGCACAAAGGGAAGCTCAGAACGTATTTTTTATTAAACTACTAAACAACTTTTCCAGGTCACCAGTCAGCCCCAAAGAGAACAATGTGCTCACTTAAGTAAACCATATCTCGAGTAGCATTACAAGTCTTTAAAGGGCTCTCTGGGTGGGTAGTACCAGAACTTATTTCTGGAAGGCAGTTTCTTTTTTAAAAGAAAATGAAGCTGGCATGATAATAAGAGACCTATACTCAATCACCACCAAATGCCTAATTACAATGACAACTGTCATTGGTTCACTTGAGTTTTTCAAGGGACTTGCCTTTTAACGATGGTGGGAGAAGCACTGTATCCAAGTTCACATCATCCCTGATGGTGCAGACATAAAGTTCCTGGTCTTCAGAGCTGGCGGCAGAAATATCGTGCATCGTGGTTATCATGGCACTGGCTACAGGGAAAGAAAACAACGACTGAGGAAAGCACCATGCTCAGTGACTGTAGTTTTAAAGGAACAAAAATACAAGAATTTAGTCAAGAAACAAACGATGAAGATGAAGGGGGCATATCACATTTAATGTGGTTTACCCCACCCATCCTGCCTGTTCTCTCATTTTCTCTTAGAAACTAACACTTGCTGCACCATATGGTAGGACATTCTCACTCTTCCTGTTTACCCTCCAATGGCCCTCACTGCCATTGTATCACAGCTCTAGGATGCCTTTCTAGATCCACACATACTTCCTTTCCTCCTCTTCCACCCTCCTTCCTTCTCCCATTTCAGCCATCCAAATAAATCCCCAAGTCATCCTTCTCTTAAGTAATGTGGCATTCTCTACTGAATTTTCATGGTTTTAAATCCCCTCCAGTGGCTGCCGTGTTTCTAGATCCTATTTTCCCATTCCCACCTTCTGCGCTGCTCAAAAAGGATTTACAGTAGGTTGATAGACGCAAGTTATCTCAGGCAGGAATTTAGTATTTGCACCACAGCTGTGTATTATTTATATAGTTCCCTTAGCTAGGAAAGCCTGACCCTGCCTACAATGTCAGGAGAGAACAGGCATGTACCTCACAAGGGTGGGGTGATGCAGCCGGAACAGGGTAGAACCCTGGGAAGCTAGGCTTACCTGAGAGGGTCTCCCACTTGCTGTTCTCCTCCCCCTCCTTTTGTAGGTCATGAAAGAGCAATATGTCCTTTGAGAGAAGGTCCTGGCATAGGACCTCACAGTAGAGGGGGTTCCCCAAGCACCTGCGGAGAAGGTAGCTGTAGAGATATAAGTATGGGAGCGCTGACTAAAGATAGCCACTGGAAGAGAGCCAAGCATAAGGGTATTTCATAGGAGGACTTTCTTCTTTTGTTGAAGTCAGCTTTTGATATACACTAAGAGAGAAGGAGCAGCACAGAAATATAAAAAAAAATTCTGATTGGCTTTAAAATGTATTCTGGCAGTAACTTTTCTTTCTTAACTATTTTGCTTCTATCAATGTTAAGACAAACTAATGTCCACTTGCTAAATGGCCTGGCAGAAACTGGCTGACTACATATAACTGATATATTAAGTAAGCCATCCAAGTCCTAACTGCCCCGTGAAAGCCGGGTGGATAGCCCAGGGAAGTAGCCCCTTGCCGGTTTACTAGGACACTGTCTACCCTTACATCTAGTCTTGGGTTTCACCATGGTTACTAATGCCATTCCTCCCTTAATGAAGTATCCAGCTAGTCCTAGCCACTCACATTTGCAGCTCTTGGGGGATGCTCACCACCCCCAGTTCCCAACATGCCATTCTCAAGAGTGAGTTCGCTGCTAACTTCGAAATGGGCATCAGCATAGCCTGAGGGCTCTGCAGGAAGCGCTGGGCCCCACCACTCGGGGAGAAGGTAGGAGTCAACGTCATCACCATGACGACAGGCACGCTGGAAAGCAATGTTCCCAGAAACTCCCAGGAAGCTGCATCCATATGCTGGGCCTCGTCAATGAGGAAAATCAGTGGTGTTTCCCTCACTGCCTGGAGATAACAGCAAAGAAACAATGACAACCTCTGATTAGAGGTGAAGTCACCGGATTTGCGAATGTACTGTGAATTTCTCGTCAACAATTTAGATAAAATGTCAACACAGGCGGGTTTTCAGAGTAAAATGTTTCCTAAGTCTAGGTAATATTTTACTTTATAAATATAAAATATAGCCTGTATATTTAATTCCTAAAGAAATGTACTGAGTTCCTTGGACAAGAAAATACTTTTAACAAAAAAGTAAAATAAGCATCAAAATATTCTCCAAATCAAACTTAAAGCTTTTACATATTTCATTTGCAAAGGCTTCAAACTGTGTGGGAATTCATACTTTAAATCAGTAATTTCCAAAGCAGGCTGCAAATCAGAATTTCCTGGGAGTGCTTGCTAAAACTACCAATTACCAGGCTCCACTCATGCAGACTTCTAAAAAATATATTTACTTTTATCCACATCCCCCATTTAATAAAGTGTCTACTTTCCTGACTGCCACAGGTAACCATTTTAATGCATTTATCATTTAACCTTATGTTTGTATTTTGTTCTTATAAGTGTGCATGGTTGTTTTGTCAAGAATATCGTTTTTATATAAATGGTACTGTATTACAGATCCCATCATTTGTCTCGCTTCGTTAAGGACTGTAAGATCACCCCGTGTTACTATGTTATCATCTATTCCCTTACTTCTGACTTCCACATTGTAGTCCATAGTGTTCATCCATGAGTTCATGCCAATGCCTCCCGAGCCTCTACAAACAAACATTGTAATAAACAGACTCCCTGGAATATGTATCTAGGAGTGGAACTCCTGGCTCTAGAGAATGTGTGTTCTTAACATTTGACTTATTACTTCTAGATTGTTTTCCAGAATGGCTATATCAGTTTCTGCTCTTATAGATTGAGTAATTCTGGGTTGGGGGCCTGAGTATCTGTATTTTTAATAGTTATCAATCTGTTTTTGGAAACTACTGTTTTAAGTTATTAGAATTTCATTAAGGAACAGAGTCAAAAACCAAAGGGGGGTAGGGTCAAGGGTGGGAAGTGGGGATGGTTAGGGTGGGGGGAAGATGGAGAAAACTGTACTTGAACAACAATAAAAAAAAGTTAAAAAGAAGAAAGAAATGGTCAGAAAAGAGCAAAGGCCTTCATTGTATGCTGTGCTATGTGATGGATTCAAGGTCAAAGACAGAAACAATGAAGATATCAACAAATAGACAGGTGAAGAAATGCCTAAGTCAAGTGTGATATGGATAGATTAAAATAAGCATAAACCATCTCCATATATTAAGAGTTAATGGTATGTAACAAAAGTACCCACCTGCTGTAGCACTCGAAAAAAACACGCTTTAATTTTCTTTTGTTTGGCCAGGTCATCCATATGTGAAACTTTGAAGGATAAGGAAAACTGACCAGGAAAATTATTCATATATTAGCATTCAAAATGACAATCTAATAAAAATATACAGGTTCCCAAAGGGAATAGAAAATGATTCTATTTTGAGTAGAATGCATTTCTATAGTGCTGGGCATAGTGTTACAAACACCAATATGTATGTAGTTCAGAGGGTAAGACTGGAAGTCCACTGGCGGTTAGAGACAGATAGCTCCTTCCCATGCCAGACTCTGGCAAACCCTTTAAGGTCATGACTAACGAATGAAACAATAGGTGGGACTTAGCAATGTTATTTTGGACAGCTCCAGTACCCCAATTATTCCAAGTAAACCAGGGTGAATGTATACATGAGACTTGTCAGAAACAGTTGCAATGGACATCACCTAACATTGTTTCCTGTGCCAGGCCAAGGCACATTAGCTACCATGGACCCAAGAGCCAAAGTAGGGCTACTCCTTCACCACGCTGGCCAGGGCCAGAGGCCTAGGCAAGGCCTATCTTAAAACAGGGCTACGCTGAGGGATTGAACAGATTTTAGTTTTCTCTATTTTCCATTAAATATAGTGCCTTGCAGGCTGGCTAGATCAGGAGAAGTGATGGAGGATGAAAAATGAAAATTGTGGTCCAGGGAATTCTTAGCCTACTCTCCACTGGGTTCCACATGCACCCTAGACCACTGGAAGCTTTTGAGATTTGGCTGCCAGTTTAAGTGGCATACTCCATGACTAGGGAAAGTAAAGGTAGCATTAAAGAACAAACATTGCAAACTGACTAGAGAACACATGGACACAACTGCTGGGGGTGCTTGACTGGTCAGGATTATCCTGATGGATTTAGCACTTTCACCTTTACAATGCAATCTCTTATATATCATCTTCTTTAAAATCCATGCAAAAACCATATCAATACTACACTTGTCATTTTCACAGGTGAAAAAAATCAAGGCTCAGAGGCAAAGTGATTTGTGCCAGGACATACAACTAGCAAGTGTCAGAGTCAGTCCTAGAATTCACTCTCCTCAAAAAAGAGAAAGCCTGGACTTTGGTGTCTAAGGGATTTCAAATCTCACTCCTGCCACAGCTAACCGTGTGTTCTTAGGCTATATATATATATATATCAACATCAGTAATCCAGTTCAGAAAGCCACTGCTTTCATTACCTTTACAAAGAAGAGCTCGTTAAAAAGGCAGTGAAATGGTTCCTCCACCATCCCACGGAGCTGTTTGTGTAGGCACTCTTGCCGGTAGTAGGCTGGGCATATGTCAATCTCAAAGAAGATGGCCATGAGGGTCTGGATGGCATAGAAGCGCTGCTTGGAATCTGCTTCCTTCAGCTTCAATGACAACACCCTGGTGAATGTTACTATAGTCACAGAGAGTCCGCTGACCCATAAAGAGGCTACTCACTCTACCAGCCCAAGGATGCTAAATCTAATGATACAAGAGTCTCACCAACAAGGGAAAGGAGCCCCAAGAGAAGCACACGTTAAATGAGAAAGCAGGAGTCTTTACCTGTGCCCGTCCTTCTGGGCCAGTAAGTTTATTTCAGCCAACAGCTGGCTTTTTCCATAGCCCTTTCCACCTTCATACAGAACTGCTTGTCCCTTCTTCTGGTGCAAGCATCCCTGCTGTGCCATTTGGAAGGCTTCCAGTTCTTTCTCCCGGTCTGTACAGAGACAGGCAGCACCTAACACTCCAGTGCTTTTTTTAGTAGACACTCTATTTATTTAACTTAATTTGAAAAACTAAGCCTCAGAATGTGTTTTTCCCCCGCCAGAATCCTTGGCAGAATCCCATTCTTTGGTGAGGCTTCAGATATCTTTCTAGTAAATTAACTCTGAACTATACAGACATGTGTGCTGGGCTTGGTGGTTTGCTACAGAGCCTAAGTAACGACATTCCGGACAGTTAGGTACCACATGGACATACGGCTACTTTATCTTCTTAAGCTTTCCATAAAAGTTTCCATATTAACAATTTTTAGTCGAAGTCCATTACTGCTATTAGATAGTTAATGATCTAATAGATCTAGATAAAATAAATATAAAGGCAGAAAATGTATAGTGTAAGTGGCAACAATTTTGGTTCTATCTTCACTATCTAAGGGCGAGGACTTTCCCTCTAACGGTGCGCCACAGCAAGCTGGTCAGCTCTCTGTAGCTGAACTCTGGCTCGCAAAGGTTCTCACTAAATGCTGATACTTCTAAGGCAAAGTGACTGGCTCTAGCTAATATTTAAAGAGTCAGTATGGAAAATAAATCGCAAGTCCTCTTCAAAATGACCATGAATTTACTAAGAAGGCTGCTTTCTATTTTTAATACAGTTTAGAAGCATTCGGTCTTGAATTCTATTTTTTAATCACATTAACCATCTATAGCTGAAAAAAATACAATTTAAGGTAGAAAAGAAAACGCACCTAACAAAGGGTGATTTTTATTTCTCTCTCTGACCAAATGTCTCTTCCCAAACATTCTAGGGAAAAAGACAAAGGGAAATGTATCTATTAAAAATAGACTAGAATAGATAATACTCATATCTCTAAATACAGAGGAAAAATTGTCCTTATATGCAAATACTTTCATATCACTCAAGAGGTGCAGAATTCTATATAAAAGAGTTTTTTAAAAACTAAAAAATTTTGGGAGAAGGGAACAAGAAGTATTATTGATTGTTCTAGGTTCAGGGAAGTATGAAGTACACAAAGAAAAAAAGAACATCTAGATTAATGAACTATTGCTAGTCTCTTCCTATTGGATAGCAAGAAGTTCACTGAGGAACTAGCAAAAAGCTAAACATAAATGAAGATCTCAGACACAAAGCTCTCCTCTTATGTCTCTTATTTCAGCAGGCTGGTACTAGAGGCATCTTTCTAATTTCATACCCTCACTGATCACTCCTATGCCTAATCTGAATGAACTAGCACACAATGACACTCACACACATCTTCTATGGCCAAGATATTCATATATCTTCCCAGGGTTGGAGATATTTTTCATCATCTTCTCTGGGAGTTTCTTGAAGTTGTAAGCAGGTAGCATGGATCTTAGGTAAGTTACTTCATCACAAGACACCAAACCTGGATAAGCAGTTATCATTTTGGCCACAAGGCTCACTTTAGGGCCAATAACTGTGTCAAGGAGACAGAAAAGAAAAGGATGCAGAATTTTGGATCACCTCCTCCACCTTTAACCCTAAGTCAGGCCCTAACAGTCCAGCATCCTGTTCTACCTGTATATTCATGTCTTGCTATCGCCCCAACCACGCCACAGAATACTGGTCCATTGGTGATGCTGATGGAAACAAGCCTGGGGAACAGAAAAGCAACAATGGGTAAATACAAAGTCAGATGCCTACAGTCAGGCACTAGATCTGCCACTGTCTAGGTCCAGAAGACTAGCTTTAGAGCCCAGAATGGAAAAGGCCGGAGGCTGCTGTTAGTCTCCAGCACATCCCGGGTACGAAGTACTGAATATTAGGGAAATAACCAAAAGGAACAAAATGGTCCCTCTACTCCAGGAGTTTTACCTGGGGAGTAATTATTAGTAAAAAAACTAAAATTACTTTATATCTGTCAGATACTTTATATGCCTTTTGAAGTACTTCCAAATTGATTACCTCATCCAATTCTTTAAGGGATAATTAACAACAAACTTGTGAAATATGTAGAGCACATATTTGAACCCCATTTGAAAACAAACAAACAAACAAACAAAAACAACCCCACAGGAGCAACAAGAAGCTAATTTACTTTCCCAGTTACACAGCAAAAGTCAAGAGTAGAATGAGAATGAGAATCCAGGCCTCCCGACCCCTGCACCAATTTTATTTCTACTATACCACACTGCCTCAGATAAAACCCCCGAATTAAACAGATCAACAAATGTTAGAACAGGGTTAATGGGTCAAATGACGCTAGAATGACAGAGTAAGGAATAACTAGAAGGTCACACTGCTGATGGAAGGCTTCCTAAAGCAAATTAGACATTAAAATGAATTTTAAAAAATTAAGTAATAATTTTTAATCCATTCATACATGCATACAGTCATTCATTTAACAAGCACTGAGAAGTATGTACAGTACCGAGCACTGGGTTGGGTGTGTAAACAATGAGACCTGTACAAAAATACACTTCCCTGGAGAACTTCAGTCTGGCGAGGAGGGTGGTAGGGAATGAGTAAAGTGAAAACGCATATTTATAGTTTAATAAGACAAATACTACATATTAGTGATCAGTACAGCAAACTAACTGAGCAAATAGGAGAGATGCATTACCTGCAGAGTAGAAAAAGTATTTTATAAAGGAGAGGACATGTGATCAGACTCTGAAAGTGCCAAAGTGGGGCAACAGCATTCTGCCTAGTGGAAAAAGGCATAGGCTTTGAGGAGTCTGGCGCGCTTCTGCAAAACTAAATACTGTATTTTGCTGTGTATAATGTGCTCCCAGGTATAGTGCTCACCCACGTTTTTAGCCCAAACTTTCAAGAAAAAAATCTTTCATTTTAATTTTTAAATTCAATTATTTATTTATTCATATTTAGAAACAAAATCAATGATTGTATTCTAGGGTATTACTTTGCATACGGATATCATTATTGCTTTCTAGAGTTATACTTTTAATGCATAAGCATATATGAAAGAACTAAAAACATTTATATAGATACAGAATTAGTACTACCCATGTATAATGTGCATCCTTACTTTTCACTCAAAAATTTGGGCAAAAAAGTATGCATTATACACAGCAAAATCCCCTCATTCCATAAGGCTAGAGCACAACGGGTGTTTAGAGTAGGGCAACATGAATGGAGAAGTGGTCTACACCAGCCAGGGATGGAAGAGCACTGGAAATGCCAATTATTTTTACAAAGGGCATGTACAAGTTCTAGGTGAGGCAAAGGCTCCAAGGTGGCAATGGACAGAGAATAGGTCTACTTGACTGATGTGAAAATTTCCTGTGACAGATAACAAGATATATGGATGGAGAACGAGGGTGCAGTGAGCAGTTTTAAGTTAAATCTACAAATACACAATTTTCAGTTGTTCATAAAGCATGAACAGTGACAACAATCCTAGCGTTACTGTTTCCTGAGACATTAAAATTCTCTTGCAGAATTTACAGGAAAGATAGGATTGAAGACTCTTACCATTCATTCACTGGGCCCATTGCCCAGGATGACTACAAGAGATACTCAAGACAAGAACCAAGCAGTTGGGTCTGCTGCCACACCAAGGACAAGACTAAAAATCTTCCAAAGTTTCATCACGCTTTCTTTATCTAAAACACCCTTTCCAACTTTCTCCACCTACTGAACTTGTTTTTGTTTCAACCTGGCTCAAAAGTTACTTCTCTAGTCAACACATCTCTAACACATGTCTGGTGAGAATGAACTATTTCTTCCCACAGCAGTTTGTTGCAGCTCCTACAGCATTTTATTCCTGCAGTTATATTTCTCTTTTCCTTTTAAATTAAATTTATTGGGGTAACATTGGTCGATAACGTTATGTAAGTTTCACGTGTGCATCTTTATAATACGTCATCTGCATGTTCCACTGTGTCCACTGTGTGCTCACTGTGGTCATATATCAATGTATTAAAGATAGTTGTTTACTTAGCTGAGGAGGTAGTGTCTCATTTCTCAATGTCCGTGAAACCTAGCACAATAAATGGCTCATAGTTGTGTTCAACCAATGTTTGTTGAATGAATGCAGTTATGCATGCAAGAAACTCAGCTATTCACAAGACACCGATAATGAAACAAATAATACTTTTCTCACTTGGTTACTTCTTATTTCTTTTTTTGTATTTTACAATCCCTCTGGCAGTCCATGTTCCTTCCTTCTTTTAAAAAATGTTCTTCATTGATGAAGAATATATTCTTTCTTCATTATGTATAAATATACAAGTCAATGCAAAATTTAAGAGCAGAATAGCCCATCACTGGATGGGATGGCCCAGCACACCCATAGTGGAGATAAGATTTGAAAGTAGCCTGTAGTAGCATCTGCAGATCCCACATGCCTGAAAGAAGTGCCAACACATATCTGTCTTGGGCTAAGAGTTTGAGTCTATACGAAGCAACTGTAGCATCTCTTTTATCTGTAAAATAAGGAGTTGGATAAGATAATCTAAATTTTTTTCAGTTCTAACATTCTATGAATATGTCTTTACAATTATATCACATTGGTAATATGTGTTATCCATTTGGGGGAGTATTTGCATTTTATAAGAGGCAGCTGTGGGATAATGAAAATGACAAAATTGGAGGACAGGAGATCTGGGTCTCATTACCAGCTCTGCTACATGCTAGTAATTTCTCTTCTATAGTCTTAGTTTCCTCATGTGTAAAAGAAGAATAAAAATTTTCCCACGAGTAGCATATATGAAAGTATTCTGTAAATTTTCAAGCACTATATAAATGTGTGCTATAATTTTATTTATCTTGAATAAGTATGGCAAGCAAATGTTTAACTCAATGTTAATATTAGAAATAACTGTTTTTCAAATACATTCATGTTACACTTTCCCCATAATTTTCTGGTGGGAAAAAAAGTTATTTGAGAAATTTCAACCAACCCTGTCATTGTGCAACTAGTGGGAAAATGGAATTTTCTCTACCTTTATTAGGACTAGGAGTTTATAGAAGGTGGGAGGGTGAGATGCAAAGGAGGGTGATCATATCAGTGTGAATCCCATAAAAATTAATGGGTCTGGAAAAGACCAAGAGTGAAAGCCAGAAGGACAGCATTAACCAGCTGTGGTTCCTTCCTACCTAGGTAATTGCCCCTACCTCCCCTCCTTCATAGGTAGACAGGCAGCCTTTGTTCTACATTCCCTCCACATAGATAATATTATTTATATTATATTAATTCACACAGTTGCTTGTTCCTTTGCAGTTCTTGACTCTTGCTATGTATTCTGTTCCTCCCTCTTTCCCACCCCAGGGGACGGAAACTTGTCTTCATGTACTGTGGATATCTAGTACACTGTTCTGTAACTAGTGATTTCTTAATAGACCTTGTTTTCTGCCTTCCCTTAGCCAATTCTCTCCCCTTTAGGAAGATTCTGGATAGCCTCAAACCCTGCTACTTGTTACTGCCTCCTACCCTGCCTGAAGGGCTCCCTGGGACCTGAGAAGCTCCCCTCTGCCCCACCTTCCTCCTCACTTGGTCTCAGCAAGATTCTCCCAGCAGAAGCTGAAGATGCTGAAGGAGCTCTCCAAGGCATGTGCACACTCATCTGGCGTCTTATCCCCAGGAAGGCCGAAAACGCAGAGGAACATGCAGCCCTGGGACAGAGGACAAAGAAAGAAAACAGAGTTTACCTGGGGAAGGAATATGGCCACAAATGAAGCAACTCCTCTGAATGAAGCCAGACCCTTTCTTCACTGGTCTTCTGTTAGGAATGTAGGATTCTAAAAGATTCATGAAACGACCACTCTAGGTCACACCAACATGGAGACTTTAAGAAGAAATAAAATCTTAATTTAACTATTCAAAAATTTAAAATTTAAAACAAGAAAAATTAATGCCAAGAACGTTTTCAAAACTTCAATCTCTAGTGTATACTTTAAGCTAAATCTATGTGCCCAAATTGTCTTCATTCATTCTATAATGTCAAATATTGATACTGCCCCTTTTCAAGCTCTTTAATTAACTGAGAAAGATCTGATTACATTTACTCTACTATTAGAGCCAGAAAAACACTCTTTATGCTTTCACAATGATTTTTCAACAAGAAATGAATCAAAAAAGATACAGAGAATAACCCTCGACTACCCTGACAATTAACTAGAACATCCTATTTCTTAGCTATTATTAGTTACATTTTTAATGTAAAATAGCTTGTTACAAAATAAGTAGCAGGGAATCTGACTTATGCCTGTGTTATGTGAGAGGTAAACTGATCATATAAGACTATTATTCTCCACTCACCATTACTGTTGATGGGTCAGGATCCTTTATACTTACTTTCTCAAACATAAAGATCCGGCACAGCTGGCCGCCCCCTTTCTCTATGACTTTGGAGATGTGTAATGTAGCCTTCTGGATAAGATGACACAAATGCAGCATCCGTGCTGTCCTGTGGAACTCTAGGCTGACCAAAACCATAGTCACGGTACGAAATTCGGATATATACTCCACAGGCTGGCCTTCATCAATCTGTAAAGACAGGGAGTTACCTTGCCTGTATCTTCAACTCTCAGTATTGTGTTTAGGAATTTCAATTCTATATCCCATGGTGAGTATGAAAAAGTAAGTTAGGGGCGTCAGACCAAATCTTAAAAGAAAATTCAGGCTTGAGAGATAAAGAAGATATACAAACCAGTGCACGGAACGAAAACTGTTCAACTTTAAACCTAATTCACTGAGGAAACTTGTCAATATTTTATATTTTCTAAGAGTTAGTTTGATAACTCTTAGAAAAGAGTCTCCATTAGTCATTACTTCACTTACAAAGGGATTCACATATGTTTATATATAAACAATCAGTCGACACATATTTACCAAGCATATACTTACTCTATACCCTACTATACGGTATACTAGTTCATTGAGGGACAAACTGAAAAACAAATACGGCTTTTACTTTCTAGAATTGAGAAATCTAACTACAGTTATGCGAGATGTCATCACAGTAATTGGTACAGATGGGGAAATCTGCTGGCATTACACCGGGGTGCAGGAGACAACCTGGATCAATACAAAAAGGTCATCACACATAAATGTCCATTTGTTTACATAAAGACACGCACAGTTTACATAATGACCCAAGAACTAGGACATAACCTTCTTCAGAAGACTTTTCACTATGTGCTTCCGCAGAGTTTGCTCAAGCGCAGAGTCTGCATCCAGTTCCAGGGCAGTTCTCAGGGTGTCTGAGAAGAGGAAAAAAGCCAGAATGTCTCCAGTCATGTTGCAAATCAAGCTTTAAAATTTGAGCTTGGGTAGAAAGGACAAAGTAACTTACCGGCATTTGTCTGGTAATGTGGCAGATAATCAAGGCACTTGTCAAAATGCTCATCAAAATCAAATGGGTCAATGATCCGCATATCTCTTAACTATGGAAAGAAAACTACTCAGTTCTGTGCTAACCCACCAACAGGGTTACCTCTGGTTTTTTTAACATAGGGGCTGAGGATGCCATCTCTGATTACAACTTATCTTCCTAGACTTACCGTTCTGCCCTGTCTATCTTTCTGCGAGAATATCCCCCACCTCCTTCCAAAGTAGAGTTCCAGTGGTTGTTGTTTTGGTTAGGCAGTATGTGACCACCGCCAGAACGCTGAATGCCGTGTGGAATAGAATGGCCTTTTCAGAATGGGCAATGGATGGGACCAGACTCCTACCTTCACAGCTTCATCCTCCTTCATGATTTCCACTTCAAACATGCACTGCTCACAGAGCATCCAACAGTGCCAGGACAAGACAATCTCATTTGCCTGAGCCAAACGCTGAGCAAACCGGACATCATCTACATCCCGCCCAGTCACAAGGAGGTACTGTTGCTGCTCATCTCCAACAATAACCTGGGAAATCCGACCTGCAGACAGACCTATCCAGAAAAAAGGGGAGAAGTGGTGAATAGCCAAACTCAATTAACTATGCAAAGGAAGGGGTCTGGAATCTTCATATTGCTCTCTGAATTATGCCAACCTTGTTATTGCCCACAGTTGCAGAAGTATTTGGTGAACTCACCTTAGAAAATAACATCCTGCCTCAGATTTCCTTCTGTCTCAGACATACCTACAGAAAGACGTTCAAACAAGTCTGCGTTGTACAGGGGAAGAAACAAGAGGTCTTAGGCTTCTAAGAGTCTTGTCTCTAAGCTGCTCTTTTAATGGACAGCTGGGTCCTGCTGGCAGAGACCTAATGGTTATGCTCAGAAACTGTTATCATGGTGACCACATCATCCCTTCTTACATGTAACCAGGGCTGATGAGTAGAATATCAGTATTTTAATGGACATGGTCTAAGGCACCCAATCCAAGCTAAAAACAAGAGAAAAAAGTTTTAAGAGAATGGCAGAGACATCTCTTGGCCAAGATAGAAAACAGATAATGAATTTTCCATAATTCTTGGAACAATTAATAAACTAATAAAATACACAAAATAATTTTCAAGATACTGGCATGTCTAGTAATGGAGCACAATGATGCCTGAGAGATGGAGAAACAAGACCAATCCTCTGATACCCCAGCTGCTGTCTGCAGAGTTTCCAGGACACACCTCAGGGAGCAGACACCCAGGCACAGCCCCGAAGCCTTCCTGGGTTGAAAACACAACGCTAGGAGTGAGTCTGAGGAGGCCGACGTGGCTGGAGGTCACAGGGAACTGCGAATACTGAAGAGAAGAGTACACAGAGAGAACTCCAGCAATCTGAGCAAGACCCCCCTCAAGTTTTCAGCTGATCCCACATGCCTGCTGCATCGATGTAAGGAAACCACCTCAGGCCAGGGGGGAAAAAAACATGTGGAAAGATTAGAAGGGACAATCCCTGATATCACACAAGGCTGGCAATTGTTCCTGTTCCCACTGGCCAGAGTGTCAAACTTAATAATTCACAGGACATTGAAGGGGTTTGCCTCAGGAATGGGTCAAAACTAGCCTTAGATTAAACACAACTCTTGTCTTATACAACAAAGTTGAAAAGCAAAACCTGAAAGGATCAAGATGCCCAGATCTCAGAATGAAGTTCAAGAGTATTACGACAATATTTTATAAATTTGGCACTCAACAACATAAAATTCATAATGCCTAGCACCCACCAAAAGTTACCAGGCATGCAAAGAAAAAAGAAAATATGATCCAGAGTGAGGAGAAAAACAATCAATCAAACCAGCCCAGAATAATACAAGTGATAAAATTAGTAGACAAGAACATTAAAAAAGTAATAACTACATTCCATATATTCAAGAACCTAGAGAAAACACTGAACAGATAGAGACATGGAAGATTAAAAACAAAAAAAAGACCCAAATCAAACTTCTAAGGGTAAAAATCACAAGGCTTCAGGTGAAAAATACACTAAATAGGAATGAAGGTAATTGCAAAGGAAAAGGTTTGTAAACATGAAAAAATACACTAAGAGGAACTATTCAAAACAAAAAACAGGGAGAAAAAAAAACAGTGAATATTGTACCAATGAGTCACGGGACAATTTCAAGCAGCTTTAATGTGTGCAATTGGACAGAGGAAGAGGAATATAGAAAAACTTGTTGGAAGAAATAATGGTAGAACACTTCCTAAATTTGATAAAAATACTAAAAACCTAGAGATCAAAGAAGAGCCCTAAGCACAAGAAAAAGGAAAAAACAAAAACAAAAACAAAAACAACCCACACAAACTGTACCTAGGCGCATCATAAACAGATGACCTAAAACCAATGATAAAGAAAAACATCTTAATAAAAAATTCCTGGCACACAAAAGCCCTGGACTAGATGGCTTCACAGGTGAATTTTACTGAACATTCAAAGAAGAACTAACCTCTATCCTTCTCTAACTATTCCAAAAATTCAAGAGGAGGGAAGACTTGCAAACTCTTTTTATGACACCAGTATTATCCTAATTCCAAACCCAAGTAAAGACACAAGAAAGAAAGAAAATTACAGGCCAATATCTGATAAACATAGATGTTAAAATCCTCAATGAAATACTAGCAATCTGGATCCAGCAATACATTAAAAAGATAATACACCATGATCAAGTGGGATTTATCTCAGGGATGCAAGAATGTTACATTATTTGAAAATCAATAAACGTAATACAACAAATAAACAAAATGAAGGACAAAAACCACACGATCATATTAACAGATGCTGAAAAAGCATTTGATAAAATCCAGGACCCATTTATAAAAAAAAATCACTCAGCAAAGTGGGAATGGAAGAAGCATACCTTAACATAATAAAGGCCACATATGAGAAATCTACAGCCAACACCATACTCAATGGGCAAAAACTAAAAGCTTTTCCCTTAAGATCAGGAATAAGACAATAGCGTTCACTTTCACTATTCTTATTCAACATAGTACTGCAAGTTCTAACCACAGCAATCAGACAAGAAAAAGAAACAAAAGGCATTCAAAATGGAAAGGAAGAAGTAAACCTGTCATTATTTGCAGGCAACATGATCGTGTACATAGAAAACCCTACAGTCTCCACCAAAACACTACTCAACCTAATAAGTGACTTTGGTAAAATAGTGGGATACAAAGTCAATATTCAGAAATTGATGGCATTTTTGTACACCAACAATGAACTATCAGAAAGAGAAACTAGGGGAAAATCCCATTTACTAGAGCAACAAGAAAAATAAAGCACCTTGGAATAAATTTAACCAAGGAGATAAAAGATCTGTACTTAGAAAACTATAGAACACTGAAGAAAGAAATAGAGGAAGATACAAATAAGTGGAAGCATATAACCTTTTCATGGATTGGAAGAATAACATCATTTAAAGGTCCATATTATCCAAAGCAATCTATAGATTCAGTACAATTCCTATTAAAATACCAAGAGCATTTTTTACTGGTCTAGAGAAAACTCTCCAAAAAATTTATATGGAACCAAAAAAGACCCCAAATAGCCTCAGAAATCTTGAGAAAGAAGAACAAAGTTGGAGGGATCACAATACCTGATATAAGACTCTACCACAAGTCCACTGTAATCAAAATAGCCTGGTACTGGCATAAGAACAGTCAAACAGATCAATGGAAGAGAACAGAGAGCCCAGAAATAAACCCTGTCTCTATGGTCAATTAATATTTGACAAAGGAAGCATGAGCTTACAATGGAGTAAAGATAGTCTCTTCAATAAGTGCTGTTGAAAGAACTGGACTGGTACATGCAAAAAAATGGAACTAGACAACCAACTTACACCATACACCAAAATAAACTCCAAATGGATAAAAGACTTAAATATAAGTCGTGACACCATAAAATCCTAGAGGAAAACACAGCAGTAAAATTTCAGATATCCCATGTAGCAATATTTTTGCTGCCATATCTCCTAGGGCTAGGCAAACAAAGGTAAAAATAAACAAATGGGACTATGTCAAATTAAAAACCTTCTGCATGGCTAAAGAAATCATCATCAAGATGAAAAGGGAAAATAGATTGACTTCCAGCCGAGATGGAGGCGTAGGTGGATACACTGTGCCTTCTCACACAACCAAAAGCAAAATATCAAAACGAAAGACAACCAGAACTGACAGAAAACCAAACAGTGTGGAAGTCTGACAACCAAGGAGTTAAAGAAGAAACATTCATCCAGACCTGTAGGAGGGGCGGAGACAGGCGGCAGGGTGGAGAGGACTCCCAGCAAGGCAGCAGCTGGCAGACCTGGCAAGGTGGTGGCTGGAGAACCGGGTGGTTCCACATTCAGGTGCGGATAAATCGGGAGGAACAACTGGGGAGCGACACAGACCGAGCAACCCAGGGCTCCAGCGTGGGGAAATAAATCAAAGCCTCAAAGCCTCTGACTGAAAAAACCTGTGGGGGTTGAGGTGGTGGGAGAAACTCCCAGCCTCACAGGAAGGTTTGTTGGAGAGACCCACAGGGCCCTAGAACGTACAAAAACCCACGCATCTGGAAATCAGAAGGGCCCACTTTGCTTGTGGGTGGGGAGAGGAGACTGGAAGCCGACAGAGAGCTGAGTGGGCCTCATTGTTCCCTCTCAGACCCCTTGCCAACATACAGCAAGCTCTACAGCGCCCCGTTGTGGGTGCCCCGCCCTGGTGAATACCCAGGGCTCCTCCTCTTACTACATAACAGGTGCACTGAGACACAAAAAATGGCCCGAATAAAAAAATAGATCAAAGCTCCAGAAGAAATACAACTAAGTGATCAAGAGATAGCCAACCTATCAGATGCACAGTTCAAAACACTGATAATCAGGATGCTCACAGAAATGGTTGAGTATGATTACAAAATAGAGGAAAAAGTGAAGGCCATGCAAAGTGAAATAAAGGGAACCAAGAGTAAAGGGAAGGAAACCAGAACTTAAACCAACAATTTGGAGCAGTGGAAGTAATAAACATTCAACCAGAACAGAATGAAGAAACAAGAATTCAAAAAAACAAGGAGAGCCTTAGGAACCTCCAGGATAACTTTAAACATTCCAACATCTGAATGGTGCCAGAAGGAGAAGAACAGCAAGAAATTGAAAACTTATTTGAAAAAATAATAAAGAAGAACTTCCCCAATCTGGCAAAGGAAATAGACTTCCAGGAAGTCCAGGAAGCTCAGAGAGTCCCAAAGAAGTTGGACACAAGGAAGCACACACCAAGGCATATCATCATTACATTAGCCAAGATCAAAGATAAGGAGAGAATCTTAAAAGCAGCAAGAGAAAAGGAGACAGTTACCTACAAAGGAGTTCCCATAAGACTGTCAGCTGATTTCTCCAAACGAACCTTGCAGGCAAGAAGGGGCTGGAAAGAAGTATTCAAAATTGTGAAAGGCAAGGACCTACATCCAAGATTACTCTATCCAGCAAAGCTATCATTTAGAATGGAAGGGCAGATAAAGTGCTTCTCAGATAAGGTCAAGTTAAAGGAGTTCATCATCACCCAGCTCTTATTATATGAAATGTTAAAGGGATTTATCTAAGAAAAAGAAGATAAAAAATATGAACAATAAAATGACAACAAACATTTATTAACAACTGAACCTAAAACAAAAACAAAAACAAAAACAAACTAGGCAAACAACTAGAACAGGAACAGAATTACAGAAATGGAGATCACATGGAGGGTTATCAGCAGGGGAGTGGGAGGGGGATAGAGGGGAAATAGCACAGGGAATAAGTAGCATAAATGGTAGGTACAAAATAGATGGGGGCAGGGGGTTAAGAATAGTATAGGAAATGGAGAAGCCAAAGAACTTATATGTACGACCCATGGACATGAACTAAAGGGGGGGAATGTGGGTGGGAGGGTATGTGTATGTGGAGGGGAATAAAAGGGGGACAATGGGACAACTGTAATAGCATAATCAATAAAATGGATTAAAAAATAATCTTGTACATATGAAATTTCATATATCCTCAGGTATAGCAATAGGATAAATGTTCAGAGGTGGGATTGCTGGGATAAAGAATAAATGCTTTTGTAATCTCCACAGCGATTACTGAATTACCCTGCATAGAAGTTGGATCATTATTGATTCCCACCAGTACCACAAGAGGAGGCTTACTCTCCACAGCCCCAACAACTTCAGTGTGTTTAGCACCTGAACTTTTGGGTTACCTATAGATAAGAAATTATCTCAGTTGTCATTTTTCTTATTATGAAGTTGACCATCTGATGTATTTCTTTGTGTACTGTTTATTCATGTCTCTTAGAATGTTAGTCTTTTCTTAATTTGTTTTTAAAAAATTTCTGTATGTTCTTTCTATATTAGAAAAATTCACCCTTTGTCTATGTGACATGAGTTGCAAAATTTTTACCCAATTTGTCATTTATCTTCTGAGAATTTTTATAGTGGTTTTTTGTTTTTGTTATCCTTAAATTGGACCTCATTTAGTAGTTACTACCTATCTTTAGCTGCAGGTCTTGGCCTTCTCTGGTATGGTAGATCCCAAACTTCTCCTGTATCTCCAGACTGCATTTTGCCACCAGGGTGATGATGTCCCTCAGCTGATTCTGTTCTACTGTCCAGAGTGCCAGGAGCACATTCCCTGCAGAGACAGAAGACAGGCTGACAGAGGTCAAATACCTGGAGTCACTTGGCCAGCACAAGGTTCCCAGTAATGCAGAAGATATCATGCAAGGTGTCAGGCAAGGTTTCTTGGCCTTACACATTATCATAGGTTAAAATATTGCTTTGATTCTCAAAACTATTGAGCATATAAAAACATGACTAGGTAGCCCTGTTGGTGTGGCTCAGTGAGTTGAGCACCAGCCTTTGGACCGAAAGGTTGCTGGTTCGATTCCCAGTCAGGGCACGTGCTGGGGCTGCAGGCCAGGCCCCCAGTTGGGGGTGTGTGAAAGGCAACTGATCTCATTCTCTCATACTTTGCTTTTCTCCTTCTCTTGTTCCCTAACCCCCCTCTCTAAAAATAAATTTTAAAAATATTTTTAAAAATTGAAAACAAACATGACTAGGTAGAAGCTGACATATTATTAAGGTTTAAGGATTGTTTTGGTAATCTTCCAGTATACTCCACCAGTATACTCCACCAGTATACTCCACCAATATACTAAGAGAAGGGTATTAGCAAAGAGGTTCATAAAATGTAGGTTCGTGTTCAAATCTAATTTCACGGCTGGTTTAAGTTTAAATAAAAGTATGCGCCCACCCTGTGGCGTAAAGCTGTTAATGATCCTCAGAGTTCTCCAGATAGAAGACGTACGAGGGACTGATTCCTCCCTATCTTATATTTAGCTCCTGTTACTAATGACCAAGTTTCTCATTCGTTTTCTCATGATGCTTTATAGGCACCAGTATTTCTGTCATTCAATCTAAACAAAATGTAAATCAATGTGAGCTTAACATGGGCAATGCTTTTCCCTTAGTCCAGGGGACCTTTTGAGGCAGAGATGGTGTCTTCCTCCTCTTTGCTTCCTCAGGCCCAGAGCACATCAATACCCAAACAATGCTGAATAAACAAGTAGGTCCAACTCCACCTAATATAGTTTTTCTCACTTACAGTCCTTTCAATATTCAGAAAAACTGGAAAATACCTGTAATATTCAGGATATCCCCTCCAAAACAGAGTACATCTGAAATTGAGTAAGGGAGAGAGAGGGAAGTCAGTCACAATCAGCACTACAGCAGATCACAGAAGAATCATACGTGATAAGAGAAGTGACCTCTGAGTTTTCCTCGTATCTTTTCTGGTCCACTGGGCACCCCAAGGCTTACGTTCCTTCTTCCTCCCTTCTAGCTTCCCCCCAGACCTGTTCGTACTGCGATCAGCTCGAAAATGGCAGAATCTGTTCTCTTCAAAGCCGCCCCCTTATTTGTGCTGTGGATCCTAGGCCTGCTCACCCTCTCAAGAACTTCACTCCCTCCCTTATCTTCTATTGGATCATTCCTACAAACATTAAAAAAAAAGCCAGAAACAAAACACAATAAAATTAACCTATCTATTGTTGACTTTATCTTCTTCTCTAGCTATTAGGGCCATTTTTTTTTCTTTTTTGCTATATTCCCAGCAAGAGTTGACTATATACAATTTTTTCCTCAAAATCTACTCACTCAAAATCTTCTCTACCAGTCTCATGTCAGGTTACTGACTTCCATCTCTGCCACTTCACTAAAATTATCAAGATAATCAACAGCATTCATCTTGGGAAATTCAGTATTTTCTGACTTCACTGTATGCCACCACCCTCGTCTAGACAGACGACCTCCCCTTTGGTGTCATGAATGGCACAATATCCTACCTTACTGCCTCTTCGGTAGGTTACTTCTCCCTAATCATAATCCTCCCCTGGAAGTCCCCAAGCCTCAGTCTTGGGCTCTCTTTATTTATACTCTTTCCATCAACTCACACTTGGATTTCTCCATTTGAATGCTTATTGATATCTCAAGCTTAAAATAGTCAAAACAGAATCTGATTTTCGTTCTCAAAGCTCAGATGTTCCCATTTTGGTAAGTGATGCCACCGATAATTCATTTATGAAAGCTGAAAATTTGAGCGTCCCTTCCCTTCCCACTTCCCACTGAAATTCAATACATCAGCGAGTCCTGTCTGTTAACCCTGAAAAATATATTTCAAATCAACCCATCTCCACACAGACCCGCTGCCGTATCTTGAGACCAATGGTTCCAATCTTGACTGCACGGGAGTTGCCTACAAAACTTCTAAAAATCGGATTCCTGAGCCTACCTCAAAATATTCTGATTTAATTGGTCTGGACATCAGGATTTTTAAAAGCTCTCCAAGTGGTTACCGAATGTGCTGCCAAGGTGAGAACCACCACCCTGGACCAAATCTCTGTCATCTTTCCACAACTGTTCCCATGATCTCTTCCAGCTTCCATCCTCACTGCCCACACTTCCTCAGCTCCCTGTAACCCAATCTCCATGAGGCAGCTAAAATCAGCTTTTAAAAAATGTAAGTCAATCACACCACCCCCTTGCTAGAACCCTTCCACAGTTTCCCTCTGCACAAACACGTTTAATCCAAACTCCTTCTGACGGCCGGCCGTGGAGTCGATAACCTCCAACCTCGCCTCAAACCTCTCTTCTTCCCCTCGCTGTGCTCTAGCCACTCTGGCTTCTCGGTTCCCAAGACACGTCAGGCTTCCTCTCGCCTCAGAGCCTTTTTACGTGGCATGCTTCCATCCGAAATGCCTTACCCTTGGCTCTTCACAAGGTGTTCCTCGTATCACTTACATCTCAGCTTAAATACCACCTATGACAACCCTAATAGAGAAACTATCACCCTACAATTTTCCTTTTTTTTTTTTTTTTAAGCAACGCACCCTATTCATTTCCTTTGTAGAATGTATAATTGATAATCATCTTATTTACTGTCTTTCCCACCAAAATGGAAACTCCACAAAGGCAGATACTATGTCTCATTTCCCCGTATTTCTAGTATTTAGCAGTTCCTGCTGTTACAATTCTTACCTAACACATAATTTCTACCTCCCCCTTTCATCTAAACCTGGTGAGAAAAATTGAAAGGCCTCAGGGTTGAGGGATAATTGTTTCTAAAGGAGGACGCTACAAAGGAAGCATTCTGGTGAATCTAAGGAGGGTGGACAAAACTGCACGGGGCACTGTCCGTAAGAATGGGAATGTTCCGTAAGTACTACGAGTGTAAGGCCAGAGCCATCCCTGTTGGGTAGGCCTAACGACACGGAAAGGTCCCAGAGAGTGGGTTTTTGCAGCCGCTGCACTATTGTAGTGCATGCCATGGAGAGGTACTCAAACATGTTTACTGCACAAATACGGAGCTTCTTTTCCAGATGACACAGATATGCACAACTTGATACATGGCAGAAAATAAAGGAAATCCTTATTCCTACTCGGAGGATCAAAATGCAATACCAGCGTGGGAAGAGACTTTGTAAAGTATATCTAATACACACACATGAGGCCCGTTACATTTTTGTTAGAAGAGACACCCTGAGGGATACTTTATTTCGAAATACAAACATACAAAGTTAAAATTAGCTTTTTTCCTGTTTCTGAACCTTGGGTCACCAGGATGTGAGGCTGGGTAGAATGGCAGCTATTGGCAAAGACTGCGCTTGTCAGTGGCACGCAGAAGCGCTAAGATGAGTAACACCGAAAGAATGACCCCTTCGTATCCCTTTTAAAGAACCCCAGGCCCTGCTCTGCTGCAAACGCTCCGGAGCCCACACACCTTCCTCGCCCCTACAATGGTCACTCACGCTCCACGATGTCACTAATGTAGTAACTGAAGATGTGGGCCAGTTTGTCCATGTCCTGTTCCGACTTGCCGGTCAGGCTGACCCGGTCCATTAACGCTGTAAACCCTGACCAACAAAGCAGAAATTACTAAATTAGCTGCAAGCCCCACTTCTAGGCCCTGTGCCCTCCACGCACCCATCTGACCGGTGTAAAAGCAGCACACCTCCTGGAGGGGAGCGGGTCCACTATCCTCTAACGTGGTTGGGGGCCAGGCTGTTGCTGTAGCCTCGGGCGCAAGGCAGAGGGCCACCCTGTCGGTGTTGCCAGGGGCTGCGGGCGGAACTAGCCCCACAAGCCCCTCCCTTTTCCCCAGCTACCGCTTTCCCACCAGCCTCTGGGGCTCCCTGGCCAAGGGATTTCTCCCCACGTGATAGAGACCACCGGCAAGGGGATGCTTTTTAGAGAACACATTATTTTGAGCGCCTTGAGGAAGGCACCTTGTATCACTTGTCTTCATACCCACGACACATAGACTCCATAAGTATTTGTTAAACGACTCTCAAATAGCTGCTAGTTCTGTAACTCCTGGAACAATGACGGGCTTATACTTGTAGACCCAAAGAATGAATGAGTTGAGCGAATACAGTAAGCAGATGAGGAAAAATACTTAGTGGAAATGCTCGGTTTGGGGAGAAACTTGGATTCAAGGTCTGCCGTGTGGCCCGGGGGTTCTTTCCCCTTCATGAGTCTCAGTTTCATTACTTCTGAGGGAACTCAAGGGCTAAGCCAGATTACTCCTAAAGGTGTCCTCCTGCTCCTTTTACGGACGGCCCTCAAAGTTTCCTGTGGCTGGGGCCTGCAGGCGAACGGCGTCTTAGCTTGCTCGGGGCCAGGCCGGTAAACGCCACAGCCTCCAGGAGCTGAGGCTCAACAGCCGCCCGTTTGGCAGGTGCGGAGAGCGGCGCACCGCCCCTCGCCCTCACCCGTCACGTGGACGCTGAGGAGGACGCCCGCGGTAGTGGCCAGCTCAGGTTCCGACGCCCGGGGCCGCCTGAACACCAGCAGGTCGGGAAGCAGCGCCGCCAACCGGGCTCCTGCGGGCCACAAAAGCGGCGCCCCCACCGCGTCGCCGGACGCCATGACAGAGGCGGGATGGCCCGCCCGCGCTCCGTCAGTGTAGCAGCCAATCCGCATCGACAGCGCTGGCGGGG